>NC_066264.1:24192-324192 GCF_000011425.1 Aspergillus nidulans FGSC A4 | reverse complement strand
TGAAATTGGACGAGTTCGTTTCGGTGGAAGCCTAGCTCTGTAGCCATGCTAGAAACGTATGAGTTGTCTGTAATACATATTAGAAGCCGTCACTAATGGGAAGTCTGCCACAGGGGGTGCAGGGAAGCGTGCTAATATTTCCCTGTCGATGTATTTCACCCAGTATACCGTGAATGCGTAAGGCACTATGAGCAGATCCAGCTTTGTAATGAGCTTCAGCTCTTGGGGCGTATGTTCTGGAGAGTACCAGTTGTACCATTTTCGGGTTGGTTCTGACATTGTTTGAGCTCAACTTAGGGCATTAACAGAAAATAAAACAAATATTGAGTTATTGAGATAGTCCTGGGGATATATAGGTATTTTCGATAAGTCGATGTTGCCATTCTCGCGTTGATAGCACCACCAACAAGCTTCTCCAACTCCTCAGCCAACAGTATCCTTATGCTAGAATGATGCCATTAAAAGCTTGATCACGAAAGCAAGATAGCGAAACCTGCTATATAGCTGATAAGAACTCTAGTATTCTTGGCTTTCCGTTAAGTTCCTAACCCGGCTACCACGTGGTTGTGAAGATGCATCGTTCCAAATTGTTTACAATAAAAATAGCTTGAAGAATAACTATTCTTTATCCGTCTTCTTTCCACTTTGAAGAGTTCATCCTAAGATCCTTGAATTATTTACTATCAGTTCTGGCATTCGTCCAACTATGTTAGCGGATATGTTTGACCGTTCAGCATTACCAACATACTCACTGCCCGCTCTGGCATTCAGATTATATTATAAGTCGTTCACATTCATAAAAGGCTGCGGTTTATAGAAATGGAGATTAAGCTGGCCCTTCAGGAAAAGCAAAGAGTAGATTGCGGTGTTACCCTGGCAGAAGGCGGTCCTATAGCTTACAGCCCTAATAAGCATACACCCAGGTGACCTTCCGATCTCCTCTCCGATCCGTTCTATTCTGCTCCTCAACAAAGTCCTCACCCTCCCAAGTCTGCACGATTGCTCTTCTCCTCCGATTCTCCCACATATAGACGCCCCTCATTGCAAGAAACCCACCCACCCCGACTGCAATAAGCACCATCGTAACAACAAGGGGATACTTATAGCCAGGCGCATATTTACTCTTGAACAGTTGTCCCGCAATAACACCAGCCAGATTACTCCAGCCATTGATACCAAGGATCACAGAGCGGCATGCTTTATTAGGCGTATTACTTGCGAGCCAAACGGCAACTAAAGGACCGCCCGCAAACACACCGGCAAGACAGACGTGCGCAAAGCCGTAGCGGAGTTTCTCGTTGTAGCTGGTGGCCATGACGACGCAGCCGATCAGTCCGAGGCACATGCCGAAGACGGTGTGCAAGGAGCGTTCTTTGAGGTGGTCAGAGGAGTAAACAATGGCTATAAGGCCGGCTGTGCCGACAATAAACGGGGGAACGGCCATTAGTGTTGCTTTTACACCGGCATAACCCATACCTTCCACAATTAGGGGGAGGAAGGTTGTGAAGGCGGTTACGGGCTGGGCAACATCAGCATATCTGCTGTTGATCAATGAACCAAAAGTTTGAGGGGACGCACCAGGACGGACAGGATGTTAAAAACGACAATCAAGAGCTTCTTCCAGTCTTTCAGGACGTCTAGGACGTCGCGAACTGTGATCTTAGACTCACCTTCGGCGGCTTCTTCGGCTTGCGCATAATCGCGTTCCATCCGCTTTATGGCATGAGCACGTTCCTTGGGAGTAAGGAACCAAGCTTTGCCAGGGCTTACTGGGAGGACGATAAACCCAAGAATGGCGACGAAGACCGTCAGAGCTCCCTCAAACAAGAAGACCGTCTGCCAGCCATGCTGTACTGATGTCTCAAGGTGCAGCAGTCCATACGCAAGAAGCCCCGCAAATGCTCCAGCAACAGAGTACATTCCCGAGAACAGGCCCATGCGGAAGCCGAGCGAGAATTTAGGATAGAAGAGGGACATGTAGTAGTACGCTGTCGGCGTAAAGCCCGATTCTCCAACACCAAGAAGAAGCCGGAGAGCAAGAAAAGTCGACGTGCTGTTTACGCCAACATGGGCAATGCAGATACTCCCCCAAACGATCATTAGCGTGCACACCCACCATTTGGGTCCGATGTAGCGACCGATCATGGCGGAGATGGGTTGGAGGGGGACGTACGTTGCAGAGAACTAGACAGTTAGCCAGAATTCATTGTGAGTCTTGTCAGCCTACCAAGGACAGAGAGTTGGAAATGTCATTTGGATGCAGGTTGGCGTCCTCGATGAATGTACTCGTCGCGACGAAACCGACGTTGGTCTTATCAATTCCGAGCAGCTGCCTCTATTAGCTTAGTTTAGCGTGTCCTCGGTAACAGCGTACGATGAACCCAATAGCCAGAATCATTAGCAAGATGAAGTCTAGCTTGAGATTGACCCGTCTATCCAGCGCCTTTTCTTCCTCTGAAAGAGCCTCATAATGGGATACCTCGGTGATAACCCTCTTCTTCGCATCCTCAGCCTCGGCCAGTGAAGGCTTCTCCTGCACGTCGGTGACAATTTCCATGCTTGCAGTATTGTACGCCGTTAAAAGGCATATCTGACTATTGATCACAGGAGCTGGGGTGCTTTAAAGAGCTCGACTGGCCAACCGTGTCTCCACTTGGATGCAGACAACGACTGTTCCCCACAATCCGGGGTTAAGTTTGCGGGGTAACAGTGGGGAACATAAAATGGAGACTCTCCCAGTCTTATCCCAGTCATTGTTCTTCATTCTCCTTGTCCCTAGCATGGCCCGGCATCGGAAGAAACTGAATTTGCCGTGCAATTTCTGTCCCAAACGCTATACGAAGCGCGAACATCTTCAGGTACACCCTTAGGTTTCCTTGTGGCATTTGCAGCAACTGACTTGGCGGAAGAGACATGAACGGACCCGTACGTTGTATATACATCGAAATATGTAGAGTCCTCTGACTGTCTAGATACTGGCTCGAAGCCGTACCGCTGCACTTTCTGCGGAAGGTGCTTTTCCCGTCAGGACGTATTGAACCGCCATCTCAGGGTTCACTCAGATCCAGCTAGTTCAGACGCTGCAGAAGCAAGCGGTCATACCGAGACCAGAGCTCAGGGGACACAACAGACCTTGATTGGACCGACGGACTGGCCTTTAGCGTCGGATCATGATGCATCTTCGGTGCAGTTTCCGGACAGTCGCTATCTGCCGTTGTGTGAGAGCCCAATGGGTGATACTCGGCCAATACCCGCCGACCTCGCCCCCGGGTTGCTGTGGCCTGACTCGGAAGGATTGCTCGAAAACATCATGTCCGTCGATCCTTCCGTCTGGCAGCAACCACTTGCCTTGGCGCCATCGACGTTGGGCCTCGAGGATGCACCGGAGGAGTTTGCGGGAAATAGGAACCATCAGTCGTCCTGTGGCAATACAATTGCCGACGACGGGAGGCATGCAGTGCAGTCACTCAGCAGTCTGCTCAGTGATACAGTGAGTCAAGTTACTCTCCATCTCTCCTCACGTCTGACGGTATCAGGTCTCGACCGTCACCGCGCCCGCAAGTCTGACCGGTTTGACATCGCGCTTCTTGGATGGCAGCCTGCATATGTTCTTCGAGAAGATTATCCCCATGTTCCCTATCTTCCATCGTCCAACCTTCGTTTTCCGAGACTGTGCTCCCCCGCTTCTCCTAAATGCCATTGCACTCGGAGCTCTATTCCTCGGTAGCGCGGATGCCGTCGCCAAGGTTCGTTCTTCAAGCTGTTGCAACACGCAACTAACATTTCCAGGCTGAAGTACTTTGGCGCTTGTCACATACTGCTGTAGCAACTTCATGGCATACTATGATTACTTGGCGACGCACGTCAGACTCCTGCGCAGGCGTCGAGCTAGTGCAGACAGTTTTGCTCAGCCAGATTTACGCCGCTATGTCCAAAGTGTGTACCTTTATTAGAAATGCTCAATGCTTCTCTGACACGATCTAGAACAGGACCTTCCGCACCACAAGCCAGGTCTTTCATGGCTTGGGTATACATTGGGCTAGTCATTGTGGAATGTACGACGCGGCAAACATGGTGACTTTGCCAATGCCAACCGACAGTCAAAGTGTAAAATGTAAAGCATGGTATCGATGGATCGCACAAGAGACGATGCTACGAACGCTTCTTGGACTCTATATCGTAGACGGAGTGGTCTCACAGTTTAGCGGCAATCCAACCTTTGCTCGACACACGGCAAACCCTCTTGCGCTGCCAAGTTGTGATGCAGTATTCAATGCCTCATCGGCTGACGACTGGATCCATCTGATGCAGAAATATCCCGCTACACCAATCAGGTTCTGTGATATCTACAACGACCTTTTTCAAGAAACCCAAGCTAGCTCGAGCAGACCTTTGCTCTACGATGTCTCCCTGTTTCACCATAAGGTCGTCCTTGAGGGCATCAGATGTTTGGTCACTGAAATGAACGGGACAAATCCCCCTCCCGTCGGTGTGCCGTCGAGGCAAGATCTGATGTCTGCCCTGCGAGAGCTGCGCCAACATATCCTTAACAGTAAACGCCTCACGCCCACTGATCGGCTCACTGCGCTGCTTCAGTGGCACTCCATTTGCCTTGATACAGTAGTCAGCACCGCACGTGGAACTAGACGGATGTGCCATTTGTTCGGTATAGGGCAGAGTATATTTGGCGGCAGCCAACGCGAGGAGGGCCAGATCAACCCAACTCGTTGGGCGCAGAGCGCCGCTGGGCGAGCGACATTGCTGCACGCGATCAACATACAGACCATTGCGGCCCAGTTACCCCTTGGTATGGCATATGATATCAACATCCCAGGTGCCGTTTTCGCAGCTGCGACGACATACTCGTCGTTCACCCTCGCAGGGGTGTCGAAGATTGTTTATCCAGCCGCGATAGACTGGGACACGGTTCTAACGACGTTTCCGCTGGACGTGAGGAGACCGACAGGCAGTGAGAGCACCATGCAGTGTACGCTAAACTTTGTTACTGGGTATTTGGATCCGACAGAGATGCCGAGGGATAAATACGTGGTTCGGGACTTATCATACGATCTGACTGCCATGCGGACCCTACTTCGAGGCTTATCCTTGCAGTGGGGAGTCGCGGTCGAGATGGAGGGGGTTGTTAGTGCGTACATCGAGCGGTGCGAGCTGTAGCGCTCTCCACTGAAGAGAATGGTGTCTCCCCACCATGACTCGTGCAGTAGATCCCGCTTGGTGTCCCCAGATGTCCCCATGCCCTGTCTCCATTGTGTCCCCACTGTAAGCACATTGCAGACAATAGCATTAAATGATCGTACTTGAGTTAACTCAACCGACTCAATCGCCGTGCTCTCGACGGCCCCCGCCCATTCTGATCCATCTAAACATCTCCAGCAATGACTGAAGCCAGAACCCAATCCAATGTATCGGTCAGCGATTTTAGCCTGGTGACAGACAATAATCCCGAGAAAATATACGCCCAATTCGCGGAATTACGGTCCAGATGTCCTGTCGCACGTACGGCCGACAATGGAGGCTTTTATCTTCTAACGAGGTACGAAGACATAAAAAACGCGGCTTCCAATACAGAAATCTTCATATCATCCGTCAAGGCTGTGATTCCCAGTGATCCTCGAGGCATCCGGAGACCGCCACTTAATACCGATCCCCCTGCTCATACGCCGTACCGGACCGCGCTCGACCGCACATTACGGCCGAAGCGCCTCAGACGCCTTGAGCCCGTTCTGAGAGAGCATGCCGAGCGCGAGTTTGCGAAGTTGGTTGCTAAGGGAGGTGGCGATATATGCGGTGACTTTGCGGCCATCTTCGCCGCGTGGGTGGAGACAACATGGTTGAACCTGGAGGATGGAACGGCACCAATGCTTGCGAATACAGCAGCGGCTTGGGTAAACGCGTGGCGTAGGCAAGACGCAAAAGAGACATCAGAGCAGTCAGAAAAGTTGTATCTTATTGCTCGGGAGTTGTTTGCTGACAGAAGAGTATCCCCTCGAGACCCCGAGCAAGATCCAGCATCGTCACTCCTCCAGGAGAGAGATACCAACGGTCAGCCGCTGAAGGATGAGCTCTTGATGTATGTGCCTGCACCACCATGCTCTTTGATGATGCTAATCCTTACAGCGGCGCCCTCCGCCAATCCCTCGTTGTGGGCATGGTTGCACCTCCTCTACTGTTCGGTAACATATGCAACCACCTCTCGAGAGATAAAGAACTCCAGAACAGGCTGCGCTCCAATCCCTCCCTTATCCCAGCCGCTATCGAAGAATTTGTGCGTCTGTACGTGCCCTATCGCGGCTTCTGCCGGACTCCTTCCCGAGACGTTGAACTCTGCGGGCGAACAATCCCCGCGAAGTCGCCCATCACCATGACCTATGCTGCGGCCAATCGAGACCCAAGCATATTCTCTCAGCCTGATGAGTTCATCCTGCACCGGCCTAATATCACCTCTCATCTGGGATTCGGCCGCGGGAGGCACCGCTGCGCGGGGATGCCGTTAGCAAGGATGTAAGTTACTACCTTAGTGTCTAAGAATGAGGGCACTAACACCTGTACTAGGGCACTGCAAATCGGTCTTGTCGTTATCCTTCAGCAGTCATCTGATTTTGAGGTGAATGGCCCACTGCAGTATGCAGGGATGCCGGAGATGGGGATCTCAAGTTGTCCGCTTCGAATCACACCCAGGGACAGTGTAGAGCCCTTGCGGTAAGCTTGCAGTGAGTTTGGGATCTTTGAGCATTGTAACGTAGCTTTGACCCAGCAGGGATAAGATGAGATAGTTCGTTGTGCATGTGCTGCTTGAACTTTCTTTCTAATCGGCGTAATATCGCGCTTTTAGGTCGCTATATACAATGCTCTGTATTCCAGGCAAACATAAACTCTTTGCGGCATATGCCGAGTGCTCCCTGCGTGTAATAATAGAATTACCTATCTTAGAACATACGCCTACAATAAAAGAATCCAGGGAAGAACCAGAATATTATCTCGCATTTCTAGCGGATTGGAGTTGACGTCCGTTGGTTTCCACGTTTCTTAGTTCGGCATCGCGTAAACCATCGATAAGCGATGACTCAGATGGTTGCCTTAACGTGGTTGGTAAGCGAGCTGCGCATGTAAGCGAGCTGCGCACCTGCATACAGATTTCCCATATTTTGACCTTTTAATCAACCACAACGCCTTTATATTAATTATTATTTATTTGGACAAGTATTTCTTCAATACTCAATTTTATTAAAGGTACTACATGTAGGTAATGCCCATATCTTTGGTGTTTGTGCACCTTCTGCTGGTGGCCTGTATGGACCAGGTATTGCCTGAAAAGATGTATTATGAGCTTCCTCAAGCTCTGTAGCCTCTTGTACAGACAGACCATTATTATGAGCTATCTATATATGCATACAAGCTTGCTTTTGCCTTTGTATGGCATTTTCAGCACATAGCGCCCTATTCTCTTGCTCTAATAGTATGCCCTTTTGCATTGCAATTTCACAGCCTTTAATTAGCTGGTTTAGGGCATTATAGAATGGTGATAGTGGACTTTTTGAGCGCTGTTTAAGAAAATCTCTGAGTAAAGAAGCTTGCTTTAGAAGCTCATCAGCATTTGCTGGTATATGTAGGTAAAAAGTGCTTGCCTGGCTGCCACGGCTTCCAGGGGGTGTAGGCATATGAGCCTGAATACTAAGCTTTGAAAGTACTGGTTCAAGATTTGATGGCACTAGTCCTGCTGCTCGAAAACTGTTTCTGATTGTTGTGACAGGCTATGGCCTGGATCTTGGTTATCGGCCATGCCCTCAACCTGGTTCTAAATAAGGTTTCTGCAACATCAGTGTACAGCTTCGGAAATTGCGGCCTCGAAGCTTAGGACAGGAGATCCGTCCTCATAACTTTGGAAAAGGGATCCGTCGGCATACAGGTCCGGGAAGTCAGAAAGGTTGATAAAGGGAGGAGAGATATCTGCGCTTCTATCTTTTGTTTCTTTCTCTAAGCTTGTGATACTCGTTTATACAAGACAGCCAGTTGGAAATAATACTGCCTACGCCCGTTACAATTGTATCCAGCTTACATATGCTGATTTAAGCTCGTAGATAGGCTGCAAGGAAATCAAGTTTGTTAATATAGCTAATACTAAGCTGTATTTTCTGATTAACCAAGCTGGTATACAAGCACTTCAAAACTACAAAATATCTAATATTAAGTAGTTATAGAAGATGGGAGGAATATGCCGGCATGCAGAGTGGTATAATATTATAATTTATATAGATTTGATCAAACTCTGGTATAAGGTGGCTTCTATGGCCATCAAGAACTAGAAGTTGATATCTTCCGTGTATATAATGCTTTGTTGACAGGATAAACTGCTTCTAAAGCCAGCAAAGGCTAATTCTATTAGTTATCTATCTATTTATACTAATTTCAAATTACCAGTCAGGCGGAAGGCCTGTAAACCATGCTTGGTTATACTACTTGCCCATGAAGATAAGTATTAGTAGAAGTACCTATCTAGAAGCACTGATTAACTTAATTATAGTAATCTATTCACAGTTTCCTGGCTGTAGAACTGGTCTTTGGCCATATAATTCTGACTTGGTAATTACTTTCTGATATTCACAAAGGCCCATTGCAAAGCCAGTCTTATCAAAGTTGTAGATATTGTCCAGTAGGATCCTGTATTGTTTGGTTATAGCTTGTATAGTATTAAACTATGCTTAAATAACCTTTGGGTTCTCTTGCTTTGCTTGCTGGTAGTTATATTGCCTTGGCAAGCAAGACTCAAGCTCTGGGTGGTATTAAGTATAATTATATACCTATTTCTGGCTGACAGTCTGGATTAGGGTGGAACCATACTTTGCAAGCAGAATATTAGCTATTTCTTGTATATAAGCTTTTATAGGAGCTGCTCTGTATAGATCTAAAGAAATAATCTACTACTTAAGTACTTTCTCTTCAATCTCAGTTAATTTATAGCTATTTGTACAAGATTCGGCGCGATTTGTAGTCCCACATAGTTATGTATATAGTATAGATTTAGGCATATTAAAGTGACGTGCTGCCTTTTATATTGATGTAATCTTCTTTTCTTTTATAGCCTGTATAGCTAGTTGGAGCCGACCTTCCTTCTCATGGCAATTTTGGCTTGAACTAACGCGAACTCGGGGCATGGTGGCTGTTGGAAGATAGATGACCGCGTCAGCATGTAAAAAAGTGGTTGGGTGCGCAGCTCGCTTACATGCGCAGCTCGCTTACCGACCACTTTAATGGTCTGATACCTGAAATCACTAGCTGTATATGCTATTTCAGGGCATTAGACTATATGCTTTGCTGTGGCTTTAGGATTCGTCATGAAGGATTCATTGAGAACAAGAGTATCAGGTTCTACCTACAGTATAAGAAATTCGATGTAGACCGGTTATCAATGGGATGTTGTCTGAGGCACATATAGAGAAATTGAATTGAGACTTCAGTTATCGCAGGCATGTAGAACCCCGGACGGCTGGTGTGGCTGTATTTTTAGGTACTTTTTCTGGGCAACATTAAGCGACAGGACGAGGGAATCTACGCTTTTCATGCAGCATGATGCTGAGGTGTGCAGCATCTTTTGATTCGTCCAGCCAATCCACTCGAGGCTAGGCTGAGCTGAGAGCACACGATTTCGTTTCCATTGACCCCATCTGACCATCACTTTCCTCCTGCTTCGTTCTTGAGCGGACCATTCAACTCACAATGTCCTTTACAGAAGAAATTCGAACTGCAGCTGCAAGGCGCAATGAAATCCGCAACATCCTTCGAGCAAACTACGTTGGCCCTGAGCGGGCAATGCAAGCATCCCTGAACGAATTCCGCCACTGGACACCACATGATGTTGCCTCGCTTTTTAGGGATTTTCCACCCCTTCCTGAACGGCGGCTATATCCCGTAGGCCCTGAAGCTCGGTACCCGCCACCAGGAAGACGACGGTGGGCGGAGCTTGCAGCCAAAATCGCTACACTGGCCGTTGTTGATACGATCGCCGTTGCAGCTTCGCCGTTAGCGCTGGCGACGATGGATGCGGAAAAGCGGAAGAAGACAGCCTCAGAGCTGCTTGACTTGAATGTGAATATGGTCTCATCGTCGCTGTTTGTGGCGCCGCCGTTGAGCCTGATGGAGCAGGCAGGTCGCGTGGGCCAGGCTCTATGTGTGAATAGATGGGGCCAGTTTCGCATGCTGAATTCTGGGTACGCTGCTATCTCGCATGTATGGGCTGAGACGATGGGTCTTGAGTATAACGATGAGAAAGTCGACCAGGACGAACGCGGGCTGCTCAAGACGCACTTTAACAAGATTATGGGGAAAGCCCTTCAGTGTGGATACGAATGGGTCTGGCTTGACCTTTTGGCTATCCCGAAGAAGTCGGACCCTTCCACTAGCGATGCTCGTCTTACAGAGATCAAGACTCTCATTATCAACAGTCTGGACGCAGTATACAGGAATGCGGACGCAGTTATTGTGCTAGACTCCTTGACCCTGCACCTCCCATCGGCTGACCCGTTGGTGACCGCGGGAGTACTCGTCTGCGGAATGTGGCTAACTAGAATCTGGACCTATCAGGAAATAAAATTAGCCCGGAAAGCACTGATTGTTACCGCGACACATGTCGTTGAATTCCAGGATATACTTAGCACTCTAGAGTCCCAAGCCGGGCAGGACGGCGATCGTTTCTACGAACTCCACCGGACCTTTGCGCGTTTGCAATCTGTGTACGGGCCCGGAATCAATCTTGCTGATATAGCGTTGTCATGTACCAATCGCCACACGAAGAACGAAGTCGATTATGCCCGTGGCTTCTACGCTCTGCTTGGCTTGAAGTGGCAGGCCAGTTGGACTTACCAAGACGGAATCAAGCATATCTACAACTCCCGGCCGCAAGAAGCAGCCATGATTGCCTCTATGCATGGCCCACGTGGCTTGCCCAATCCTTTCACCTGGGCACCAAAGTACCTTGCCCAGCTCCAGGGTAAAAGCTGGAAGCCCTACTATTTTAAATGCGAATCGTTTGGCTTGGTGGGAAAGTGGTATTCTGCTTCCGTTCTGAAGTTGGTGCGTGCTTGTTTATACGAGCAACCAGGTAGAGATGATAAATTAGCATTCGAGCTCCTCATCGGTAACAGCACGGGAGACACTGAGCCTGTCGTGGTCGTTACTTGGAGCAAGGACTACACTACCGATTTGTCTAAGTGGACAGAGTTGATATCTGATTGCAAGTCGAGACTGCTGTGTGCGGACGAGATCGTGGTAGGCGAAAGCTTTCCGACAGTGCTTCTTGGGGTCTGCGAAGGTGATATCGAGCCTGATTACGGCCTGGGGGCTGGTGCTATGGGATATGTTCTTGCAAGCGGGGTTCTCGTATCAGGAAATATGCATTCTGTCCCTAAGACATGGCTGCTAAAGTGATGCGAGTGAACGCAGATCCTTTACAGACAGGATACGTCTTAGGCAGGGACAAGTGGCTTGCATATAGCTCAGGACCATACATAGTTATCGCGAGATCAATCCCCCCTCTGTTTCTTTTCTGTAGGTAGGTATATACTTGGAACAGAACAACCTCTCTGGAAACTAGCTCTGTGATGCTTTCGGCCGGGGCTGGTGAGACATTAAATTAGTTGTGGAAATAGCAGTTGGTTACCAGACCTTTACAATCAGTTAGCATGCCAGTTGGTCAATGCAGGAAGTTTCTGTCTGTCTCTGTCTAGTCGAAGCCCGGTATTCTTTGGTGGAGGTACTATGTCTGCGTGGGGTTTTATAGCGAACAATCTATCAGAGATCAGTACCAGCTGCTGTTACGGATCCCTACGTAGGCCTAAGATTGTAAGGAAGGTTTGGGAGTTGACGATGGCCTTCTGCTATGGATGCGGAATCCAAATCATCGACCCTCAGCTAACATTTCTGACAAGATAATGCATTTATTTTAGTCGTATTGACCGATTGGGGTATACCCATCGTGCTAAACCACCTGATTGAAATCCGATATCCGCTTCCGTTCGAGAAGCCCAAATTGGAGAATTTCAAGTTTCTACCACAAGAATTGGAGACCGGACCCACCCACTTAGCAAATTCTTATCAAAGCCCCAAATCCCCTTCACACCGTTTTTCACCAATTGAACTACCACGGCAGCGAATGGCAAATACAAGCCAATATCTCTCTTTCTTGGAGGCAGGAGCAGTAGGAGGAGTTGGTGACCATTTCACGCAGCTTCAACCCCCTATCCTCCAAAAAGCCCCCTCCAGGATCCAGGAGACAGAGGCGGACAATGGAATTGGAGATGAAAAATACCCCGACGGCGGTCTGTCAGCCTGGCTCGTCGTTCTGGGCTCCTGGTGTGCAATGGTCCCTTCAATGGGCCTCCTGAATACATTCGGTGTCCTCCACGCCTGGACATCAAAACACCAACTCCTGGAATACTCAGAAAGCAAGATTGGTTGGGTGTTTGGGACGTATGCGTTCTTTTTGTACTTTGGAGCGGCGCAGATTGGTAACGAACCTATATTTCTACTGTTCAGTATTGTTTGATTACTGGAGTAAGAGCGCTGATAAGGTTGATGGTTAGGTCCCATATTTGATTCTCGGGGGGTACTGCCAGTAGTTCTCCCTGGTTCAATTGGGCTTATCGTGTCTATTTTCACGTTCGGTGAGAGCAAAGGTAGCCTTCCCCTCCTTGTGCATCGTCCTTCTATGCTCACACGGTGAGCAGAATACTACCAAATTCTCCTCTCCTTCAGCATCCTCGGCGGGCTCTCTTCATGTTGCCTCTTCACTCCCGCAATCAGCGCAATCGGGCACTGGTTTGATGTTCGGCGTGGTCTTGCTACGGGAATCGCCTGTACAGCAGGTGGACTGGGGGGTGTCTTCTTCAGCCTGATCGTCTTATACGTGGGGCCCGTTCTCGGCTTTCCGTGGGCGATGCGGATTATCGGGATCATCTCGGCTGTTCTGTGTGGTTTGGCATGTCTTCTCCTCAGGACTCGACTGCCTCCGAATATCAAGGCCGGCATGGCTGTTGACTTCAGAGCGCTTCGTGATAAAGGCTATGGACTAACAACCCTGGCGATATGGTTGGTAGAATTCGCTGCGTTTATTCCCTACGCGTATATTGTGTCCTATGGGCTTTATGCAAGAATTCCCACTGATATCGCGTACCTGCTCTGCGTGTTCTTGAATGTTGGCGCGATACCTGGACGCGCTTTACCGGGTATTGTGGCAGATAAACTGGGCCGATTCAACGTCATGTCACTCACAGCAATCGCTTGCGGGATCTGTACACTGGCATTATGGTATTGCTCTGGCACGAACGAAGGCGCTATAGTTGCTTATGCAGTACTATACGGTTTCTGGAGTGGTGCTGCAATCAGTCTTACTCCTGTGTGTATCTCCCAGGTGTGCAAGATGGAAGATTACGGGAAAAGGAATGGGACGACGTTTACGCTCGTCAGTATTGGCACTTTGACGGGGATCCCGATGGCTGGAGCGATCCAGGAGAGTCAGAATGGAGGATTCAAGGGTCTTATTATTTTTGCTGGTGTCCTTTATCTATCAGCGGCAGCGGTGTTTGTGCTTGCAAGGGGGGTGGTTGGAGGGTGGGGGATGAAGGTGAGGTTTTGATATATAGAAGTTCTGGTCAAACATCCTCTCTTGGTCTTCCGAAACCGACAGAATACAAAATCAGAGTATTCAGCAGTTTTTGTTATGTAAAATGTTGTAAATCTCCCCCTTGTTAAAACGCAGTTGGAAGCTGGAAGACAGGAAGACAAAGAGGTGAAGGAACTTCAGTAGGGAATGAGCTCGTAATTGATGATCATCCGTACATGCTCACAAAGCAGTGTAAAGGGGACCGGTCAGCGTAAGATTCAAGTCTATACTATCTTCCGCTTGTTCAGAAGCTCCGCATTCAGCCATGTCCTTTGCTGTTCGGTTCGAGCTCCAGAAATACTTTACCGAAATCAACCCCAACAGTCCATCAAGCAGATCTTCGTAAAATGTAGACAGAACCCCCTTTTTTTCTCCATAGCGTAGGGTATCTTTCCATCTTCTAATTTGGGTTTGAGTGCAGGTGTTGAGCCCAGGTTCTGCCTATGTGTAGTCCATGCTTCTTCACGAGACAAAGAACTCCTTTGACCGCCAGGGCTGTGCTCAAGCTTTGAGGCTCTAGTTCTGAGGATCTGCTTGCTTATTGGTGAGAGTTATCGTGGATAGAGTTCATGCGCTCAGACTCAACGAGTCATACTGAGCAGTTTCTCTGTTCTCGATATGTGAGTTGCTGTCAAATTATTTCCAGAAATTCATACATAGTATGGTTGCCACATTCTAGCATCAAACCCTTCTGCTAGACGAGAATTTCTGTGGTCTCGAAATTTGGAGTGTGCAACATATAGCCGTGTACGAGTTGTATGTAGATGCGCCTCATGCTCTAGCCTCTGTCGATCTGCACGCCGTCTTCACCGTGCCGGGATTCTGAACCGATCCAATATGGCGTGGGACTGCCAAAGCAAGGCTTATCCAAGGATTCACTAGCTTGTTGTCATCAAGGACCATCTCACAATTTCGCCCAAGTTGGGCAGTATACAACTGGTTTATAGAGACAA
The DNA here is from genome assembly GCF_000011425.1 of Aspergillus nidulans FGSC A4. Lineage (NCBI taxonomy): Eukaryota > Fungi > Ascomycota > Eurotiomycetes > Eurotiales > Aspergillaceae > Aspergillus > Aspergillus nidulans. The sequence continues at coordinate 309,564 of NC_066264.1, read as the reverse complement.
TCTGGAGGCAAAAAAATCGAATAGAATAGAATAGAAGAGTAATAAATAAATAATAAAAAAAAGAAAGATGAAACTCAATAAAATAGGGCCCAGAGACTTGTACTAAATGGCTGCAGGGTGGATAATGACAACAACCTTGCCGGTCACTTGGGATAACTAGCATTGGTGGTTGTTGTGACCTACGAGGCTGCACGTGTATGTACAATTGTAGACTGTCAAGCTTAGTGCGTGGTACTACGAATAAGGAATATATTTGATACCGGCTTTAGCATCAATCTCCAAGGTGAGTGGGATGCCCTTTCTGAGCGTCCAAGCGAGTGGGACGAGAGCTGCGAGAAGAGTAGTCCCATTAGCTCCATGAAGACTTTATCAAGGTGTCTGGCCGGGAAGGATGCGGAACCAATAAAGTTTCATAATACTGGACAGCTGTTTGTTAACGCTGGCGATATTGCTTGATGCTAAAGATCTGCCCTTCGCGGCGCCTGGCAACGAAGGATGCGACCCATACCTTAATCTCCACCATTTCATCAACCCGATTTTGGCTGCCGTTAGCAGAATAGACGGCGGGTTCGTTTATGACTTCCGGCAAAAAAAACCGTTATTACGGTTTATCTCTATTGGAGAGTTAGGACCAACACGAAAGCTCCAACAGGGTTATGCTTACTATCATTGACCGAAGGCCCATAGAGGATTAGATTACATATAGCGTGCATCACTGAAATCGTCTATAGGTAAGCAGTGCGCACTGGGGGACATATTCTATCACAAATGGGACCGTGCCCTGCAGCATCACACAGACCTCTTAGTGGCTGAGCTGATCGGAAGCGTTCGGAATTCGAATCAGTAATTGACAATGCTTACTGTCAGGACTTGTGGAACGCAGAAAGACCCTTCGGCAAAGTTGACCACTCGGCGTTGTAAATCAACCCTCTCTGTCGAACATAAATGATATCCACGACCCGCCACACGCAAACTGAAGTCTACGACCTCGCCATAATCTTATGCATCAGTCTAGCACTCCAAGTTACATGTCTCGCAAGATCGTTACCGTCGTCGGCGCCACTGGCCAGCAAGGGCAGGCTGTCATTGCTGCGTTCGCCAATAATCCACAGTACCAGATCCGCGGCCTCACGCGAAACCCTTCCAGTGCTGCCGCACAAGCCCTCTCTGGCAGAGGGATCGATGTAGTCAGAGCCGACATAAACGATATCGATGCCATAACAGCCGCCTTCAAAGGCTCACGCATCATCTTTGCAGTCACAGATTTTTGGGCGCTCTACCAGCAACAAGGATACGAAAAAGCCAAGGAGCTTGAACGACAGCAGGGTATCAACATGGTCAAAGCTGCAGCGGCGGTCCCGACGCTGGAACACTACATCTGGAGTACCTTGGGCAAAACAAAAGAGGAATACCCGGTGTACCACTTCGAGGGCAAGTTCGAAGTGGAGCAGACAATCCGCGCGGACTATCCGGACCTACATGCAAAGACCACATTCTTACTCGTCTGTTTCTATGCAAATAACCTCCAGATTGCCTCACTCAGGCCCTACTGGATTGAGACCGCGGGGAAATATGTACAGTTCACCACCTATGATCCGGAGACAGTTATACCTTTTATTGGAGACGTGATGAATCTGACACCTTTTATCGAGGCTATCGTCAAAAGCCCGGCGGAGAAGGTCAGGAACGGCGCAATGGTGATTGCCAGCATTGCACAATGGACGGCAAGGAAGTGGGTTGAGGAGTGGGCGAGAGCGAGGGGGAAAATGGTACAGCTTGTCCGCATCCCTCGTGATGACTACGATGCGCTGTGGCCGTGGCCAAGATGGGCCGAGGAGTTTGCACTCATGATGGATTACTTTCAGTTTGTGCCTGTACAGGAATGGGTCGAGCCCGGCGTGAGAGTTTTGACTGCAGAGGATCTGGGAGTCAGGCCCGTGCAGACGATGGAGGAGTGGGCTAGGGCTTATGAGCTTCCCGATCCTAGTTTGTCTACTATCTGATTGATTATATGTTTCACTCTGACTGAATGCCTTTGGAGTCTGAATTGTGTTAATCTTCCTGTATAATGAATGTCTATAGTTTATCCTGGCAGGGTTGATAGGCCATAGTTTGCTTAGTTAGCTCATCCGCTGTACACAGCTACGTGTCAGTAGGGTTGCTTATCGCACTTGATATCTCAATTTTCTCAAGGGGCTCCACCCAAATGGACAAGACTGATCTTGGCGAATGCTGCATAAGCCACATCTTTTGTGCCATACTTGATGCCGTTGGTGTGGAGGGGCATTATCATGTGACACGCTCAGACCTGAGTCACCAAGGTCAAGTCACTCCTAAAGGCCAACACATTCGTAGCCAGAAGCCGACAGCATCGGGATATAGTCTACAGTTCATGATCCTGGTGGCGAGTCGCTTTTCTGAGCCAGGACACAAAAAGCTGACTTCAGCTCAGCAGAACAGCACCAGCTCCGGAAACTCCACTTCCCCGCCAAGGATCACCAGTAACACCATGGATTGCGAGCAGACTCTTGAACTCCCAGCTCAGAGAGTCACTGTGCAAGGACCTCATGTCGACAACAAATGTGCGACCGAGCACTGCGAGCCACTTCTTGCACAACTCAGAATCATCCCTAGAAAATACCACAAAGCTCTTAATCGAAGAAGAGCCACCGTCTAACACAGAATGGGCCATTCTCTGTGACCACTTCACCAGCACCTGCGAGCTGGAGATCAACAGCGGCTTCAACGAAGACCTCAATGACAAACATATGCCTGTGCAATGGCCGCTCGAGCGGTTGGTGTTGTCCGGTGTGTGTGGTGAGGTCACCAAATCGCCGCATATCCTGCAGGGCATATCAAGCATTTGATCCTGTACTTCACGATGGAGTTACGATTCGAGGGGCCGACATCTGATAAACTATTACATATGGACCGGATGTGGCGAAGCCAAGATCCAGTATTTGAGCCGTCAATCCGATATCCAGCTAACCAATATGAGCCAGCTAGGCAAGGAGTGGATGGCAAAGAAGAATAACGCCTCCTGTCTGACAGAGAATTCCCCGCGCGAGCCAAAAGCCAAACCCATTACAAGTGGGGGGAGCCATCTACGTACGCTGGATAATATCGAAAATGATGCGCTCGATGCGTTCCTTCGCATGTCATGGCGACCGTCACCTCCCTCACCCTCCGCTCGACTTCGCTGAGACAGGATTTCAGATGGTTCCCAGAGAGTCTTTTTCCCAAAACCATGTCACAGCTTGTTGCTTTGAAAACACTCAATCTATCTGTCGGCGCAGTCTCCAAGGAACCATCAACCCTATCCGGTCTTTACGCCAACTTCCCGCCAAACCCGACCAACCGCCATTTCCGCGGCCATGTTCTGCTCTGTGAGTCAGATCTGTGGAAGGAGTGGGTCAGTGCATTCTCAAACAAAGTATTTTGGCCCAGGCTTGAGCGTCTTGCGTTCGTGCTTGATTGTACTATATGCCGGATGAGAACGGGCGCCTAGAGCTGCAGACCCCACCGGAGAAGGACCGGAAAGAGGCACGCACTGCTTGTGAGCAGTTGTACGAGGCAGCACGCCGCGGTGGATTGATCATTAAGTCTCTGCATGATGACTGGGCGGGCAAGAATGTTTTGCTCAGACCGGTGGATGACCGGTGGTGATTCATGACCCGTTGGAGCGTAAACTTGCTGTTCCCTTGACCAAGGCACAACCATTTCAGTTGCTGTAAAAGGACAGTACTGCACATCGTATGTATTGAGGACTGAAGCCTTGAGGAAAGAAGGTAGTTGATAGTCTTTGGCAATATACTTTTCCTTACACTCATGCAGATGCTTCTCAGACCTGTGACTTGTAAATAGATTCACCTAAATGTGATTATGCGGGATTAAGCCTACACCGTTCGAATACAGGCTCTCTTCGGAAGCAATCTCATCATTTATCAAGCCTCCATAGCGTTCCTTTACGCCATATGTACAAGTATCAGGAGGGACGCCGGTGGCCACCTCGAAGAACTCGTAGATTGGACAGAACTCAAAAACTCATATTCGCCTTTCCAAGTACGTCTTAACACAAAACAACATCCTCGACTCATCATTTGTGGTACTAAAACTGTCAAGGGATTCCATCTATTGGTCTACGCATTTCTAGTGTTCAGTGAGATAGTTCCAAAAAATTTTTCTCTCGGCATCATCTCCTGCCTAGCTCACCTTGACAACTCTGTTCGCTTTTACTTGCATTCTGAGCGTTCGATTACCAAAGACGATAATCTCCGCGTTGGGCTCTCGTCAACAAACACCCTGGGGCATTTTGCTGCAATTGCAAATAATTCGCGAACCGTAACAGAGACTCCAGCTATAATTAGATTCTCGAGATACTCTCTATCGGCTCTATCCTATCACAATGCTGAGATCTACGCTGAAATGCCTGCATCAGTGGCCTCAAGCAACTTCTCCAGCCATTCCAGTCTCGCCTTGAATGCCCTCTTACTAACGCTCGCCTCCGGCGCAAAAGTATCAAACGCATGCCACGCCCCTGGCCAAACATGCAGCTCTGTCTGAACGCCTGCCTTCCAAAGGTTTCCCGCAAACTCCATATCCTGGTCCCGAAAGACATCCGCCTCGCCGACATCTAGGTACGTCGGCGGAAGACCCGACAGACCTTGTTGTGTTTCGGCTGCACGCGCAGGCAGTGAATAAATGCTAGCATATTCGCGGTTTTTACCAAGCGCGAGGTCGAGACCATACGCGTTATCGTCTTTTGTCCAGGGCGCAACATCACCGAACTGTTCTATGGAATGAGAAGTCGTGGCGTCGTCAACCCAAGGATAGAAAAGCATCTGGCCGAGAAGCTTCGGCCCGGCACGGTCTCGTGCAAGTAACGAGACGCCCGCTGTGAGGTTTCCACCTGCGGAACCGCCGCATGTTACCAGTTTATCGGGGTTGAATCCAAGCTCCGAGGCGTGGGAGTGGGCCCAGCGTAATGCCGCGTAAGAATCCTCGACCTGCGCCGGCTGCGGGTGCTCGGGGGCGAGCCGGTACTCAGCAGATACCACAACCGCACCGAGTTTCTCAATGATGTCGAAGAGCGTGTTGAGCCCAACGAACCGATCGGCCGTGACGTGGCCGCCGCCGTGAAAATGGACAATTCCGACAGTCTTCGATGCTGGCTGAGCTTGATGTTCGGCTTTCGTCGAGCGCAAGACTGAAGTGCGTAATGTTCCTGCGGGGCCTGGGATGTCGACTTCTGAGTGCGAGATTAAAGCCTCTCTGCCGCCGCTTATGGACTCCCACGTTAGAATTGCGGCCTTGCGGCGTGCAGAAAGGCTTTCGCGTAGCGGGGTTCTGGGGAAGCTTTTTTGAGCGACGGCTAGCTCAGGGTCGAGGGGTGGGCGAATCGTTGACGGATGGCTAGACATGGTTGCTACTGTAAGGGCAATGGATTGTGAGGTCGTGCTTGCTCTGGGGTTCGTGCGGTTTAAGTAGTGCTGGAAGACGCATAGCCCACTGTCTACCGTCGAGTTTTGTGATTTGTGGGATGCAGTGCTGGAACTATGTCGATCCATTTAGGTACCCGAGGTTATCGCCAGTTCGCCACGAGACATGACGTGGACACGAACATCCTCCACGTGGCTATAGCAAGACAAGGTAGACAATTGCCCTGCCTTCTGGCCATGGGTAGACAACATCGCTTACCCCGAAAAGAAATGCTAGTTAGAGGTCTAGCATATTTAAATTATCTATACCTCCCACATCCCGTATTTTGGAGTGTAGGCACTGCCGAAGAGGGTATATCAGCGCTTTTGCGCTTATACTCGCAGGTAATAAACTTGGTTTATAAGAGACTCGTATCAATTCTCTTGAAGGTTTTGTTCTGGTGATTGCAAGGGTTGTATTACCCTTGATTTCTAATTTAACAGCCCAGATAGCACAGGATAGATATGGCAGGGGTACGTACCGAACACTCAAGCTAGCAACGGAGTCGACAGCAGTAGCACAACGCGAATCCCAAGTAGGAATACCCTCTTGGTAAGCATACACTCCCGTATAAATGGTGCTGGTATCCTTATTTTATATCAGAAACCCGGGGCACCTAATGTTGCTCAATCTAAGCATCCATCCTCTGTGGATGCTGCGGCATCGAGACTCTCGCTAGGGCAGCCAGGTCCTATGACTAGGCGAGATGATGTGGCATGTTTCGCATCGAAGCGAGGGCCCGAACCTGAAGTATTTACAAGTTTAGGAGGATGTCGACCAGCTAGAGGTGGACCAGCATGTAAGTCTATGAGGAGTCTGGATATATTTGTTTCGCTGGCGAGGTTGGAGTTACAGAGGCTATGCTATGCCCTTCTTGGTGCTGTCAATCCTATGAGGGTAAAGCTTCTCGAGGAGAAGGGGCATAGGCGGCAGAGTAGAGAGGATGGTGAGGAGAAATAATCCCGGCGGCCACATTTACCTGTATACGTTATTTTATATAGTATGGGACCCGCCAGTAGTTGATCAAACGGGAAATTCCTCTCCTTTTCTCGCCTAAGTGGCCTTCCCCCTGGAGGAACCCCAGCACATCATTTCCTGCTGTCGGTCTTGGCTTGGACCCTGCTCGTTCATAATTAACCCGAGCATGCAGATCATGCATACCAAAGACCGGATACCCATAGATTACTTGAGTGATAGGTGGAAAATCAAGTCTTGCTCAGACTTAGGCTCTGTTATGCTGGTTACTGGTTCATATATAGGTTCGGGTATCCTTGCGCCCGAGGAAATTGGGTCAGATTACTCCTGTATAGACCAAAATGGCAGCTTTGCCCTTTGCCCTTGTATGTCTTCTAGCTGTTCTCGTTACAACAAGCCTGGCTATCCTAGAGAAGCAGATTGTTACATTCCATCCCCAGGCAGGAGCAGTTCCAATTCATAATGCCGCAATACTATATGATACTCAAGACCCTGTTGCCGTCGAAATCGCTACAGAAAGCCTGGCAAATGATATCGAGAATATACGGGAAGAAGACCTCGTCGCTCTGCTGTAGACGCATACGGACCCAAGAGTCTAGGATCGACAAAAACGGCCATTATAGCAGCAACAGTCGATTCAGGGCTAGTGCAGGACCTTGAGAAAAGAGGGCTTCTTAACGTGACAGATGTCCGGGGGCAATGGGAGACGTTTCGCACGACGGTTGTCACGGACTATCAAAAGGGAAAGGATGCGCTTGTCATCGCGGGCAGCGATAAAAGGGCAGTGGTATATGGGATATATACCCTCGCAGAGCAGTGTGGACAGTCACCGTAAGGCCACGTTCTGAGCTATCTCAAACGAATCGATTAATGAGAGAACAGGTACCACTACTGGGCCGACGTACCCCCCACCTGGCATTCCACCATCTACGCTCTCCCGAAGACAACGAAGCAAGGCCCACCGAGTGTGAAGTACCGCGGGCTCTTCATAAATGACGAAGCACCCGCCCTGACAAGTTGGTGGTCCAAGAAACACAGTGTGGACCACTACCCACTCGACGCCGAATTCTACCGACACGTCTTTGATCTGATTCTGCGACTGAAGGGAAACTTCATCTGGCCGGCCATGTGGGCGTCGTACGCCCCTCCGCCGGGGAACATTTTCTTTACAGATGATACCCACAACCAGTAATTGGCTGACGATTTTGGTATTGTGGTGTCGACGAGCCATCATGAGCCCATGCAGCGCGCGACCAATGAGTGGAATTCGTCAGAAACGGGTGAGTGGGATTGGACGGTCAACAAAGCAAAGGTGACAAGGTTTATGCGAGAAGGCGTGAGACGTGCAGCGAAGAACGAGACTTACTTTACGCTGGGGATGCGTGGTGCTAGTGACAGTGCCATCAGTGCACCCGATCCCATTGCGCTGCTAGAAGAAGTTTTTGAAACGCAGAGGGACATGCTGACGGAGGAATACGGCAATCTCTCAGATGTGAAACGTGCGTTTGCTTTCTACCCTGCGAACCTGCTTCCTTGATGATGCTGAGGATGGTAGAGGTCTGGACCACATACAAGGAGGTCGCAACCTACTACGCCGGGGGATTGAACCCGCCGGAGGACGTAACCCTCGTGTTCACGGACGATAACTGGGGAAATATTATGCGGTTACCGAATGCCGAAGAGGCCGCGAGACCTGGTGGGATTGGGGTGCGCTGTATTACCCCCGTTAAGACGATCAAAAACTGACAGAAGGGCAGCTCTATTACCATTTTGAGTACGTTGGCCGTCCTAAGAGTTACAAGTGGCAGAACACAAATAACCTCGTATGTAACTACAAGCTGGGAGAAGGTTGACGGTGACTGACCGAAACAGGCCAAAGTCTACAAAGAGCTATCTCAGGCTCTAGAGCGAGGTGCAGACCGGATTTGGGTCTTTAACGTCGCCGACATCAAGCCAATGGAGTTGCCGTTTGCCTTCGCGATGGATCTGGTGTGGAGCTCATCGCGGTTTGATTTCTCCACTATTCCGAGATATCTCAAGGCATTCGTCTTGCGGGAGCTCGGATGCAAGGACAACGAAGCAGAGGAGATTGCGTCTATCCTCCTCCAGCACAGTGAGCTTGTTGGGCGCCGCAAGTACGAAGGGGTTACATCCGCGACCTATTCCTTCTACAACTATCATGAGGTCGAACGAGTCCTGCAAGAATGGGAAGACCTTGGAGACAGAGTGACAAAGGCCCTCGCCTTCATGTTCTCAGCCAGCCAAGCTGCATTCACACACCTTGTCCAGTATCCCGTCCAGGCCGGCCTGATTTACCACCGCATCGTCCTTGGACAGACGATTAACCAGCAATTCGCGATTCAACGCCGAACACAGCAAATACAGTTGCAGAGCAAATCCTCGCAGCGGCTGAAGCAGACTCAGATCTCAGAGAAGAGTTTCATGCCATGCTTGGCGGCAAATGGGATGGGATTATGGACCAACCAAAGCTGGAGCAATGGCAATGGGAGACGTGGCTGTACCCTTCTCGGGACATTATTCAGAACCTGTCATTTGTGCAGCCGTGACAGGACTTCGTTTATAACCTGGGTAACCTGGGAATATACGCTGAGGGATCGCGAAGTGCCGCTATGCAGTCGTATGTATGCGAGTCGTGCGATCAGACTGCACCCACTGTTGGCTCACGAGCGCCTATATTGCCGACGATGGACCCATACGGCCCGGCCTTTTACACGGTAGACCTTTTCCACCGGGGCAATCACCGGAAACCCATCTCATTCAATTTGAGCATACCCTACGAGTGGATCAATATCAGCCTTGTCTCGGGCAAGCTCTCGCAAGAAAACCCAGAGGAACGCCTGACAGTGTCAATCGACTGGCCTAAAGTCCCTGAGAGCTTCAACGAGACCGTACTCATAGACATTCACTATGACACCCAGCCGCATTTTGAAAACCTCCACATCCCTATTCTGAATAGACCTGCCCTTCCGGCTGGTTTCCATGGCTTCCCAGCAACAAACGGCTACGTATCGATCGAGGCGGCGCACTCCCAGCGTGCCATAAGTGGCTCAGATACGGTCTCGTTCAAAGCCCTGCCCCATCTGGGAACTCGCACCAAGTCCGGCGCCGTCGCGTTGAGGCCATACGAAGCCGCACGGGTGTCAACCAGCACAGCACAGAATACAAGAGTTGAATACGACGTCTTTCTCCTCGGGAGCAGCAAGAACCTAACTGCCACGCTTTTTCTCACTCAAAATTCTGATACAGATCCTTCCCTGCCAATGCAGTACTCCCTGGCCATAGACTCAAGTGAAGCGAGTTTTACCCGCTTGCTCCAGGAACCCGAGACTCCCGGTGACTTGCCGGATATTTGGACGGATCAAGTGGAAGATGAAGTTTGGACTGTGCAGGTGCAATTGGGCCCTGTTTCTGCTGGTAAACATACACTTGCCTGGCGGGTTAATTCGCCGGAGGTTTATCTTGAAAAAGTTGTCTTGGATACGGCGGGGGCTGTTCGAAAGAGTTACCTTGGGCCTCCTGAACGGTGAGAGTTTGATGAGGATTTTGGTCGTTTTAGCTCCAGGATATCGAGAGCCTCAGGATCTTGTCTGGGCTATGGATTGCCGTAACATCCAGCACTTTTGGGTGTTCTGCTTCGGTTATACTCGCGCGTCAGCACATAAAAATCATCCCTAGACACCGGCTGTGCTTGGCATATATGTTCTCTCACTCTGACCTCAATGTTTCGCGGTTTGTGCATGAACTTAGTGCCCTAAATGCTGCATATCGAATAATGTGATTAATATGAAAATCGTAGGGCTAATGCTATATTGACTCCTGTGAAATGAGTATGATGAAGTTGATGGGCAGTGTTTGAATGTGACGGTGACTTATGAATCCCAACCACCATAATAATAAGACTGCGCAATCTCCATAATGTAGAGCGCTGAACTGCTACCCATGAGACACGGGAATCAAGCTAATGAGAAAGCAGTTTTCAATCACCTCTGCATATGCTTTCCTTTAGTAGGAACCTTGTCGACACGTCCAGTCCTTACTAAGGTATGTCCTAGGGCCAACACTTAGATAGCAAATACTTCTGAAGAAAGAATTCAAAATGTCATACAGCGTCCAGCATTCTTATAATCCTAGTAAAGGAGGCTGGATTGCGCATGCACCCCCAAGGCGCACTCTCTCATACCCAAATACCCAAATACTTCAGGAGTTTCGCGTTCTGTAGTCGCTAGGTTTTGAAGACCATTACCAGGCCTGAAAGCCAAGCTAAGCTGCCGTGACTGTCCGCATCCTTACTGAGATTGACGCCGGTTCTGAGCAGACTACGACGATTGACCTAATTTCTTTTCAGTTAACCTGATGCCATTCTCTTAAACTATGAAGTCACGTGAATTTAATACCTTTATTTATAGATATATTCCGACAAGATTTAGCCCATGATAGAAGATAAGAAGTCTAGCTAAACTAGATCTCACTTTAAAATATCGATGTATTTTCTTGCTTCGCACTTCGAAGTCGCCGTTCGGCCCTCCGAGGTCGGCCTGGCAAACAGCGGGCCATGTCAGTTGACTCTTCCCATAATGGGTAATGACAAGGGCGCGACAGCCCACGTGACTATATTTTCTTTGGTTTGCTCTGACTCCAACTTTCAACATCTCACCTTTTCAAGCTTCATTAACTTAGCCCCGGATGACGCTCGATAGCTCAGACAATCTTCAAAGTGGGTTGCTGTCGGCGAGTTTGATCTTAAATGACGAATTTACTGGAATCTGGCCGTCACCGGATATTGGGCTCACTCCGCCGGAGACTCCCATCTTCGCCAACGGGTCCCGCTCCACGCCTTTTGATGATTCCAGTGCAGCATGTTTAGATGGGACACCAGGTACAGTATTCCCAGGCCCAGGCCGGGAATTACCCAACCTCACAGAATACAAGGTGTTACAGCCGCACGGTAGGAGAGGAATGGGAGTGGGTATTCTAAAAAAATGGTTCGACCAGCATTGCGATAAGCCCTATCCAAGCAAGGAGGAGAAGACGGAACTAGCCAGCCGATCGGGTCTGACGCTTACCCAGATATCTACATGGTTTGCGAACACTCGCAGGCGACGCAAGAACAAGTCCCCGTGTCCAAACCCACTACTGACTTCGACTCGACATTCGAGACGGCCTTTAGAAGGAGAGCTGAGCCTTATGAGTCCTATGGAGAGATGGAGGAACTCTCCCCCTGAGGCTGAGGGCGCGTCCTTGGATGCCATTATGGGTGCTGTGGTCAGCAGTGACTATCCCGCACATCAGGATCCCTACATCAGATACTCGGAGCATTCTACGCCAAGTGACGCCCGGTCAGCAGCCTCGTCAAATGCCTCTGGGTCTGCCGTTTCGAACAACTCAGTATCATCTACTCATAGCATTGGGTCACATAGCTCGGCTGGTTCATTTTATCGGTTCTACTCGGCCGAAGCGCCAAGGCGCCGAAGACGGAGAAAACGGGCAACTGTTTACCCAAAGCGAGCGGCGAAGACTCAAGAACCAAGGCCATATCAATGTACCTTCTGCACCGACACCTTTCGCACCAAGTACGACTGGACGCGGCACGAGAAGACTCTGCATCTCTCTTTAGAAAGTTATACCTGCTGTTCAAGCGGGCCAACCTATACTGATACAGCGGGGTCCCAACGATGTTGCTTCTGCGACCATCTTCAGCCTACAGATACACATATCGAATCACATTACTATTCCAGATGCCAAGAAAAGCCGGTAGTCCTCCGTACATTCTATCGCAAGGATCACCTCGTCCAGCATCTGCGTCTTGTGCACGGCGTAAGCCAGTTCCTTCCAGGAATGGAAGGCTGGAAAATGCAAGTTGATAACATCAACTCGCGATGCGGGCTGTGTGATACGACCTTTGTCTCGTGGTCAGCACGAAATGAACATATTGGACAGCATTTTCGGAACGGCGCGCTAATGAAGGACTGGAAAGGTTCAAGGGGACTCGACCCGTCTGTGGCCTTTGCCGTGGAAAACGCCATGCCGCCGTACCTGATTGGCATCGAGGCTGTGACACCGGATCCGTTCAGCGCTTCGCGCCTGCCGAACCAGTCATACCCAGGCGATAGTATGCCAACTACTTGGCCGCAGCTGCAAAGTGGTGCGAAACGGTCACCCTTCAACCATTTTACCGTGGATCTTACAAATTTTGTGCGTGAAGCCCAGTTTCTCAATCAACCCATCACGGACACTGTGCTCCAAACTGCCGGGCGCCGAATCCTTTTCGATGATGAGGACACGTGGAATCAGACACCGGCAGACAATCCAGAGTGGTTGCAGATGTTCAAACGAGCGGTCTGTCTTGAGTGTGAAGGGGAGGATAACCTATCCTCAGGCCGCCCACCTCTGAGCGTCGAGGATTTTGATTTCTTCCCTTCATCCGCTGAGCCGTGGGCTGTGTGGAACATTTTCGATGCCAACCTCAGGACTGGCGAAAGCACAGATGCTATGGAACTGGGTATCTCGCTTCCATGGCGGGACTCTGGCACTGGCGCAGCTTCGAGAAATTCTTGTACAGAAGATAAGCGAACCGAACCTGAGAGCCTACCGGAACTCACATCGGCCTCACTTGTCGAACTCCAACAATGCTATCGTCACTGAGCCACCGCTTGACGTATCCTGTTTTTCACGGAGGGGGATGGTATCGCAGTCACCGACATCGAGGTTAACCAGAATGGATTAAGCCGCTCTCTTTGTGGCAGGAAGAAATCAAACTTACCGCTACGCCCTTGGCAAACTTGAGCCGCTCAGCTCTCCGGGCTAAAAAAAATAAGGTGAGTATGGGATTTAACACCCCAGCAGGACCCTACGAACACGGTATATGCGAGAATTTTCAGGATCTTGCAATAGCTGCTATGCCACTCTACTCAAAACGAAGCGCTGAATTATCAGCCCTGAGAACAGGGATTGAAGCGTTGGCTGCTACCAGATTGGGCATTTCCGGAAGATTTCTTTAGGATACATTCAGCGACGGGGCCTGTCCTAGACCTAGACATACTGCTCGAGTAACTCACCGCTTTAAATGAAACACCTTCAAACGAAATTGATGTTTCGCGACATATCTCGGGGGCTTATCGATGCAGTTAAGCCATACCATGCTGCCCCAACCCTTATCATATCTTCTGGCCACAAGACGGCGTCGGCGTCGGCGTCGGACCACCGCGACTGATCGGCATCGCCGTTGGAGTAGATAGCTTCCTCCACTAAACATCGATAAGCGCGCCCGCGATGCCGCAATGCAGTACATATAGATAACAGCGCAGCACGTACCAGCACCCTCGATTATCAAACAGAGAAAATCGCATAGTGTCAATCAGAATGCCTGAAGCCTACGCTAGCCATCCTGACTACGGCTACGCCCGCGACTTTAAGGGCTACGGCGAGTCCGGCCTGAAAATCACCTGGCCCAACAATGCCAAAATCGCCGTCTCGTTTGTGATCAATTATGAAGAGGTACGCTCATCCTCTCTTGTCTATACGTCCCAATACTGATTGTTTGTGTTCAGGGCGGCGAACGGTCCGTCCTGGAAGGCGACGGCGTCTCCGAATCAAATCTGCGTGAGAACCCAACAGGACCCCAGAGCATAAATGAGCGGAATTACAACGCCGAGTCAGAATACGAGTACGGTAGTCGCGCGGGTTGGTGGCGGCTCTTCCGACTGTTCCAAAAACACGGCATGAAGTTCACGCTCTATGCCGTTGCGCGCGCGCTAGAGCATAATCCAGATGTGGCAAAGCGCTGTGTGGAAGAGGGGCACGATATTGCGTCGCACGCTTACCGCTGGGTCAATTATCATGATTTCAGTATCGAGAAGGAAAAGGACTACATCCGCAAGGCTGTCACGTCTCTAAAATCTCTTACAGGATACGCACCCAAGGGGTGGTACTACGGGCGACCTAGCCCGCATTCGCGGACCCTAGTTCCACAGGTTTACGAGGAGATGGGCGAAGAGCTTCTCTGGGCGAGCGATACCTACGCCGACGATGTCCCTTACTGGATTGATTTGCCCACTGAGCGGGATCTCCCTGCTGACCGCGCGAAAGGGTGCCTGATGATTCCCTACAGCTACGACTGCAACGACTTCAAGTTCCATGTTCCGGGTTCCGGCTTCAGGGATCCAGATGGATTCCTGACGCACTTGAAAAACGCATTTGATGTGCTTTATGAGGAAGGAGAGGAAGGCAGTCCGAAGATGATGACGATTGGATTGCACTGTAGGATTATTGGACGCCCAGGGCGGTTCAAGGCGCTGAAGGAGTTTGTTGAGTATATTGCTGCGAAGGAGGGAGTTTGGGTTGCAACCAGAACAGAGATTGCAGAGGTTTTTAGGGAGACGTTTCCGTATAAGAAGGGGGTGTTGGCCGAGGCGACAATTTATGAGTGATAAAGCGCATCACATTGTATAAAGTCCAGGATGGGTAATGCTAGATGTGAACATGTGAAAGTCGGCTCATGTAAGGAATAGCAATCGGACGTCCGAATACGAATTCCAGTTCAAACTACGGACTTTCTATATCTAGGCTCCCTATCCGCCTTATCAAGATCGGATGTCCGATGTCCATATCTTGCTGCGATTCCCAACAGGTCCAGGCTAGGTTTTCTTATCGAGCCACTAGATTCGCGGCTTGGATCCCTTGTCCAAGCTTGAACCATCTATGCCGTACCGCTTATCACCCGCCATGACGTCGACCAGATAACGTAGCCCTATATGAAACCTGTATAGTTGTCTGGAGTTCACCTCCGTTGCATTGAACTCGCCATAAAAAGAGCAGTCAGTCAGCCAGCCAGCTACTATGGCACTCCGGCGTTTTATACAATGCATTGAAACTGATCCAGCCCCCAAAAACCACCAATCACTCGGCAAAGGACGATGGTCAAACAGAGATCTCGAGCCGACGTACCCTGAAGAGCGCACCTGGACTTGGTACTCTACCTCCTAAGCCATTATACTGCCCCATATCTGAGAATGAGAGCTAACGCACGCGATGTAGGTACAACCTCCCCCTCTTCTGGTTCTCAGTGGCGTTTGGTGCCACAGGGTGGAATGTTGCTGCGAGTTTGGTTGCGACGGGATTGGTGCCTTCTCTCCTCCCGTCGATTAAAGCTCTGCTGATGCTCTGACAGGCCTGGAACCAAGCTTTTATCGCCTGCTGTCTTGGCTCGTTTATAGCAGCGTTAGGTGTAATCGGTATGGCACGTCCAGGTGCTACGTATCATGTAGGCTTGTACGCTAACTACTTTCCCCCGTACGCTCTCTTTCGATCATAACACTGACCTGGATAAAATAACACAGTCCCATTCTCGCGCGCTCCACATTTGGCCTCTACGGCTCCTACTTTTTCGTCTTCATCCGCGCAGTCGTATGCATCGTCTGGTACGGGATCCAGAGCATGTACGGCGCAAATCTTTTGTCCGTAATGCTCCGGTGCATGTTCGGACACAAGTGGACGGAGTTCGCGAACGCGCTGCCCGCGTCTGCAGATGTTACCTCTCAGCAGCTGCTGTGTTTCTTCCTCGTGTGGTTGGCCGAGTTGCCGTTCGTATGTTTCTTCCTTGCAGATAGATGAAAAAAGGAAGGGTTTAACGGCGTGGACGTAGTGCTTCATCCACCCCACCAAAATCCACTGGTTGTTCAGCCTGAAAGGCGTGGTGATGCCCTTTGTCACATTCGGGCTCTTCGGATGGTGCGTGGCACATGGGGCAGGGATCTCCAGTATCCACCTCGCTTCTAGCACGGCTCCCTCAGGCGCGAATTTAGGGTGGGCTGTCATGGACGGGATCAATGTGATCATGGGCTCGTTGAGTCCGATGCTCGTGAACCAGCCAGATCTTGCGCGCTATTGTCGCAAGCCGAGAGACGCGGGGTGGCCGCAGGGTGCCGCGGTGTTCGTGTCCAAGGTTGTCGTCTTCTTTTTGGGGCTGGCGAGTACAGCCAGTATCCAGGGGAAGTGGGGGACTGCATACTGTATTTACTCTGCCCGACATCCCCTCCCTTTCCTGGCTTTGAGATGCTGATCGTGATTTTTGTGCAGGGAATATCTGGGATCTCCTCTCCGCGATCCTTGACCACGCGTGGACGCCGGGCTCCCGCTGCGCAGTATGGATAGTCGCATTTAGTTTCCTCGTGAGCCAATTTGGGACGAACTTTGGCGGGAACTCGATTCCTTTCGGCGCAGATATGACGGGTCTCTTCCCGCGGTTCCTGACTATTCGACGCGGCCAGGTGCTATGCGCTATCCTCGGCGTCTGCGTCGTGCCGTGGAAGCTTCTTGCCAGTGCGGGTGCTTTCTTGAGTTTCTTGGGAAGCTATAACATTTTTATGGCGCCGCTTTGTGCTGTAGGGATTTCAATCTTTGAACCCCCTCTAGCCTGAAGATGTGAAGACGCTGACTGACGGTGTGGCAGATAATAATGACGGACTACGTCTCTCGCAACGGCAACATCCACGTTGCCTCATTGTACAATGGCACGAAATCAGGTCTGTACTGGTTCTGGTCTGGGATCAATTATCTCGCTGTGTTTGCATGGATGGCTGGCGTTGCGCTCGGCCTACCCGGCCTGGTAGGCGAATACCAGCCTGAAGCCGTGAATGCAGCCGCAAAGAATATGTTTAAGATGGGCTGGATTCTCACCTTTGTGGCTGCGGGGTTCGTGTATGCGGTTCTTTTCAGGATCGGTGGGCTCAGGAAAAAAGTTTACCTGGAGGGATATGGTGTCAACAATAAAGGATGGGAGTATCTGGCCAAGGAAGAGAGAGATTGGGTGCTTGACGGAGAGAGGGAGGTTGTCGAGGAAGTGGTGGTATCGGAGGGGCCGAAGGGGGTGCATGAGATGGAGAAAGGCGATAAGATCAGTGTTTGATATCTTAGATGTAGATAGGCTTTTAATCTCGGCAATTATATGCGGCTGCTAATCGCTAAGACGAGCAGTTGGAGAATTGGGGAATTGGAGAATCGGAATCGGGCTTGCTCCGATACTTTAGTACCCCGCAACCCCAAATCCTCACTCTATCCTTACCATCCCCAATACTAGAACGCTGTCGTAGTCAAAATGGAACCATACAGACTCACAGCCACCCAATCCCTTCCTCTCATCCAAGACGCAAAATTGAGCGTCGAGAACTACGCCCGCTCCCTTCTCTCCCGGATCGAGTCACGCGATCCCACCGTGCAAGCATGGGCATATCTAAACCCTGAACAAGTCCTTGAACAAGCCCGTCAATTGGATCGAGTGCCCATCGATCAGCGAGGCCCATTACATGGTGTTCCCATTGGTGTGAAGGATGTCATCTATACTAAGGGTACATACATTCTCTTACCGGAATGCGAGATGAAATGGTGGGATTGACGCGAAACAGACATGCCAACAGAGCACAACTCCCCTCTCTACAAAGACAGCAACGTCCCCGTCGATGCAGCCTCTATCGCAATCCTTCGCGCTGCAGGGGCACTGATTTTCGGTCTGTTCCTAACCCACCCGCACCTGGGCAGCCAGTTCCGTCCTTGTATGACTGATTGGAAGAAAAGGGAAAACAACAACGACTGAATTCGCTTCTGTGACAATCGGTCCCAAGACAATCAATCCGCACTCTCTGCCCCCAAATTCAATTCGCACGCCCGGCGGTTCATCCTCTGGCTCTGGCGCCGCAGTCGCAGACTTCCACGTACCCCTTGCCCTGGGAACACAAACAGGTGGGTCAACCATCCGGCCGGGCTCATTCAACGGTATCTACGCGTTTAAACCGACGTGGGGCGCTGTGAGTCGCGAAGGGCAGAAGGTATACTCGCTCACGCTAGATACATTGGGGATTTTTGCCAGGGGGGTGGGTGATTTGAAGCTGGTGGCTGGGGTGTTGGGGATTAAGGATGATCAGAAACCCAGGAAGGCTGAGAGTCTCAAAGGGGAGAAGTTTGGGCTTGTCAAAGGTCCGGTTTGGGGTCTTGCGGGACCTGGCACAATTAATGCGATGGAGAAAGCAAGGTGTCTCCTTCAGGCACACGGAGCAATCGTGGAAGACGTGGAGCTTCCCCCCGAATTTGACAATATGCCAGACTGGCACGCAAAAATCATGGCTGCAGATGGACGAACAACTTTCCTGTCCGAGTACCGGATGGACAAGAACAAGCTACAGGACTTCTTGGTCAACCAGGTTGAGAATATCAACGGGTGGACACATGCGCAAGAAATCGCTGCTTTTGATGGCGTTGCGACGCTTAGACCGGTTATTGATGACATCGCAAATCGCTACTCTGCGCTGCTGACACCCAGCGTACCCGATGAAGCGCCTGAGGGGACTCTGAGGACGGGCAGTGCAGCGTTTAATGGGATGTGGACGGTACGTACCCACTGCTAAGCCTCCAGACTACGAGACTGGCTAACGTTTGTTGGTGACAAGGCGCTCCACACCCCCGTCGTGAATATCCCCGGATTTCAAGGAACCAACGGCATGCCAATTGGGTTGTCACTTGTGGCGGCCAGGTTTCATGACGAGCATCTTCTTTCCGTGGCAGAGGCTGTAGGGGCGGTTTTTGAGGCAGAGGGGGGATGGAAGTCAGCTTTGTGATGGGCATAGCATGACTATGTATCCGGTCATAAGCTGAGTTCTGTGTCTTAGTTCGGCCACGGCAAGTCACAAACCCGGGCATTTCTGCTCATCACAGTACTAGCATGGACGATTCGCATCACCTTTATCTTGCGGAGCTGACGAAATGTCGATATAATTTGGTTCACAAAGCGACGAGTGTATTTCTGCAGCAGGCAACTTAATTCCTCCAGCACTACTTAAGTAAGTAGTACGTTGAGAAAGAATTTGCCTTCCCAGTGTTAGTTTTCATTAGAATGTGTAGGTAAAGGACATTTTGCGAAATAGAGCCAGAATGCAATACAAATCTGCTCCAGTCTCCGGCTGAACTGGAATGACGGCAAACTTGGGTCTTCACTGAGGGTCTAGACATATATTTGGCTGCATACCTGCGGAATGCTGGTTTGCGTTAATTATACATAAGCCATCAGGAAAGCCCCTTTCTCCTTCTCCAATTCCTCTCTGTATTAGTTACGCGTCCAGGCTGGTACAACTCTCCATAAAATTCCCTGGCCTCTTCCTCCGTTCTCCACCTCAAAATATCATAATCGGTCGCTGCTGTCATAGCTGCATCGCGATTCTGCGTGGTTGCCTGTCGATCTTCAAGAACAAACACATTAATCCCCTGTGCTCGAAATATGTTGCCCCACGCGCTGTCCTCGGCAATTGTCATGAAAATAGTTATTCGTGATGGCGCGATAGGATAGTCCAACAAGTAGTCAAGGGCATCCGCGTCGACGCCTGACAGGATCGGCCCTATGACGAAATCATGTCCAGCGGCAATGGCGACATCTATCGGCTTTATGTAGTGGGTGCGAAAGTAGATACTATCTGGGCCAGTGTCGATTGGGCCAGATATGAAGGCCACTTTGGGATTTTCTTGGCCAGATCTGGAGATCTGCTTGGCCATGGATGCTGATTGTTGTGCCTGGTTAGGATTTGGTGGATGCTGAGTGCACCTGGAAGGCCTCAGTCAAGTATTTCCGCGCGACCGTGTGGCCCCAGGTCCATCCACGAAAGTCAGTACGTGGTTTACGTAGATCTGCGTAGCCTCTTTTAGCCAGTAAACGGCTATTGGCGCGTAGAATACCGCAGAGTAAGTGGTGCTGCACCTGAACATGAGGGTATCGCGCAAACACTATCCGAGGTCAGTGACTAGATGTTGTGTGGAAAGGGACGGACAATTGTCATTATTGGATGGCCGACGTGGCCGCCTATGAATATCTAGCTTACTAAATGATGAATAAGCGAGCTCGACCCCTTAGGGGCAGGCGATGCCATAGGACAGTATGCCCCGACACTCAACAAGCGCCTGTTGAACAAAGCTATAGGATCCACGGTTTGTGGTTTGCTTCCTTGCATTCTCTGATCTGGATTTAATTTGAGCTGGGCTTCATTCTTGTTTTATTTATAACCAGTCGAGCAGAGATGAAGTTGCCTTTGATCCAAGAGCAGGAACCCGTAAGCTATGGGTCATCTCTTTGTCCTGTGCCGGATAGGGTTTGTATCCTTGGTGGCTCTTGATTATCCAGCCAAACAAGGGATATATGTAGATTTTCTCATCCGATCTTTACCTTCCTATTAACGACTGGTATTTCACCACAGGAAAAGACACCGACTGTTTTGACAGGAAATGGCTCTACGGAGAAGTGAACGTCTCCGCCAGAAGCTTCAGCCAAATGCAGAATCCCTGCCGCCAACAAAGAAAGAGAAACAAGCCCATGAACATGTCAAGATCCTCTCCCGTCTACTATTTATACTGCCCACTGACATTCATGTCTAGACTGATCACAACGCGAACGAGAGTCACAAATTATCAGCACAAGCAGCAGCACTCGAAAGCGAGCAGCAGCCTGTGATATCCAAGCTCCAGAACCTAAGGTCCTGGTAACTGAAAGAGACTACACAGTCCAGCACTGGCTTGACCACAGAAGAATGCCTGGAATGCCACAACTTAAAGGCAGTATATAGCAAATATTAGTAAATAATACTATCAAGCAATCTTGAGCAGATAATACTTATCCCCAAGAATAATATAAGAAATCTCATCCTCTTATTCTTTCCCACCCTAGCTGACTATGAGTAGACTTGTTAAACCCAACCCACGAAACCCGCCCCAACCCGCCCCGACCCGCCAAGAAATGGGTTGGGTTAGACCTTCTAATTATCCATGGGTTTTGGATATTTTTGGCTGCCCCAAAGCCTGGCGGAGCAACCCGCTGGGTTGCCAAGATATCTGAATAGGTATATTATTGTATTTAGATTATATTTTCTTACTTAGATGGTTTATAATACAGTATTTAAATACAGTATTGTTTAGCTATGCAGATCACTGCTTATTAGAGTAATGTATGCATAACTAGGTTATTTTGGGTTATTTGGGTTGGGTTAGAATTATTTGCTAAACCCATGGGCGGTTTACTGTTCAGGTAACCACCCCAAAAACCGCGTGGGCGGATCAGCTAGGCCTGAAAACCCGCCCCAACCCGTGGTTTAACAAGTCTAATCGACCCGTAGGGACAAGCGATACCAGAGGGCAGTGTGCCCCGACATCTTGAATGCGAAATGTGAAGACTAAATCCAATAACTAGCCTGATATAGCTAGTCTCTAAACTATGGCTGACTAACATACAGGGAGACAAGTACTCGAAGAATGGGGAGACTGCGTACACTTGCACATCTGCTATGTTAACATAGACCTAGACACTCTGCAAATGGGCGGAAAAGGTCCAAGGGAGTCGATTCAGTATTGAGGTAAGAACTTTCCGCAAGCCTGCTTATCAGTACTTTCGCTTACTCGCTCAGATTCGGGAAGATCCCTAGATAAATAGGCTATATACGACTGCTTATCAGTTGGAGTACCCAGCTACCCAACTATAATAGCTATGGAAACTCCCCATTGAACTCTCTGAGACTCAGTCAAGTACCGACACTGCCGAAACTTCTGAGACAGCATCCGCTATAATGTCCACTTTAGCTCTTCCAGCAGACTTCAGGTACGATTAGGCTGCGGCATAACCGCAACCGCGGCTATGAGATCGATAACCATCACCGCAATTGCGGTTATGGTCATGAGATTTGATAACCATCACCATCACCGCAAATTCGAGGTTAACCGCGGTGAAACCGCGGTTAACCTCACTGTGGCCGCACTAGCATAACTCTCGCTTAATTATCAGTTTTGAGCGCCCTGCATGGTAGTTATGAAGCTTACAAATACTTATTACCGTCCATTTTAAACACACGTTCGAGTTTTTCCAATACAGACATCTTATTTGAAGACAATTGCACTGTAAATATAGGAAATTAGAATGAAATATAAAAAGGAGTCTCTATTAAAATAGATATATGCTATCTTTGAAGTATATTTCCTAAATATAACCATGTTCTTAAAACACAGGATATTGAACAAATCAAATATATATTTTATATATATACTTTGCCTCTATTTTCTGCTGGTATACTTCAGGTAAGGCTATAGCCACTTAAATTGTTGATTAAGCTAATATAAACAGTATAGTACTATATAGTAGTATTAGAGCATCTAGAAGAGCTAGTAATTTTAATAGTAATCTATATATTTATTTTGAGTAACATGCATTCAAAAATGCTGAGATTCTTAAAGGGTACTCAAGAAGTCTCTGCTACTCGGTGGTCAGGAGTGGCAGAACCAAGGCTCATTCCAGGCACCGTGCCCAGGATGAGGCTTTGGCTGGTCCTATGTGCCAGCTTATCCTAAGTATAGTACAGTGCTCAGGGTAATCAGGTCAGGCACCATAATAGCAATCAAGTAAGGTCCTGCTGCAGCTTTCATGCGGCTATAGTAAGATTAACCATGGTTAACCTCGCCGTCCCTGCAGTTAACCTCGCCATCCCCGCAGTTAACCTCGCCATCCCCGCGCTGGCTTACTCATATGGCTAATCAGCATCTAATATACCTCCTAAGCATGTCAAATTTGTGTTGTCTGCTACCATGAAGGCCTGATCAGAGAAAATACTTATAAGTCTATCTCTCTATAGCCTCCCTTGGTCTTTTTGTTACCCCTGATAGAGATGCTTTTCTACTGGCAAACTTTATAATATCTCAATTATATACCTCTTTCTATTCAGACTCTCTCTTTAATGCTGAGAATATACTACTAGATAGTCTTCCAGATATATCAGAGCTCCCAAGCAGCCAGCCAAGTCTCTATAAGGCAAATTCTAGCTTCCTTCCTCTACCACCTTTACCAGCCTGCGCCCCAAAAGATCTAGTACACATTGGGCCTCTACTCCAGCAAGTGTAGGTTTTATATAACACATACCCTAATATGGAGGACTCCTGGAAGCAATTTATTAAGTAGTGGCTTATAACTAGATATAGCAAGCAATATAAAGGGCAGTCAAATATACATTGGGATGGTAAGAAAAAAGCTACAGTCTAGCAAGGATTTGAGCAAGTTGTACATGAGCAAAGCAGGCAACCAAAGGTTATGTGTAAGGAGTATAAAGCAATACTTGCATATCTAGCTGCAAAATATACTGGAATATCTTCTCTCCAATATTATTTTGCTA
The DNA here is from genome assembly GCF_000011425.1 of Aspergillus nidulans FGSC A4. Lineage (NCBI taxonomy): Eukaryota > Fungi > Ascomycota > Eurotiomycetes > Eurotiales > Aspergillaceae > Aspergillus > Aspergillus nidulans. Next base: position 285,913 of record NC_066264.1, on the reverse strand, counting down.
AAGGAGGTTGTCGGGTACAGAAGGTAGCCAAGAAGGGAGTTGATCAGATATTACAAGAAATAGTATATTTTTAATAGAAGGAAACAGTATATTATTACTAACCTTCTTTATAGCCCTAATAGTCCCTAATATATTTCAATAAGCATCTTCCCAACCAAAAGATACTTAATTTGATAACAACTGCCTGTCTCCTATTCCAAATTGTTGAATACCCAGCCTTCTATGACCTCCTCCAAACTACCCAGCATGCTGAATCACAGCTTAATATCCTGTCTGTATACAGTATTCAACACCTTCTTAATAATAATGTTACTACAAGCCAGCTAAATATGCTTAATAGACTTCCAGCTAGGAGTAGTCTATTAATTATACTAGACTGCTAGATATCCCCCTTCTCCCAAGCATTCATGGCAGTTACTAGCTACTTCTTAGATCAAGATTGGAATTACTGTGAGGTGCTTCTTGGATTTGAACTACTAGATAGCTCATATTCTGGTACTTATCTCAGTAAAACTGTAATTAAGGTCCTTCAGCAGCATAATATTATAAAAAGAGTTCTCTTAGTTACTACTAACAATATATTAAACAACAATACAATGGTTGCAGGTATCTAGGAAGTTGGCTAATTACTTGGGCTTGGTGAAGATCAGCTCTTCTATATTCCTTATATAATTCATGTTATACAATTAAGTCTCAGGGAATTGCTTAGAGAGATGAAAATAAACCCAGTCAATAATAAGATTAGATTATTATAGGTTGACATGCCACAACAATCAAAGCAGTCAAAGAATTAATAACACCCTGATATTATAAAGACTCTAAAGAAGGTAAGTAATACTAGCTTTCTTCCCTTTTCCTAGCAGAAAAGTTATACCTTCTGTTTTTAAACTTAGTTACTAACAGCTATCTATTCTCTTTATAGATTCAAGATCTAGCTGTCTTTATTAATACCAGTCCACAGCGCTGGAAGGTATTTCTTAAGCTACAAATAACAGAGCCAAGACTGGTACCAATCCAAGATATTTATATATAATAGAACTCAACCTTCCTAATGCTTGATCAGGCTCAAAGGATTCAGTCAGATATTGATCAATACTGTGATACTTATCACCATACTTAATTTAAACTCAATCCAGAGGAGTGGTGTCAGGTTGAGTATCTTTTATTACTTACAAAGCCTTTCTTTGACTTTACCAACGTGCTATCAAAGATAAGAGATGTAACTATCTAGCATATCTTCAGTATCTATAATAAGCTATTCAACTATCTTGATCAGGCTGAGATAAGGCTTAAATACAAAGCTGTTCCCTGGAAGAAGAATATACTTATAGTAATTCAGGCTGCTAATACAAAGCTCCGGAAGTATTATACTAAAACTAATAATCAGCTATATAGTTTAGTTTATGCTATTGCAACTATTCTAACACTATTAAAGAAGCTTCAGTACTTTGATAATGCAGACTAGAGAGGCCTTGATAATAATAAGAGGCCAGTTAACTTTATAAAGTACTATCAAAATATCCTCCAAGCAAGGTTTAAGCTTTATTAACAGCTGCATTCAAAGGAAGCTGAGCCTATTAATATAGAGAGGATCTTCTAATCAGCAGGGGATAAGCTTAAGGAGATGTATAATTCACAGACTACTCTTCAGGCTGAGGTTAATCAGCCAGATAATAAAATTACCTGGTATCTTGCAAAGGGTTAGTATTATCTAATACTATTCTAGACTATATCATATCTTTACTAACAGTTAGATAGGGCTTACTAAGGGTAATCCCTGCCTCTTCTGGAAAGAGTATAAGGAAGAATATCCAGTTCTTGCTTGCCTTGCACAGGATATTCTTTCAGTACCAGCAAGTAGAGCTGGTATTAAATACCTCTTTAATTGTGCTTGTAACATATGTTACTATCACCGCGGGCAGCTAAAAGAGAATACAATCCAAGACCTGATAATTTATCTCTTTTTAACCAAATTTAAGCTTAAGCACAGTGAGCTTGATCTAATAAAAGAGCAGCTCTCTATTGGTGAGGCTGCATTATCTAATCAGGCAGCTAAACCTGTTCCTATACTTGCTAAGCTTGATCCAATAAGTAAAGATAAGGAGGATAAGAAAGAAGGGGGGAAAGCAGATAATATTGCTGATTCAGATTCAGATTTTGATTCAGATGCTGTGGCCTCTAAGTAAATATTACCTGCAACCCAGCCCACAGTATGTATTAAGCAGGTACAGGCCCAGAATAAGCAGGCTCACAGTCAGATCAAAACTCTGAATAGTACACTTAGTCAATTGCCTCATGCATCACTAGGTGAGGAAGGGCGACCAGAAAGGCATCAGAAGCAGCCAAAGCTACCAGCTGGGTTTGAGATAGATAGAACATAATATTAATAACCAATATGATCAGAAATAAGAATAAGAGTATGAAATAATCAGCATAATAGAGTATGTACTAAAGCATCATAAATAATTGCTTACTTAAAGCCCTAAATTACCAATCTGCACCACAGTACATACATCCTTGTATACAAATAATTACACAAAAAACAGCATAATCTATGCATTCTCATAATCTTGGCAGGTTTATATTGTTTATACTAGTAAGGTTAACCACAGTGACCGCGGTTATAACCTAGCTATAACCATAACCTCACCGCAGAGCAAGGTTATCAGAATCTCATGACCATCACCTCACCGCGCGGTTATGGTGATGGTTAACCGCGGCTAACCGCGGTTATGCCGCAGCCTAGGTACGATACCCCTCTGTATATAGGCGAACACGAGAGCTAACTATATAGGTCCCCGGTCACAGCAGACGACCTGCGAAACCTTGCTGCACGCTACAATATCACTATCAAGCCTGGTCCTGAAGAAGACGCATACCTCCTCCTCCTGCAATCCGCAGAAGCCCTTCACAGGATCATACGAGATACAACCGACTACGTCCACCCGGATCTCGCTCCAGTTCCTACTAGAGCACCGCGGGGATTCCGCAGACTTTCCAGCGCCGAAAATCCGCTGAATGCTTGGAGCCATGTATCAAACATCACTGCAGCGAATCCAATCAACACTCTACTCGCTGGTCGAACGGTTGTGGTAAAAGATAATGTTTCAGTCGCGGGCCTGCCGACTACACTAGGCATACCTGCTTGGCTCCACTCAAAGGCCGGCGAGTATCAACCCTCACCGATTGATGCGACGGTAGTGCGGAGGTTGTTTTTCGCCGGCGCTACGCTGAAGGGGACCGCGGTCTGCGAGTCTTACTCGGCTGCTCCTGTGTCCTTCACGTCAGCCACTGGCGCAGTGCACAATCCGTGGGCACGAGGTCACACTGCTGGTGGAAGTAGCAGCGGTTGTGCGGCGCTGATAGGACAAAGGGCTGTTTTGAAAGAGTCAGGTTCAGCCATCAACGGACCCCATCAAGGATCCCCTACCGTTGAGCTCGCAGTTGGAGGCGACCAAGGAGGATCAATCCGTGTTCCGGCTGCGTACACAGGGGTCTATGGGCTCAAGCCAACGCATGGTCTTGTTCCATACACTGGAGCTGTCTCCTTAACACCCATGATTGACCACTTGGGGCCAATGGCCACCAAGATCGAAGATATAGCACTCATGCTGAAAGTTATGGCTGGATACGACGGGCTCGATTCACGTATGACACCGGAGTCGCCAATGCCAGGACAAGTAAAAGACTACCCATCCTTGGTCGCCGACTTCATCAAGAGTGCAAAGAGTACTACATTACAAAAGCCGGTGATGAAGGTGGGTGTACTCCGGGAGGCCTTTGACTTCCCCGGCCTCTCCGCTGAAGTGCGTGACACCGTCCTGCAAAACGCAAAAGCATACTTCTCAGCCGCAGGCGCAGACATCCTCGAAGTATCTGTCCCCATGCACCGCGAAGCCCCTGCAATCTGGACCGTCGCGGCACGAACTTCGCTAGCTGATTACGGCCTCGCCATGAAGCCGCCCGGCTACCTCTCGTACGCCCCCGATCATATCGATACGCAGTGGCCGCCAACCCAGGAGATGTATGATTACCTTAGCGCTGGGAATCCGACGATCATGAATCTCATCTTTAGCACGGACTACCTGCGCGAGACATTTGGAACAAGTGTGGAATTTAAGGGCCACCGGAAGGTCTTCGAGCTCCGCGCTGCATATGACGCTGTCCTGTCCGATGTTGATGTCCTTATAACGCCGACTGTTCCGACCGTCGCTTTTGAATTCCCATCAAGCACAAAGGGGGGCACCGAATGGGGAGATATTGGGGAGAGAGTGACGGCGGCAGTGGGGTTGAGCTATAACACTTGTCCGTTCAACGTCACGGGGCATCCGGCCATGAATGTGCCTTGCGGGCTTGGTGGTAGTGACGGTAAGAAGCTGCCGATTGGAATGCAGGTTATTGGCAAGAGGTGGGATGATGAAGCGGTGTTGAAGGCTGCGGCGTTGTTTGAGATGGGGAGGGATGGACTTTGATTCGTGTGAGCTTAGCATTGGATAACTGCATGCTTATTCTTCAGAAACTGCTAGTTCATCTTAATGGCAGCTCACTGCCGCCAGTTCTCCTAGTCTCCCGTTCTCCTGGATACTCTCGCATTAGTGAACAATCTGCGAGCAGCCACGCTAGGTCAATTGCGCCCTCGTGAAAGACCACCAGCCTTCATTCCGAACAGACCCATCTGCAACACCCTGATAATAGGCTCTCGGTTCTTGGGCTTCTGTAATTTTTCATTTTAAAGACTGCTTTTTTTTTATGGCGTCTTTGCGGTAGAACACTCGCTGTTGCAGGAGATTGACCTTCGGTTCCGTTGAAGATGTACGCTTAAAAAAGAAAGAACGAAAGAACGAAAGAATGAAGGAAAGAATGAAAGAAAATGATAAATTAATGAAAAAAAGTTAATGCAGAGAAGAGAGAGAGAGATGCAGCCTATAGAGATATTGGTCAGAGGAAAGTCGCTGTTAGCACCGGTGGATTATGAGAAAAGTTGAATGTACAACTCAACGACCAATCGGGTCTGTCGCTGGTTGGTAGTAGTAGGCCATTATTCAACGTACTGGCTGCTGAGGTTTCCATGGATCTTTCGAGGTACAGATGGGTTACGGATGGGGCGAGCCGTTGAAGCTGGATAGAGAAGGGGCAGCTTCCCCGCATCTGCAAGGGACAACGTGACTTCCCCGCTTCTCTTGCCTTAATGTTGTCGCACCCTTTCTGCCTCTCTCTCTGTGCGTGTGGCATCTCTCTTCCATGGACCTCAGAATCCATTTACCTTCCTGCGCCCCTACCTATGGCTATGTCCCCACTTCGAGATGTCTCCCAACGTCTTCTGCCCATTCTGCGGGGTCATACTAGCCCAGGATCCCCATAGTAGTATATCGGGGCCCGAGTCTATCCCCCGACATCGTCGCCCATGGTACGCTGAAATCCGGGGAATCGTGTCGCCAAACTCTTCAGCTGAGAACATCACCCTAACCGGAATTGGGACCCTCCACAGTGGTGGCGTCCTCATTGCCCCAGCCGACAGCGAGCGGTCATATGTGGACACAGAGGTGCTGTATCCCGTCAGCATCTTTGGCAGGTCTCCAGTCAGCTGGGGATTCCACAACGCCTGCTGGCAGCTACTCTATTTGAGACTTTGTCCTCTGTCTGAGAAGGAGATTGCCCGGTCGGTCTTTGATGTCCTCTACAACACCCCATGTCGCGAAGGATCCGTTTTCGACTTTGGCCATGATTACAGCGGCGCCGTGAGAACTCATAAAACGCATGGTCAAGTCGAGATTGGCCATGAACCGGTTCTGTATATGGACCCTTGCGCAATTCCATCACTGGACGAGTTGGAAAATTCCGGATCGATGGAAGCTGTCTCCCATTTTAAACTCGGCATTTATGAGCCTCGAGTTTTCGGCTCACTTTCTACAGAGCTCAAACACGAGATATTGGCGTACCTATCCTATAGAGATGTATGTATGCTGCGAGTTGTGTGTAGAGAGCTTGCAGATATAACACAGCCTTGCAATCTCCCGCAGTCTTACTGGCGGAGTCGGTTCCTTCTCGGCCAGGAGGCCGATTTCATGTTCTTGTCACTCTTAGAAAAGCGGCATTGGCCGCGTTTGTATCTCGGGACGAGGGCACTCTTGAACTCGAAAAGTCCGCCAATCGTCAACCGCAAGAGGATACGCGAACTCATCGAGCATATTGCCGCGCTCGTTGAATTATATGTAGCCCAGCCGCCGCTGCACGGCTTGCCCGTCTGGCCCGAACCTGGCAGCGACGACTGCTTTGTGCCTACCGGCAAAGAGAATTCGCTGCTTAGAGTTTATAGCTTCTTTTCTGGTCACAGCACTGCTAGACAAGCCCACGAGACGCTTCAGGTTGGATGTCGGATATTACACTACCGAAGCGAGCCTATTCCAATAGCCGACAGGTCTCGCCAACAGATCATAGTCTCAACCATCCAAGTTGGCGAAAGATGCTTTATATCCGGCGTACGGTTTGCGAATAAGGACATGGCCAGTCTGATCGGTTATCGTCACTCCACAAACGAGACAACGATCTATTCCCCAGATCAGACGAATATCAGGACCATCCTTGTTGCATTCAGCAGTCAGGGATTAGCTGGCATAAGTTTTACTTTCTCGAACTCAGAGTCGTCCCCGTGGATCGGACAAAGCCACGGGCCGGAAATCGCACTCGGAAATCTAAGCATAGCCGAGACTCACCCCTGCTACCTGGTAGCTGGTTTAGATGTAAGTCCTGTTCGTTCTTCTGATTCCAATATTGACAGTCCCTTCAGTCATTCAAGATAGTCGCGCTTGGAGTGGCTGTAGTCAATTCGGAACCCTCACCGCCAGTCCCACGCGTACACTCTCATCTTTGGCTGCCGGCTGTACCGCACCGCGAGGGTGTCGATTTCAGCACGCTTCTGCCGCCGCAGAGCACGCTGCCCTTTGCACCCCTAATTAGTATCGACTTTGGCGCTCCGCAGGGTCAAGGTTTGGCGGAGCTGACAAGACTCATCTTTTGCATGGGCTCTGGTCCGAATCCGATGCGCGGAGTCAAGGCTGTCTATGCTAATGGGATGTCTCGTCTCTTTGGGTCTGAAAACGGGGCCGAACTTTCCTTCTGCATAGACGGTCCGCACGGTGAGCGTTTAACCAAGATTGCCATCCTTCACCGGGTGGACGAAAACTCTCATAATGATGAGCTTCAGTGTGGCAAAAGCTCAAGCCTCTGTGGACTCCAGGTATGCTGTAATTGTGCTTCAGTGTGCGGGATGCTGAATCCGCTCAGATGTCAACCAACCGAGGTCGCACCGCTACCTTGTCCACGATGGAGAGCCGCCTGGATGCGAAGGTGGCCATTCAAGAGCTGAAGAAAACAAAGCCAGGACACGATATCACGGGTTTCATCGCCATCCAAGTGGTACGTTTTGCCTCCCAACAATATACCATAACTAATTGCCCAGCCGCCGCGAGAGGCCTTCTTAGGGCTTGGCATCCAATGTCAACCATCCCTCGGGCCTTTGCAAGCCTCGGCCATAATGCTCAAAGAGCTCTATAATCCCGACGCCCAATTGCAGCAAGATAACAAGTTTTCCATTTACATCGGCACCCCAAGCGACAGCAATTATCAGACTCACGCTACCTTGCTGGGAGTGCGCAAGATTTCTGCATCCAGAGGAACGCACTGGGGTTCTCGACCATGTACTTGTATCTCTGGCTTGAAGTTCGACTACTACAATGGCACATCAGCTGTAGTGGGGCAATGGTTGGATGAGTTCGAGTCGTTGCAGCTTCAGCCATTCGAGCATGTCCACTCTCTGGATATATGGGTAACGCCCGCACGACTGACCACGAGCTATCGCTTCCTACAGCAAGGCTGGATTGCCGCTGTGCGCTTTGGAACCACTTTGGCTCAGGGCGTGACGTTCAAACCGCCAGGATCTGATCCTCTATCAGTGCAGCATCTTCATAATGGTTTTGGTGGTGGACCCAGGCAAGAACTTGTCAGTTGATTCCTTCCCATAGTGATGTCATCTGACAGGCAAACAGACCGCAATCTCATGGATTCTTAACGCGTCCCACGACAGAATCCGGGCTGTTAATTCGGACGAAAGCCTTAAGCATACTTCCCTGCTGCTGCCCGAACAGTATCCACCCTTTGACGACGTGCAAAAGCTTTATTTTGAAAACGCCATAACTGGCCGCTCGCCCGATTGGCTTGTCACGGCTGAGGCTTGTTATAAAGGGGATGCAATTCTTGGTCTTATATTTACTTACTCATCTGGTGCCAGGGCAACGATAGGTGACGTTGTAGTCGTTCCCGATACTAGTCAGACAATGCATTTTTCTCCAGCCTCCGAGTTCGTTGGCATGTCGGTGAGGGTCAGGAGACGTAATATCCTTGCTTTACAGGTATTTTCTCTTTTCAGTTCGAAATTTATCCCGGACAGCTTCTTCATCTATAACCTAACTTAAACTCCACCATTATTAACACCAAATCTCACCCACTTGCAGTTCGAGCTCAAGACTAAGCGCAAACCGGAATCCGATGAGCAGCCTACATCTGACGCTCCTACTGAGTTCAAGACAGTTTGTTTCCAACGAGATGATCAGCCGGGTACGGACGAGCACTGCGACGACCATGAAATAAGAGACCGGAGGAGTACATGGTGTAAGAATACATTGTCGGCTGAGACTTTCACTAGGAAGCGTGTAAGCGACGACGTGTATGCGCCGCCAGCTGGAACAAGACTTGTGGGGCTATATGTGCGCTGTCAGCACTTTGAGTGTCTTGGGGCGTTGTATGAGCCTCTAAATGAGTAATAATTGGTGTAGTTGTTCTTGTAGGAAGTCTTGTGCTTTTCTGTGATCCATCAAGCAAGCGACAGGCTAGAATGAATTCCTTGGTTTACATCACAGCACTTTCATCTCCTCTTTAACAGCCACACTTACCGCTCTTATAGGCACAACACTAGCTTTCTTTTATCTCGCGTCGATGTTAGCTGCACACTGCCCTCCGAGTGACCGAGTGCACTGGTAGCCGGTTCGGTTAGAGATGTTCTATCTACAGAGTATCTAATGCCACCACAAGCGCTGGAATCCCTTGACTGGCTACAGATCATCTGAGAGTCGTAAAATGCACACAGTAGCTGCTCTGCGCATGCGAGGCATTCAATACGCTGTCTTGGTGGCAGGCAAATATATACCTTAATATATATTCCGAAAATATATACCTCGAGAACCCTAACTTGGTCGAGTCGAGTCAGCTGTGGACTGTGTTCAGGACAGTGACGCCAAGCCTGGTTCTAATTGGTTTTCAACCCGCTTGCCCCTAATTCCCTGATTAGCCACATTCAGCTAGCTCTTGCCATAGCGGGGCTTATGCAGACGATTTCTAAGCAGCGAGCGTCCCACTGGAATGGCTTCCCTGCTAAAAGCCAACGTCAGCCGCCAAACTAACGCCGCCACCAATCACTGTACCCATCACTTCATCTCTGCTTCACCAGCCACAATGTCACGTATTGGAGTCTTCCCTGCTGCCGGTGGCCTCGGATCCAGCATCACCAAGCACCTGCAGACTCTCGTCCCAGCATCTCAACTCGTCCTGATCGCTCGCAAGCCGGAGTCGCTCGCGAAAGAGTTCAGCGCTGGGGCTGCAGTACGCCGCGCAGACTATGACGTTTCTTCGACTCTGGAAAAAGCCTTCGAAGGTATCGATGTGCTTATGCTGATTTCATATGCTTCGTTCGAGATCAAGCATCGTGTCAATGTATGTTCCTTACTTCGAGGTCCCTTTAACCTATATATTCAATGGCTAGCGGGCTAACGCGTGTCTAGGCCCACAAAGCTGCCATTCTGGCCGCACACAAGAGTGGCGTAAAGCACATCTTCTACTCGTCTCTTGCATTTGCTGGAGACTACACCGATTCATCTGTAGCCCACGTCATGGGCGCGCATCTAGCGACAGAAAAGTTCCTTGCGGAACTTGTCAGCACCAGTCCCAGGCCAATTACGTACACCTCTATCCGGGAAGGCCTCTACTCTGAGTCCTTCCCCATCTACACAAATTGGTTTGATCTGCACAACCCCGTCGACGAAATTACCATCCCGCATGATGGGTCTGGGCCTGGCGTTGCGTGGGTCAAGCGTGACGAACTTGGCGAGGCTACGGCGAAACTCGTTGCCAAATATGCTACGACTACGAATGCCAATGTTGCGGCTGGGTTCCCGTATGTGAACAAGATTGTCCTGCTTACGGGGCCTAAGATTTACTCTCTGAACGAAACTGCGGAGATTCTGGGGAGGGCTGTTGGTAAGGATGTGAAAATCCGGGAAATCAGCGTGGATGAATATGCAAAGCTCGATCATAAGGGGAGACATACATATCACGGCGTTGATTTGGCCCGGGAATGGGCAACAGCCTGGGAAGCTATTCGGCGCGGTGAGACGGCTGTTGTGACGCCAACCCTCAAAGAAATCTTGGGCAGGGAACCGGAGCAGTACGAGGTGACTATCCGGGGCATGGTTTAGTTGATATTGAATCCTATGTCCTGTCTGATTTGCTATGGCTATCACCTAGCCGGTTTTTCGTGTTTATCGGCCAACGCATAGGTATAGAAATGATGAGAGATGAGTAATAGACGCATCTAGCGCGCCAACTCATCGTCCGGTGGTCAACTTGTGCCCGGCTATAGTGGCACAATTATGAAGCAGTACCTGTCGCTGGACTGCGTATTTAACCCCTAAAAATACATTCTGTAGTAATTGAAGAAACAACCACTGGCGATTTTTGGGCATCAGCAATTCTGCAAAAGCTCGGATAGGCTGTATCGTACTTAGACCCTTCATGACTGATACGCCAAATCTGAATTGCTGGATAAACTTCTGAATCCATGAGTGCCTATCGGGTGCGGGAAGCTCCTCATCATCGGTTTCCATCTTAACGCATACGTCAAGACGAACTTCTTTGTGGAGAGAATGACAGGTAGAAGCAAATCCAACGTTGAAATTTCTCTTCAATCAGCAGCCCTCCAAGGCTTCTTGCGAGACTACGTAGGAGAAAATTCGATCCTGATATCATTTACGTCAAAGGTATTTACGGACTACCCTCTGCTTTCGGTACTGTCTTAGGCTTTGTTCAATCGCTCATACGCTCAGCTATCCGATGCAGCAAGACTCATCTCAGTATGGTAACCCTAACCCCCACAGGCCCCCACAAGCACTAGCGCCACTAATAGTGAGTGGTGGTGGAGGAAAAAATCTCCCCGACTGGGAGTCGAACCCAGGTCTCCCGCGCTTGCTCCTGTTCGGTGACAAGCGGAAATCATGACCGTTAGACCATCGAGGAATTGGTGAAGGATGTCTTTCATATTTTGTTACATCATAGAAAAAAGAAAGACATCCTATTCCTTCTGATACGTGCGACATGTCGGAGCATGGGTTCCTCCCCTGTCCTTGGGGTGCCCGGTCTGCACAGTCTTAGTCAGCATCTCATTAGTATTTAGCCTAGCTTCCTTGTGCATCCGCACCCCTGAATACTAGACTCCTCCATGCTTCCACACGACAACACAACCTCCTCGTGCAAGTAGCAAATTATCTATTTTTTGTCTATTGTGTCGGCGAGATAGTCATTTATGACTCTGCTTGGGCTTATCTTTTAGTATACGCCCTTTCAGTTTCTAGATCGCGTTGAAAGCTCTATCTCGTATCAGAGGTGCACTATATATATTCGTAGTAGGGAACTCCGCGGTGTTGAACAATAGACCATTGCATTTTTGTCGAATACTTCGCTTAGGCTTAAATGGATTGACACATCTTTTGAAACCTTTTAGTTTTCTGTTCCCATGTCAGAGTCTCCTTGTGCAGAGGCATCTGTTTCTACCACGCCGTTGCCCTCGTGACCTTGACGCTTACTCGGAAGCTATAGCCTTCAGGTCGCCGAGATTTATCTGAATGTTCGAAGTAGCAATATATTCAATTCATTTTGGACCAACAACAAGCTATTCACACTTTCCCTTATTCGAACATGCTTTATTTCAGTTTACGCAATGGAGGCCTCGACCGCCCAAACAACGTCCGCCAATTCCGATAGCGAGGTATGCCTTACACTAACAACAAGCGTGTTCCTAGAGCCGGACGCGTACAATCACAATCCTTCAAACCTCCCATCAGATGCGATAGTACCTTATATACGGTCCTTCCCACAACCAGGCAAGAAGTCCATCATACGCGACCCCAAAACCGGGTTTATCGCGCTTAAGCGCGGAGTTTTGCGCTTACACTCTGAACAGCTCTCTGGTTGGCCGACCCTTTCATTGAGCTTTATTCTGAGGATCAATGTTCTTGAATCCAGTGGAAGTGACCATAGCATTTATGTGCAGACTAGCCGATATAGCTTGCCAATAAACTATTCCGGACGAAGAGCAGTATACGGATTTTTTGCGGCCTAGGTGTTCGACCATGGATCGTTCACGTACAAATTCGAGACTCTCAAATTGATGAGGCTGCGAGATAACAAAGTCCCCTATGATTGTAGACCGAGAAGAACCGTCTCATCCGGCTGCATGTTGCCAGCCAGGTTCGTACCAAGCCCACTGTTGTCCCGCTGCCGCCCAGTCCCCTCGCTGGTACAGAGGCGGCAGTAAGCTCGAATACGCCCTTGCTAAAGTAGACGATGACAAGACTGGCAAGGAGATCAAGAGCTAGGAGACGCTTCAGATATGGATGTGCGTCAGTGAAGTTCAGTTCGAGGGCTAATGCGTAGGGCTCAACATGGCTGTCGGAGGTATAGGCATTTGCCACTCATCGGGCGGAATCTATAATGGCAGACATTGACAATAAACTGTGATATATAACCTCGGCCAAACATACAAGAGTTGCGCTATTGATATAAGGGGTATATGGTATGTGAACATCAGTACGTCTGCTTGTGAAGGTTCTTTGAGAAGAAGCAGCAAGTCTTAGATTTCTGTTGAGTACGCTTATTGAGCTCGGATACGCACCAAGATTGTCAGTATTTTGGGTATATGCTAGCAACACCGCGCGATACGAGCAGGCCTACAGGGCTCTTGCAGAGGAACTCAAGCTCCCAGGGAGAACTGACTCAGGGATCGAATTTTTCAAGCTGGTGTCACGGTGGCTCTCGGACGCTGCTAACGACAGTTGGCTGATAATCCTCGACAATGTTGATGCTAAGGATATGTTCATTCAAGAGACAGAATTGGTGTTATCAAGGTTAACCTATAGCCAGCCCCCGGGCAGCCCTTACCAAATCTCGGAATTGAACAGCCGCCAGGAGCCTTCTCACGAACAATTAGAATATCGTTCATATTGGTGTGATGGAGGAGAAGGATGCCATTAACCTTCTTCAGGCAAGGGTCACTTAGATCAGGGTTCACTAGAAGGTTCTCGAGGCTGGGGCAGGCTTGAGAATCTATACCACTTGCAGTCATTCGGGCCGGTTCTTTTTTAGACAGAATCCTGGCAGTGAAGCAGTGAGGTAAAATTGCTAAGGAAAAAGAAGATGAGGTGGAATGAAGGAGAGAGACGTTGACAGACAGAAAGGAGAGGGCTGCATTACAACCATGTGCATTACCGCCGTAATAGAGCAACACCACGTCTTCGTAGCTCGACATGTAGTCCAGATTATTACAGTAAGGATAATAAGATATCATTGAATGAGATTGATGCACGACAAAGTGAGCTAAGATGTGAATGAAAGGCGGCTAGCGACGGGAAAATAAGCCAATCAGACACTGATAATGAGAGAGGAAACAAGGCTATAGGAAGTGACGCTGGGATTTGCTCTGGCGTTTTGTAGCATCCTTATTCAGTATGAGTCAGCCTCAGCAGGGCCAGCGCAGGCCTAGCCTTCAGCTTGAATATGGAGCGAGACACATCTCGCAGAGCCGCAATGAGGGTCCAAGCGGAGACCCCAAGCGTTAGCAGTGCAACCCCGATGGTGCTCAGACAATTTCGTGACTCATTCGGGAAGAGATTATATGACTCACTGATCTTCTGTCCAGTGTTTATATGTATATAAGCGGGCTCGTTCCTCTCAGTGACAATTCTTTCCCGCGAATCTCCAGAGGCACCATGGAGAATTACGATCTACTTATTGTTGCCGATGCGACGGAATCAATGCACGATTACCTTAAGGCATTGAATACCTCCCTGCCCCAAATAATATCTATCTCTGCTCTAACCGGCTGTTTTTCGCGGCTCGGCGTGATCGCCTATCGTGACTATGATTCCAAGGGACTGGTTAGTTTCTCAGGTTGGCTCGAGTTGTCTTTAGCAAAAGAGTCCACAAAACAACCAGATGTTGTCACCTTCACAAAGTCGCTTAAAGCAAAACAAGGCGGGGACTATCCAGAAGCCGCAAAAACAGCCCTGGCCAAGGCCTACACAGTAATGCGACCGGAAGCGAAGACAATCATCCTTCTCTACACGGATGCTCCGCCGCATGGAACCATTCCCATAACAGATTGGTCCATGAACTGCGAGGCGGAAATAAAGGCCCTTTCAAATCCTGGCTCATATGACGGCTTTGGTCCTTCATTCCTGGATTGGGTGTCAGCGGCGAAAACACTGGCGAGTGGGGAGAAACAGGCACAGGTGTTTGCGCTGCTAGAGTGTGACATCTTCCCACATTGTGGCACTTACTACAACTTCCTCTGTGCGATGACGGGCGGAGCATGCATCCGGTTGGAAGATTCTAAGCCCGAGTCAATATCCAAGTTGACTATTGAGCTGCTGCTAGCTTGGATGGGGGTGGAGAAGCCCAGTTTGGACAATGTCGATATCCAGCTGTCCGGATGCTGGTCCACTTATGTCTCGACGGAAGGGATGAGCAATCTCAGTAGTGAAATGGACCCCGAAACAGAGAGGTTCTTCCCTATGCCTTACACCCGTGACACGCCAGTGCTAGAGAACATTGCCGAAGTCGCGCTTAGCACTAGTGTGCTAAAAACCCTGCCCAGGAAGCCGACTCCTGCCGAAAGCCCAATCATGCGTTGGGGTACTGACCCCCGATATAGGGACTTTGCGTCAAAACATTTGATGCAGATCATAACGAAGGATATATGTGCCATCGCTATCAACCCGGTTTTTGGGGCTCTGTGGCGGGCTATCTGCAAGGACAGAACATACGCTGGACGGAACGACCTGGTCAATGCGTTCAGTAAAGCTGTTGGCGATATTTGTGACCAAGAAGAGAAGACCGCGATGCAAAGGTGGCTGGATGAGTCGTATAATTCCTCGGTAGAGATACAAGGGATCATAGACAACGTATCGGAAGCAGACCGGTTCCCTTGCATATTTCTCGATCCGACAATGAGATTCGCAAGTGACGCTGCAAACGGCGAGAGTATCGAAGGCCTGAGCAGAGGCGAGCTCCTCGAAATTTCCAGGTCCTGCGATCCCCGGATTCTGCGCCGA
Organism: Aspergillus nidulans FGSC A4; assembly: GCF_000011425.1. Taxonomy (NCBI): domain Eukaryota; kingdom Fungi; phylum Ascomycota; class Eurotiomycetes; order Eurotiales; family Aspergillaceae; genus Aspergillus; species Aspergillus nidulans. Next base: position 270,479 of record NC_066264.1, on the reverse strand, counting down.
CTGGGCCGCGTACTCACCCGACTGACGTATGTGGAGGACATTGTAGACATGCCTGAACATATCACACAGTCGAGAACGGACCAAGTACGATTAATCCCACTTGCGTTGGTAACAGAGAAGTATAACCATCAGTTCTGGAAAGTCATGCTCCATACTCTAGTCTCCGGCACAGAGTTGACTGCCAGGGCTGCCGCGCTCCTCGCCGCGCTTAGCATCCGGATGGGCGTTACCTTTCTCGCTGCAGCTGCAGAGTCCGAGATGCTGAGGTACAAGGATAGCTGGAACAACGTTGAAGTGTCGGAAACCTGGGCAATCAGTTGCTTAAGACTGTTGCTGGATGCTGACCGGACGTACCGAAAGACTCGTACGGAACCAGAAAAGCCAGCAGGGCTGCTGTGGGAGTCTGACGTGGCTTTTTTCGAACGGCTGTTAGACTTCAAGGCCCTCGAGCATAACCTCGACACCCCATTGACTGCTCGAATCCCATGGACACCTGAAAAGGCAGTTTACCCTATTGGACCCCTGATGACTTGTCAACTGTGCCAATATCCTCGCTCCGTTACCATAATGGGCCCTGGCGCCAAGTGTGGTGTTTGTTTAGGGCAGGATTATACGGAGCCAGACAAGGCTCGTATCAAAATAGGAGCCTCGCATGGCACAACCTCGACGTCAGATGCCACGTGGGTTGAATGCAATGTACCTTCATGCAGGGCTCAGTATACTGTCTACAACGTCGAAGCGCTTCGGGTTCGTCCGAAATGTCACTACTGCCGACGGTTGGCCGTGCAGAAGGCCGGGGACAAGAGTCTTGTAGCACCCTTGGTTGAGTGCAGCATATGTACCAGCCGCATGATCTGGCCAGAAGAATACCAACCAGAATCATTTGACGCGTCGTTGTTCGTCTGTCCCGCGTGTGAGTCTGGGCGGAAGACAACCATTGAGTTATTAGTATCGGCAAAAGCCCTTTCAATTGAGAACGGCACGTCATGGCTGGCAAAAGACTCGAAGAGGCCTGATGAATCTCCGTTCACCAACCGGTCAGTGTATCACACGGTATCAACGATGGGAACCGATGAGTTCATGAGCCGCATCACAATATTTCCTCATCGCGAGGTCCCGCTAACACAGCGAGGAAAAGTAATTCTAAATACCAATGAGCTAATAACGACCCTCAAGGAGCTTGTTGCCAGTGGGGAGGCGAAAAAGGTGGACTGCACTCTCTGTTTCTCGTCATTCTGGCCGTCCGCCCTGGTCCCAGCTTGCGGTCGCCGTGGATGTCTTCAGCGCATCTGCACCACCTGCATGGCGTCCTGGTATGGAGGCAACGCATCAGGGTCGATTATAAACACCGCTGCCCTTGTATGCCCGTTCTGTCGGCGCCTCCCGGTTCCAACCACCTTGACTAAATATGGTAGAGGGATCCACGCGGTTAAAGACCTGAATCGGGCGATCGAGAATCAAGGAATGTGGATCTACGCATGGTGTTCGGTCTGTTCTACTGCACAGGAATTCATGGCTCGAGACTGCGCCCGCGGCATGCCGCCAGAACTTCAGGACTGGCAGTGCGAGAGCTGTCTAGCGGAGCTGCAGAGCGTCGATGCCGATGAAGATGCTGACGCTACCCGCATTAGCAAGATCAAGCCGTGTCCCAAGTGTGGGACAATGACAGAGAAGATATCCGGGTGTGGACATATTACTTGCCCGGTGGAGGGCTGCGGCATCGACTGGTGTTATTTCTGTGGGAAGGAGGTCGCAAATGGTATCTACGACCATATGAGGAAAGCTCATGGCGGGATATACGGGGAGGAGTTTGAAGATTGATGATTGAATTTGTTTTATGATGTACTGATCGCTTTACAGCTTTTTACTGAATCAGACTGATGTCCTCAAAATCCCTAGATTGTCCTTGTATATGCTTATAATATTCTATCCCTGTAATCCGCAGAATAGTACCGCCATTGAGACGCTATGACATGACGCGTGGACGCACTAGGGACAGTCGCGCGCACGTTGTGTGCGTGTGTGTGTGTGTGTGTGTGTTTTAGGGGAGAAGCAGTCTCTGGAGGAGGGTAAGCGATTGACAGAACATGATTTGTATTGACCAGCTTCTAACTAGGTGTCCCAGTCTAATATGTGTGCGGCAGTTGGCTTGTTGGTGAAAAGGAAGTCAGACTTCAGCTTCAGCTTACTTGCCCTCAAAGCTCGCGGTCTTCCGTTCGCAGCCTTTTTGTTTCCACCTCCCTTCTGCTGCTTTACTGCCGGCGCATACGTGAATTGTGGCTGCACGATAGTCAACATAAACGTCGTCCCGCAATGAACGTCCTCGTCAAAGTGATCCTGCGGCCCCGGTTTAGATATCCCTCCAGCAGGCCCCATCGGTTCTCTGGGCCCCATTTATCGTCAAGCTTCAGACACACCGTCCCGGTTCCCAGGGTCGAGGATTCGGCATTGACCCTAGTGAACTAATCCGTTCCTCTATAAACGCACCAATTTACCCAGTCGTATGTGTATCAAAATATTTAGCCACCGCGTCACCAACCAGATCCCGTCGCGACCTGGTCAGTCGGTTGGCGTCGGCGGCCTAGCAGACATATTTGACGCCGTGGGATGTGCCAAGAGGATGAAACAGTCTTTTTTTGGTCTTGCGAGAATGATAGTGAGGACTCTTGGATCTCAGACGATAATGGGGATTTTATCATGTATATAAGAAAGGACAGAAGATTGGGCTGATGAGTCTAAATCGTAGTCTGGGTTGAAGTCGTACCAGCCTGTATAGGCGTCGACGAGGACACCGAGGAGGACAATGGTATAGTAGATTGGCCTGAGTAGCGGCATTGTGGGCTGGTAATCTGCAAAGGTAAGGGCTGCTGGCTGGTTTTACGGAAAGAGCTCCAGAGATGGAAGTGGATTGATGAATGAAGGGAGGAATGAGAAGAAGGTGAGATACTACAAGGTTCCTGGGATGCATAAGTTAGCCTGCACCAGCTGGGCTGGTCGTTGATGCCCCGACTCAGAAAATGTGGAAAACATGGATGTTGACCCTTGTTGGTTGGCCGGTATGGGGGCAGGCAGTGTCAGAGACCCATGGTCATTTCTGAGCCACGATGCCTAAATCCTCAACTACGCCGAGCTAAGCCCCTGCAGAGGGCAGTATGCTCCGACTAATAACTAAGCCATGTGACTACAGGCCACGTTCTTTCTCGTCAATTGGCTGGATAGAACATATTTGGCGAGAGGGAAACCTCGATATCGATGTTCTCGACAGGAGAAGTCTTACCAGCTCACATTGACCCCAGCCAGAGCGCAGCATGACTCCTGCATACCTGTGTCATGGAGAAACCTTATACGGAGACAAATTGACCCGTGTGTTATTCGTCGAGCTTATTGTGAAGACTCCCCTTATATAATATGGGTGACGAGGGTGGATGCCAACGTATCCTACTAGCAACGGCAAAGTAGATACGCCAATTGGGTGAGCGTGCACGTTTACTCAGTTAACTAAGAGATAGCCACTGCATGAGGTGCTTGTGCAAGTTGCTTGTTTGCTTTCTGAGCTTTGTTTATCGAGTCTGCATTGATCATGTCTACGGGGCCCAGTACTAGCATTGTAGATCGCCACTTCGAACCTATGCAGCCACAAATCTTAAAATAGAACCAGCTCTTCTACTTCAGCGACCGCACCAGCTCTTCGAAGGCAGACTGTATTTCGAGGTCGATTAAGGATCAGTCATCTCCTGAGCATTTCCTACTTGATCGCAAGTGCTGAATGCACACTGGCGTTGGCTTCGCTGACCTAATGTAGGCGAGATATCCTTGAGTTGATTTCTATTTTACTATGCATTCTCGTACGTAAATCGGATCAGCTGTTCAAACAGATTGTTTTCCATTTTTGTCATGTAGAGATAATGGCAGTTGATGCCGGACTATCGTTTAGTTTTCTCTCAGTGTAGAGAGTTATAATGATATCTATTTTGACGGCGCCGATCAGGATTCTAATAGTATCGACCTCATTGCCTGACCCTGTCCAAAGATGTCCGTAAACCCCGCGGCGACACTCGAACGGCTTTGCCATTCTCACCAACGTGAAACACAAACTCGTCTATCCCAACCGAGCCGTAAACCTGTCCGTCAACCGTCAACCACGTTAGGCAAGTCCTTGTCATAGGCCCTGCTCCAACTGGGATTGGATGGGAAACGACACTGCGGAACGAGACCAAGTTCTCAGAGCTCCGTCCACATTGAGCTGGGCTCCTCAGTCCAGTTGGATACAGCCGGACATCGATATCCTCGTACGGGCCTCCCCATTGCAACATATTCATTGATTTCATCAGATCCTTCCCGTTACTTCGCCATTCTGTAACCTTTAGACCGGGACCATCGTCGGTTATGATCGTTAAGGCGTCGTCCCCTGAGGTATATGTTCCCGCAAATCGGGGGTGTGCTTCCTCCTTGCCGGCCGCGTCAAGAGCAGCGATTACAGTCGTCGAAATAAGGTCGCCTAGCGCCCATACGGCGTTGTGTGTCCCCTGTCCGGCGGCCAGGACCGTGAACCCGACATCGTGTTCAGGAGAGAGGCCCATCATTGACGAGTAGCTACCGAGGTCTCCAGATTTCGTGTAGAGGTCGATCATTCGCGGCTCGCTCAGAGTAAATATTTCCCACGGGGCACCGACTGAGAAGGCCGGATCAGCAGTGTGAGCCCTTGGTTTTAGCCATTTTCTAGTTAGCGTAGGGGATAGGAGTTCGCTGTTGAGGATGGCGCGGCCCAGAACGCTCATGTCCTTCGTTGAGGAATAGATTCCTCCGGTCCTATTTTCGTGAGTCTGTGTCAATACCCCTTCGAGGAGTACCTACGGAATTATGTTACCTAGGTCAGTATCCCAGACGGTTATGTTTGGGAGCCCTGGTATTATTCCCTGATCGTTCGTGGGTTTGTTGGATGAAGACCGCGTCAGATTGAGGCGTTCGATTAAGCGCTCCTCAAGGAGTTTTTCGTAGCTCTGGCCCGTCAACATTTCGAGTAGGTACCCCAGCACCACAAACCCATCGTTGGAGTATATCGGCATTGACGAGACAGGCACAACTGGATGTCTGCTCATCATCCCCCTGAAGAATTCTAGATCCGCCTTAGAACGGACAGCCGTCTTTACTGGAGACCTCCTACCTACGTTCTCTATCACACGATGGCTCATGACCGCACTCCAGGACTTCCTTCTGCTGCAAGGATGGGAATCCGAGTTGCTCCATAAGAGCAGTAGTCGCAGCGTGATCACCGAGACCATCTGTTACAATCATCAGCTGACATGTCAGGCTCAAATCACTACTTTGCTACTGACATGATCTCTCCAACCCGGCCGTATGGCTGACAAGATCTCCAATGGTCACATCTTCCCAGTGGACATGATCGATTTCGTTCAGACCACTGTCTAGCACTTCGATAGCGTGTTCCACCTCTGGGAAATACTTCCGCACCGGCTCATGGAGCAATGCCTCGCCAGTTTCCATCAGAAGCAGCAGAACTGTCCATATCTTCGAACAACTGCCGATTCGAAACACAGTATCTCCATCAATGCGGTTAACCCCAAGAATATTGTTTCGCGCCGATGTTGCTGTGTGGTAATATTCAAGCAGTGGTTTTGAGTCTCGCGCACTGTAAACTTGAACCGCGAACGAGGTCAGGTCTTGGTCTATGGCCGTAGGCAAAGAGGCATTTGCAGGGTACAGGATTTCGTGCAGTGACTCTGTGAAGTTGTGAGTAGCCTGCTTCATAGCCGCACTTTCGCCTGGCCTCTGCGCAGCCGGAAAGATAGGTCCCCCAAGCGGACATATCTTGATTTGCGCAGCAGCGTACGCGGCAAGAACTGACAAAAGCAGGATGCACCGCATGAGCGAGTAAGGATACGGCGATCTGATCCCACGACTCAAAACAGTACTGAACGGTTTAATGAAGTAAAGCGAGAGATGTGCCAGTCGCTCCTTCCTATATTTACTTCGAAAGTGGCCACTTATCCCTAGCACCGCCCACCTCGCTTTCGGGGTTCCAGCCACCGCAAGTGAGCGCAGCGCGCATCACAGACATCTTGCGTTTGTCCCAGCCCAAAAAAGGCATCATCATGGTTGATCCATGCATGTATACCTCACCAGAAAATTACCAATCCTCCGGCCCGCGCCGTAGTTCTTTGTTCGATGAGACTGCTTTCCTCGGCGCGGTCAGCTGCATAAAAGTTGCTCTTTGACACTCATGGTCACCGTAAAACACTCGGGTCTGTTCGGTCAGTAGGACGGTGATGAGGAACTCCGTCGTACTTGGCTGAGGTCGTTCTTCAGATGTTCTAGTAGAAAATACCAAGAAGCCACGCGGAGCAGAGTTTGTTTTCCCATTTAAAGTTGACTTTACTCTCGCTCTAGTTCGACGTTTGGACGCATTCGGTGTTCGCGATGGGAATGATGCGGTCAGCTCTCGCATGTATGCCGTACCCTGTCTTCTATTAGTTTGGGCTATATACCGTTTTTACCTTGAGCACACAGTGAGTGGCCGTAATTCTAGCTGCTCCTTTTTAACCTGTCCAGCGCCCACGCCATTTACTTTAGACTCTCAGCTCTGCGCGGCACTCCCAGGAGAGAGCAGTCTCCGCTACGGCTACTGATGCATTACTTTTTGAGTTGCGCCACCCGCCAGCCCTAATTTTATACTTTATGGGTCTACGGCTACAGTGCTAGCGACTAGTACCGCATTCACTAGCTATTTTGTGTATAGACCGTGCGAAACCTGACTTCAATCTCTTCCTTAACGAGACTCTCCACAAGCTCGCCAGAATTGGATACAATATCTCCTAATTCGGCCGAGATGGCGGTGGTGTCACGAGTATAGCTTTCTATTTACATTTACAATGAGCGCTCTACACCAACTCAAACACAAACATCTGCAAACGCGCCAGCACGCTTAGTTCTCGTTTCTATGACGATAGAATACAAATGTGCATATGTACAGCTTAGCAATAAACTATTACTGCTCCAGGTTACAGGTTGTAGGTATGCTCATGGATATTGATTGTCTCCACAGTCCAGGTCTTGCCACCGTCGCTTGAACTGAACTCGGTAGAGTCGGCCTCGGTTAGAACAAGGGTGTCCTTGAAGGTGGTGTCTTCTGAGTCAAGGATGATTGTCGTGTCGAGGTATTCTGCAGAATTAGTATTGCGCATGAAGGATGGGGAAGGGAACAAGAGCTTACGATGCGCCGCAACAGTGGTGCTCTCACACGCGTCGTCCTGACATTCGACGGCCGTGCCCCAGCCCTGAGCTTGTCCGGAGCCTGTCGATGTCAGTATCTCTAGCACTATGGTTATAGTTGTGGTAACGTACTTGTCGATAATGTAGACACAGACTCCCCGTTGATGTAGACGGTTTGGTCGTACTCGCCCGTACTGTCGTTGTAAACATAGTGCATGGTGAGCTTGTCGCCCTCGTTGGCAGGGACATCGGTTCCGCCGAGTTGTTCGCCTGATATGAATTAGCGGTTGTATGTTTGTGGCCAGTAAAAGTGGAATTATCAAGGGAGAAAAAGGTATGAATATGTACCAACATACCCTGCAGCGTACTGGCCCAGGTACACCACTGCCCTTCACTGGCACCGCAGTTCCTGCATTCGTTGTTATTAGTGTGGACTGTCATGCAAGGGGAAGAAACCAACGTACGCATTGGGGTCTGAGAACGAAACTGCCAACGCCTGAATCAGATCGCCGCCGCTTGTGCCCATCCCAGGCCAGAGCGCAAGACGATCTTTGAGACCAGGCGTCTTGGGGAGAACAAGGGTGGTATTTGCCTCACGGATCCATGACTGAGTCGGACCGAGGGAGAAGGCAGGTCCGAACCCTACGGTTGATTGCGCGGTTGCGCATGCAAGGAGGGAGAGGAGTGCGAGAGCTGCACTGGAGTTGGTGCGTGGGCTTGCAGATGGGATGGTGCAACGCATTGTGACAGTGTTGGCTGGAGGGCGTGTTACTTGGCCGGTTGTGTGGTGAAAGCTCACGTATGGTAGACTGGTGGTTATTCGAGTTTGACAGTCGAGTGGGAGGGAGAAGGATCGGCGGTTTTTATACGAAGCCACGCCAGGCAGAACACTTATTACTAGAGGTTCAGGAGTCCTGTCGAGGTTGAAACAAGCTGAAACACAAGACGGAGATATCGAGTATGAGGGCTGGGAAGTGGCCCGTTTCAGGGGGTCTCTGTCTACCGTCCCGGTGGGTCCAGATGAGCTTGAGTCAGATCCAGTCTGTGTATGGCTGATGGCGGAATCCGCGGTGGGGTTTCTCCAGGTGCTTGTTTGTGGCTATGGGCGTTTCATATAGAGGCTTATTTATGGTACGTTCGGAGGCCCAGCTCCGTATTAGCTAAGGGGGGGACGGACCTCCAGGCCATATCCGTACTCAATTTTCATCTTGAATGCACACGCCGATATCACCTCTCTTCTGGAAAGCACCGGAGTCTGCTTAGAGCGTCTACAGAGTAGATAGTGGATGCGTATAGTGCTTTGCCCGGGTCCCCAGTCAGCCGGGAGATTGTCCCATGCGTCTACTCAATGCTCGCATTTTCCTACGTCGAAGTTATCATCCACATCTTCAATTTGATAATCGGAAAGAGCAGACATTCTAAGCCGAGTACTAATGGGCTATGGTAGGCAGAACGGCAGTCTTAACCCCGAACCTCCTGCCCAAAACAATATAATGGGCAATGGTGATTGCAGCCCTAAATGCCAGCAGATCACCGCCTTCAATCGCCTTGTTGACCAGCTCGCTAGTCTTCTCCCAATCCAAAAACCCCAGCATCTCGACGTTCTCCTTCGTCACCAACTCCTTCAGCTTCTTGTGCATCGCGCCCTCGACCGAATATCACACTGGCCCCAGATACGGTTATTTTGTCCGGTTATAGACTTCCTCGGTGACGAAGGGCTTGACAGCCTCGCGGAGAATATGCTTCTCTCTGAATTTCCCTGTCGTGTAGTCGTATTTCAATTTAAGGGCTGGCGGGTGGGAGTTTGCGTACTCTGTAAGGTGGTGGTCGAGGAACGCAGGGCGGGATTCAATTCGGTACGCCATGTCGACGTTATCGTCTAAACATCGGAGAAGGGAGTTTGGGAATGCGACTTTCGTCCAGACATACTCGGACGTATGCAGCGGATGCCAGGACCCCGTCATATTCTGGCGTGTCTTGCCGTCTAACGAGTCGACAAACACGGTTTGCGCATCACTGGTGTTGAGCTTTCCTTCTCCGTCGCCCAAGACACGTAGAAGAGTGGCAGAGAGTTGGCGAAAGGTCCAGCGATGGAGGTATTGTTCATGTCTTCGTTGTCGAAGCAAGAGTAGGCGGCACGGCCCATTTGTTTCCTACCATGTGCTTCGTTGGTATTTGTTGGATGGCGAGCTCGTGTGCCTGAGGAGTGTAGTCGTCCGGAAGCCAAGATTCATCGAGTTCAAGTAGAAATTCGGATTGAAGTTGAAAGTAGCCTGCAAAGTGTTCGTCTGATCCCTCACCTAGGAATACTGTAAAAAGGGCTGTGCCGCCGTTTATTGTTCTCATTTTCGTGGGCTCAATGAGCAACTACACTCTTCCATTCGTTAGCCACGCGAAGGAAAACGCACAGGCTGTGCCACGGCAGACAGACAGACATGAGTGTCATGCGGCATTTGTATATTGAGCATATTTCCCTTGTCAAATGACCGATAGGCTCCCAGAATCTTATGACAGTAGCTGAAGGCGAGAACGAGTTCTGAGGGATCGGGAATGGAATGTTTTGACCTGGGAGGGTGGTGAAGACATGGTTAAGAAGTTGAATTGCTCTTTGTATCTTGATGCAGGCAACCTGCTGTGTGCTCGTGTAGGTTAATGGGTGGTCTGTTGGCGTTCGTGGTGTATGGAACAGAACGAACTATGAGGTGGCCAGCCTGTTCTTGAAGCATTTCTTCGTAATAGCACTTACCACATTACTATCTAGAGACCATTTGACTGGGACAAATTGAGGCTTCTGTTGTTCTGTGGGATATTTAATTAGTTTCATTGTCTTTAATTCCATACTCGAGCCGCTAGTCGCTGCCATACTCTTTGTCTCCAGACAAGATGTTGTTTCAGATCTGAACTTGTCAAGTTCCTCACTGGACAGAAACCGAAAGGCTCCAGGTTGTTAGTTCTTCTCGACTGTACCAGAACCATGCAACCTTGGAATCCTGTGAATAGGCGCATAAAACCGACCTCGAATACTACTTACCATTCTCTGGCTCAAACGTGCGGACTCACTGAATGCCATTTTATCCACTCGCAAAGATAGTCCAGTTGTTGACTGTATCTAGCCAGGACTATCGCGAGTCATAGTTCCTGGAAGAAGGTGACTCGGATTCTGATGGTATACCGATGACGAGTTTTCTAATGTCTACGCTGATGTGGACGCCTCTTGAGCCGGCATTTCGAAAGGCCATGAGGCTAAAGATATAGAAGAGATGTCATGCTTGATATTTTCTAGGTAACTGTGGTCTTATATGCACTTGTAACAGCTCGAAATATGAAGTATCAATTTGAGATTATAGAGGTTGTTCTTTTATGGTTTAGAGCAGACTAATCAATGGCGTATACATGAAGATAGCGTGGATCCTTTTCTGCGGCAAAGGCAGGCCACACCATCTGAATTTCTATGCCATAACTACGCGCAGAGGGAACCCAAGGCAGATTGGCAAGTATATCGTATATGCCCCTGTCATCATTGAGTCTTTCGCTGTAGCCCGTTAGTGACATCCCAACTAACCAAAAAAGCACGTCGTATCCCTAAGCTAGCGCGTCGAATCGCATACTGAACTGGGAATAGCATGCGCAGCCCCAGAGAATGGGCCTCGGGGCTGAATCGTAACAAGCACTAATCTAAACCCAATGAAGCAGTCAATTCGTAAGCTAGCATCTGGCGTGGCGGATTCCAGCCAATAATTTCGCTTGCTTGTTTGTGGGTCATTGCTTGTGCATTTTGGCTTTCAGTGGCCTCGTACCCTCAGCCTCAATCTTGATGTCGAGATATCGGGGTTTACGAATTGTATTCTCAAGAAAGACTAGGTCGCCAGAGACGCAAAAGTTATATAATGCGTGACAGGCCCCGTTGGCAATGTCTTCCTCAGCGACTCGCACACCATCAGATCACCATGGTATTTTATCTCCTCTATAAACATATCAAGAAATCAAGGGCGGCCAAGCGCCAGTCCCATAGTATCCCTCTTCGTCCATTCGATGATCAGCATGACAGCAACAGTCTTACCCCACCCAACACATCCGCGCTTTATGAAAAGAGCATTTCGCATGAAGTCGAAGCTGAGAAGAGGAGACGCCGGGTCTACCGACTGAAGCTTGTGTGCGCATTATTCATGCCATACTTTTTAGCCACTATCGACCTGACTATTGTTGCGACCGCTGTTCCGTTTATCGCGTCGCATTTTAGTACGTCCCTTGTGGATGAAATACATAATGAAGTGCTAATGCATCTGATTTTTCTCAAAACAGACGAACTTTCCGAGCTTAATTGGATCGTCACGGCTTTCACGCTCACATCCACTGCCCTAATCCCATCATTCGGCCAACTCTCTGATGTCTTTGGACGACACGTCACTCTACAATTAGCGACATTCCTGATGCTTGTCGGCAGCGTTCTGGGTGCTGCCGCGCAGACTTGGGGCATGCTCTTGCTAGGTCGTGCGTTGCAGGGTGTGGGCTCGGCAGGATTGATGAGCACAGTCATGATTATCCTTGCAGATAATGTGACGCTGGAAGAGAACGCAAAGAACAACTCGATCTTCTCTTTTGTCAGCGGTGTTGCGTATGCAGTTGGGCCGGTTATTGGAGGGTGAGTTTGCTAGTCTAAGGTTTCTTAGGTTCATGGGGCTGACTTTGTCTAGGTATCTTACTGATGTGAGTATTCGTCTACTATATACGAGAAGATGTGCTAAGTATGCAGGCAAACTGGCGCTATTGCTTCGTAATCTCCATTCCTGTAAGTCCAACAACCAGTGATCTAGCACAAGTGCTAACAGTCTAGATCGCCTTCCTCTCCCACATAATAGTCTACGTCGTCCTCCGCGACAACCTTAAACAGGGCACTCATTTTCGCCGAGGCAGCCGTCTTTCCTCATTCCTGCCTGCGCTGGCAACAATTGACATCGTCGGGACAATCCTGTTCATTTTCGGTGTCGGTCTTATCATCCTCGGCACTGCATGGGGAGGCTCAACATACCCCTGGGTATCAGCTGAAGTTCTGACACCCTTGGTCGTCGGCGGGATCTGCTTTGCCATGTTCTTCGTCTACGAGTACTTTCTCGAAAATGGAGTATTTGGTCGCATATTCCCAGCCCAGAAGCCGATGCTCCCCTATAGCATGTTTAAAAAAATCGATACTCTCTGGCTTACGGTCCTACAGTTTGCAGCTGGGGCCGCCATGTACAGCGTGTTTTATTATGTTGGGATTTACTTTACAGTCGTCGAGGCGTACTCCGCTAGTAAGGCTGGTGTACAGTTGCTCTACTATATTCCTGGCTTAGGAGGTACGTTCAATTTGTCCAAGCCGCCACTGACACCAATCAGCCTCGCCCTAACAAGAAGCTATCCAGCCGGTGTCTACCTAGCAATCCTGCTTTGCAATACCTATCCCGCGCAAACATTCCCACCACTGCTCCTCGGCACATTTGCGGAGACCATCGGTCTGGGGGTATTGATTTACGCCATCCGCACCGAACGATCCAATATCCTAAACGGGATGATGGTTCTCGCAGGCGCAGGAACAGGCATACGGCTCATGCCTGCATCCCTCCATGCTTCCGGCGTCTGGCCCGACCGTATTGCCTCAGCGCTGTCGTTGCTGCGCTTTGCATTACCATTTGGCGGTACACTCGGAATCACGATCATGGGGTCCGTTTTCAATAATAAACTTGCGGAGGGCGTTGCTTCCATCCAGGGGTACGGTTCTTCGAACGTCTCCGCACAGGACCTCGCCCATGGAGGGACAAGCAGCCTGTCTTTCATTAACTCTCTTCCAGCTGATGCACAGGCGAAGGTGAGAACCTCGGGTCGGGACGCCATCATGTGGGCCTATATTGCTATCCTGCCTATAATCGGGATTAGCATATTAACTACAATGTTTATGGGAAATGTCTGGATTGGGAAGAGGAAGAATAGAACGGCAGCTGTCGAGCAGGGGATGTCTGAAGATGAGACAAGATCGGGTGAGAGCGAGGTTGTCTTTGTCCCGTATCTCTACGCACTGGCCAAGGTGAGCATCCGACCCTTCACCACATAATATTGCATGTCTTTAACAACTGCCTTAGGGGATCAACAAGTACAAGTACATTACCCGACCAGCTCTGGAATCCAACCCTACTGAAGCTTCCGGCAGGCAGGAAACTCAGTAGATTCGTGGTTATTGAGCCATGGCTCCCCACTGACTTCAGTAGACTATATAGAAGATACAGCTCATTTTATACTTGCTTTACTGGACAGCTACATCAATACTCTTTCTTTGCTCTTTTGTTGTGCTGAATTGGCACAGAATCTATAGTAGTATATGGGCAATTCGTCTCTGAATGTCATGACGATCCATCATGATTTGGCATAACAAGGAAATAGTTGGATTAATTATTATAAGTTCTCATAACTGGAGATTTCAGAGCATCCTGGTCACCGGCCCCCATCCCAACCATTCAGACCGTCGTCTTTAGGTATTATTACCTTTTCTTCTCCAGCTGAGCAATCTTACGTCTCCTTCGCCCACGGCTTCCCAGCCCAAATGCCCCCGGCCATGCTCAACCAATAATCCCGTCCCTTAATCAGCCAGACAAGGAAACTCGGCATCCTGTACCCCTTGGCTGCCCCAACGCCCTTGCTCTTGCCAATGGGCACAAGATGCGTCTCAGTCTCATCAGCCTTGAACAGCCGATCGTCGCCGGGAACTGGTACTTCCGCCTCTACCAGTAAATCGCGCTTCAGGTTCGCGCACAGCACGGGAATCGCCTCCATAAGGATGTGGATTGCTGGTCGGGCGTAGTCGGACACATCACCTACCGCGTAAACGCGCGATCCGGCCTTGTCGACGCGCAAGCTCTGCGGGTTCGTGGACACCCGTCCGTCTGCCGACTTTAAGGAACCGTCGAGGAAGCTTGTATTCGGGGTTGTGCCATGGGCAGGGATATAAAGGTCTGCCTGCAGGGTCTCACCATTGCTTAACTTAACCTCTGTCTTTGCCGTAACTTGCTCCTCTTTCCCTGAACCCACTGGAATCACGCTCTCGACCTTGACATTCTTGAGGATTTCAACCCCAAACTTTGCCAGGTACCCCTCGGCTGTGCGGGCGATAGCTGGTCGTAACTGGGGCAGGATCTCTGACCCAGCGGTCACAACCACAATCCTCACTTTTGGCGAACCCGATCTCGAACTAAACCAGCCCGTCTTCCCATTCAAATGCTCTCCGAGCTCACCTGCTGTCTCGATCCCCGTCGGGCCACCGCCAGCGATTACAATACGCTTCGCGGAAGGTAGGGCGTCCCGGAATGATTTCCACTTGGCAGTCAACTCAGGTTTCCCGGCCGAATTTAGACTGAATAAAGGCGAGGGCGTTGACGAGCCCGTCGCGATGATGAGAGCATGGTATTCAAGTTCGACTTCGGTGTCGGCGTCGAGTCGGTCGACGACTACCACGCGCCTCTCATGATCAAGCCACTTCGCGCGCCCATGAATGAATCGGAACCTCTCCCCGTACGGTTTGAACTGCGCCTCCAAGGAGACGAAGAGCTTCGACTGGTCAAAATACGAGTCTGCGATCAGTGCCCGCGGAGCCGCAGGTCGGCACATCACCTCGCGCGAGCTGCTGACGATGACGACTTGGTACGAATCCGGCGAGGGAAGGACTGGGAGGATGTGCTTGAGCGTATAATGGGCTGTCGAGATGCCCCCGTAGGAGCCGCCTAGGATGAGGATTGCTTTTGTCTCGGACGTCATGTTCGAACTTCTCCCTTTCGTTCTCAACCACGAAGATAATATATTACTGTGAACGCCGGTTCAAGGCGGGAAGGATAGTGGCCTTCAAAAATAACCATCTATTTAAGTTCTAGGGAAGTTCGCGTAAGCAAGGCTTTCGATTTGGTTCCGTTCTGGCTGACCTTGCGGTACGGACCAAACAGGGGCCGAGCTGCCGTGGCTGCGGTAGCCCTAGCCTCAGCTTTGTCTACTCGGGCCCGAAGGATCACAACGTGCTGTTCCTTATTAGTCACAATTAATAATCCGCTCTCTTTGTACAACGCGAGTTAGAATTATGTTTGGCTAAGCCTACCAAGCACAAGAATCTGAGTACTGACAATACGATCCAAGAATAGGTATTACCGTTCTAGGTAAGCAGTGTTACCTGAGTGAGCAAGGCAAGCAGGGTTTGTAGCTATTCATCACAGTGTCTTCTCATCTCTTTCAGGAAGAGTGATAGTGAATAGTACTAAAGAAATCTCCTACGCCCCCCCTTTTTTTCTAGGTTATTACTCTAGGAGGGTAGGGTATCTGCAGCCACGCCAAAGTCTCCTCCCGCGGGAGGGGACCTTGAGTTTTTTTACGAGTGCCCTGACGATCGGTAAGCCTAGTAAGGCTTTAAAGAGTGCGCATAGCAATCATCCAGAGGACTTGTTTGCAGGGTAGAGTCTCCAGGCCCGTATCTATAAGATTAAAAAAGGCCATTTGCACTGATTTGTTGCCACACATCTGCTTGCTTGTGAGGCAACATACTCAATTGTCTTTATCTACATAAATCTACTATTCTCTATTTTAGAGCTCACAGCGCCGTTTCAGAAACACAGCATTCATCAAGTGCTGGAGGGGCCCTCTTGTGGATTTTATATAATTGGACTGGAGTTCAATGAGCATATCACAAACAAGGCCATTTAGCTTCTCATAATTTATATAAGATAAAAATATGCAGGAGAGCGGCCACTGGCAAGATAGCCATTGCACACAGAGAGGATCATCCCCTCTAGTGACTGTTCATTTCGCCATCTTGGAGCCAAACTCATAATTTACACACGTTTCATTATAAATTTCGCAGCAACGGTAATACATCTGCAGGTACAGCGAGATCCTATGGCGGCCGGATGCTTCCAGGAGCTGCGTCAAGTTGTCCAAGCACAGTAGAGCGTACTTGTGTTCAAAGTCCGCGAGCTGAACTAGCTGTTCCCACACATCACCAGCTGGCCCGGACTCGAGAAAGTCGGCCGAATTGAGGTTTGCTGTGAGTCTGTCTCGCTCAATGCTCCCAAGATCGTTCCAAAGTCTGCCCTCTATGGAAACCTGCCGCCATAACCTTTCGGCGAGATATTTTTCCTTGGCTGTGCGGAAGACATTTGACCCGTGCCCGATCTTGCAAATCAGGGACTTGGAGACGACAGCGCTTTTGGCGTCGTGGACGGCACATGTGTGGAGCCAAGCGTAGAATGTTTGGCTGCTGTTGAGGAATTTGTGTGCTTTAGCTTGTTGTAGAGCAGCAATCATTGCCATCTTGACTTCTTGCTTGAGATCGTATATGTCATGGGAATTGGCATTCGCCGGGAGGTTGTCTACCAAAGCAAAACGCAGCCAAAGCCTTATGTTGTGCTGGATGGTCATGAGTTGAGTTCGAGTTTCTACATCATATCCAGAGATATCCGATCCATGCGGTGTCGCGTGGGAAGCGACATTGTTGCAAAAAGCTGTCTCGTGGCACGATTTATCGATATAGTCAGCTACGGCGTCGGTAGCAGCATCCGGTAGGTTGACCAAGGACTTCTCCATTTCTTCGTCTTCCTGAAATATCCCAACAGAAAGTTCCACCATGCTATAGATCACCGACGTACTGAGAAGATACTCAGGACGTGCGTTGTTGGCCAGTGTCCAAAAGATGGCGGCATATTTAATATATCTGTCGCCGAGGGCTTTTCCAGTCGAAAAGATGTCCAACGTCTTCAACCTGCAGCTGAAGAGGATTCCCTCTATAACGGAAGCCTGGATCACCCACTTCGGTGTTTCTGTCTGAGATGGTAGTCGAGCAAAGTATGATGTCAATTTTTGCACCGTCGGTGTTGACGTGTCGACGAGCTTATTTAGTGTATCGCCAGACACAAAGTCAGTAGCCTCAGCCTGCACAGCAGCCACGATGTACGAGTCCGATACAGTTGGTATGGCGAACAAGGTTTTGTCCAGCCAAAGCTGGTCATCTGTCTGAGACCGTTGGCTTTTAGAGAGAATGAACTGGATCCCTTTCCGGATGGCACTCTCGAGCTCGGCCGATATCTCGTCAGTGAAGTTAAAGGATGCCACATTTTTCAGGATTAATATAGCATATGCAGTCTCTTCAGCAGAGTTCGAGCTCCCCCAGGATCCATTTGAATTTTGAGTGCGCAATGTTCGGATCAGGGCCTGAAACAACGTAATGGGAAGTTGGAAATTCATCAATTCGTCAGGCAATGCAGCCAGGTGCCCTTCGCTCCAGCGATGAATGTAAGACATCAGGCCCTCGCACAACAGCATCGTTGGATAATAAGGAGAGATATTCTAGCATTCAGTAAGCAGAATCCTTTCCGTTGATAGAGCTCAACATACCCATTTGTCTTTTACCATTCGGTCACAGTGGAACCATGCCTCGCAGAGGTAGCGGATGCATTTTTCGATCTGTGGTTGGTAGCGTCCATCGTCTGAGAGCAACACCAGTGCAGTCAGAACATTGGCATTGGTGCTTACGCTCGTGTGCGTCTCGTATAGGTATGTCGTAAAATGATGTTCTCGTTCGAATTGATCAATCAACGCTTGCGGCGAATAGCGTCTTCCCCGGAGTTGAAAGGCTATCAAAGCCTTCGCCGTGTCGTCTGCATCGGGGCATGCCTTGGGAACTGCAAACTCAGAGCAGGTCACCAAAATAGAAGGAAGCCTTGCTGGAGGTGATCGTACCGAATCCCACAAGTCCATTTACCTTAATTTCGTCTTCAATCTGCTTGTCCATTTGTCGTAGGCTACTGCTTATTTTGATGCCATGCCGTGAAAGATTCGTTGTGACCTTGCTGATTTAGCATTTGATCAAGCCCACACCAAGCAAGAAGAACCTACCCAGGCCCACTCAAATACCGTGGTTGGGTATCCCGCCGCCACGAGCCCTGAGCCTTGACCGGCTCCGTTGGAGATTGCATGTCGAATATATTCCTCGGCCTCGTCATCCCACACGGAGTTGTACATGAGATATGCTGCTGTTGCAGAGGGTGATGCCAACATGCTGCCAAGCACTTTATGATGACCCAGCGTTCTAAAGTCAATTTTCCCAACCATGGCCTCTAAGGAATGCAAAAGAGATGATTGGGGCCCGCTGAAGATGGTATCGAAGTTGATCTTGGATACTTTCTTGGACTTCAACTTGGTCAAGCGGGTCCGCTCAAAGTCAAAGATGTGTCCCTCTGCTTCGAGAAGATCAAAAAGCGTCGGTAGTCTAAGTTCTAGCCCAACAGTCAAGGTACTAGTTGCTAGCAAGTCGTCCAGGCGTACCAAAGCTGCATCCAGCCATCGCTTGGCTTTGAGGATCCTCGAGGTGAGCTCATTCTGAGATTCAGTTGCACTCAATTCCCTTGCATGCTTCTGTAATGCAAGAAGAGCTGTCAAAGTGCTAGCAATAGAATCCAAATTTGAATTTGTCCCGCCCCAACTGCCGCAAGGGAGCTGGTGCTGTAGAAGAGCCTGAAAAGTAGCCGGAAAGGCCCAGATAGACTTGCCCTCTTCAGTAGGCTTTCTGACCATTGATACCCAAGCGGTGTCGTATATGTTGCCAGACATTGTACCTAAACCGTAGGTCGGATGATACGACTCCGCGAAGCGCTCGAACAAGGCTCTCCGCTTCACGTCGACAAGTATAGCCACTGAATTGTGATCCATCTTGGATCCCATATTTGCCTGGAAATACCCTAGTGAAAATGGGTGTGAACTATCAGTGGATGGCTGAAAGGTGATTTGAATCGACTCATGTATGGATTTGACCATGTTTAAATAAATCATCAGTAAAAGTCTAGATCATCTTTGACAGCGGTTAGCCTATGACATTCCCTTATCCATTAACTTGCAAGACGCAGAAAACAAGTTTTCCTGCACCATGGTGCTGTCCAACTTAATGTGATCACATACACCCCTAAGCACATAATGCACGATTCATCACAGGCGCCAATCGTATTCGAAATGACCTGCAGATGCTCTCTGTATCACACCAAGCAAGTGGTCACGCATAATAATACAATTTTTACAGTAGTAACCGCGGTGAGGGGGAGATAGTAGCACTGTGTCTTACGTTGAGGATATTTTGAGGTTTAGAAATCTATCCTTCATACATTGCACTCTTTTTACGTCCATTCTCTTCTCTCACACCATGAATCGAATACTCGCAGTCACAGTCTCCGCTTTGGCTTCTGCCTCGGAACGACTCACCGTATCTATCCCAGTGCTCTTAATACTCGGCTTGGTGGTACGGACCATATACCGTCTATATTTTGATCCGCTACACCACATACCGGGCCCTAAGCTGGCAGCAATTACTCACCTCTACGAGTTCTATCACGATGTCATCCGAGGGGGGTTGTTTATATGGGAAATAGAGAAGATGCACCGGGAATACGGTATCGTCAATCGATAAAAAACCGCTATCCATAAGCAGTCCATATTAACCTGCGATTTATCTGAAAGGACCCATAGTGCGGATCAACCCCCGTGAAGTCCATATCAAAGACTCGCAATTCTATGAGGAGATATACGCGCCTGCCAGCGGGGGAAGACGAGACAAGGACCGGCAAGCCGTTGAGATATTCAGCTCCCCTACCGCGATGGTTGCAACGGTTGACCACGACACGCACCGTATACGCAGAAAACTACTCACCTTCTTCTTTTCGAGACGGTCGATCGAGCGGCTGGAACCTGTTGTCCATGAGTCACTGTCAAAGTTCCTAGATAGCCTTGTCGCAGCCTACAAGGAAGACACCGTGGTGGACCTTATTGACAGACTCCAGGGCTTGACAGGCGATGTGATCACACAATATGCTTACGGGAACAGCTATGGGCTCCAGGAGCCCCAAAATATCGGTCGCGGGATCACAAAGGTGGTCCAAGAAGGAACGACCCAGATCCACTTGCACCGGTTTTTCCCTTTCTTTGAGCGCCTTCTGCGAGTCGTTCCAAAGTGGTTCATGGCCCAGATGCTGCCAGCCAGAGCGGCAATATACGACCTTTTGAATGGCGTAAGAGAGCAGTCAATTGAGGCGCTTAAACAGAGGGATATGTCCGCCCCTCCTCCGAAGAAGACAACAATGTTCCATGCCCTAACTGCGCCAGAAGTACCCCCAGAAGAACGAACATTACAACGCCTCCAGGATGAGGGATTAGTTCTGTTCGCGGCGGGCACTGAGACCACAGCAACCATTTTGGGCGTGGCTCTATTTCACATTCTGAATAATAAAGAGGTCCATCGGAAACTGCGCAATGAGCTTGACCAAGAACTGCCAACACCGCAAGCCGGGACAACGTGGCGTCAGCTTGAAAAGTTACCATATCTGGTATGGCCATTTCTTGCTTGCAGTACCCGTTCTACTTTTTTGGTTATTGGGCTAATTTTCTACAGAATGCTACTATCCACGAGGCCCTCCGCTGTTCCGGCCTGACTATGCGACAACAAAGAATTGCCCCGACAGAGGTAGTAAAATACAAGAATTATGTCATTCCACCTGGAGTATGTTACGTCCTTTCCCAGGATGCTCGTCATAACCCCTAACCAGCCAATGCATAGACTCCCGTCAGCATGATCTCCCATTTCGTGAATATGGATCCAGACATCTTCGACGATCCGCAGACATTCAAGCCTGAACGCTGGATACTCGCGGCCGAAAAGAAGCAAAATCTCTCTAGATTCCTTGTGACATTTGGCAAGGGCAACCGGAACTGTATAGGCATGAAGTAGGCCAAATCTTCAATTGATTGCGGACTCTGCTAATTCTGATACGTCCAGCCTGGCCTATGCCGAACTATACAATACCCTAGCAGCTGTTGTCCGTCGATTCGATCTGGAGCTATATCAGACCACTGAGGAGAATGTTCGCTTCGTGCGAGACATGCTGCTGCCGCGCAGCACAAATGGCCCCTGGAAAGTCCGCGTGAAGGTTATTGGTATCCGCGAGGAATAGTGGCCAGCCCTCCCTCTGCATGATTACCTCTGGCGACCAATTCCTCGGCGTCGCACCGTGGCCTGCCTCGAGGACTCCAAGTATTCAGAACTATCTTTGATTGTTGTCAAATCGGCTCTATATGACTATGGAATGAAGATCGAATCGAATGCAAATCAGTTTTCCAAGAACAAAACTATTTCGAACGCAGACTGCACCCATTAAACAGGCCCCGCCTCAGTCTCATACTTTATAATAACTATAGTGCATGGACTCCATTAACAAAATATAAGACACTGAAAATGGTACGCCAGGTGCAGAGAAATCAATGGAGTGGTCATAGTGCTGTAAGTACGGTATTTCAGAATCCATTACCAGTATTGTCATTTCAATGTCGGGCGAGATATTGCTTTTTGGGTTTTACTATCTAGCAACACAGCGAACTATGATCTACCTTCGAAAATTGATAATTTGGTGATTTAATGCAGTGACGAGGCGTTGTGGAACGTGTCAAACACATACCCCTCTCCAGGGCTGTTCACGATACTATATAGTCATAGTTTTCGAATATCGGCAATAGTATCGTCAAATTCAAAGCTTGACTATCTTGATCGTCAAATAATATCGTCGAGATCCTCAGGTGCCGATACTATATCGTTAAATATCATTGCCGATACTATTATTGTTAAATATCACATGATTTTACCTACTTATGATAATCTTTGCCTGATAGATATGAAGTTTTACAGGGTTATCCCGACTTATATTCTTAATAAGCTTAGGGATGTTATTCTGCTTCCCTTGAAAAATTTTCCTGCTCGACAGCTAAATATTTTAACATTCAAGACCACTAATTCTAAGGATTAAGTTGCAAATTTTGCAACTATGGCCTTAAGTGAAAATGAATGAATGACTACTCGTCAACGACGACCTAATTACCTTCTTCTTAATAATGGGTATGATGATGAGAGTCTGCCTAAAGATCAGATATCTGAATCCTTTCAAGCAGAACTTGATACATTTACCAATATTACTACTTCCTCTGATATTATGCCTTCAGAGTCAATATCACAGACCATAGCCAGCACAATGCCCACTGAAACCCGCTTTCATTACTCTCAAAAATGACCACGGTCAGCACCAGTTACTGGCTGGGTTTGGGATCACTTCCAGATTACTGAAGTGAATTGGGAATGGACAGTACAGAAAACTAGGAAAAGGATGTCATCAGACAGAGATATCTGATATACTTATTTTAACAATAAAACTGGAACTTAATATCTTTAGAGTACATCAGACTCATTAAGACAGACCTCTACTACCAATATACAACAACATCTAGAGAAATATTTAATCTTTATACCTTATTCCCAAGCTAAAGCCTCTGTTAGATCAGGGCAGCCTAGTATTATAAGCTTTATTACCAAGCAAGAGAGTCTCTCACATCAAGAACACCTTGAAAAAAATATTCTTTGTTAGATTATTCAAGATAAACAAGTATTTACAACTATCAAGTTACCAGAGTTTCAGCAGATATTTCAAGATATTCCAGGAATTATACTTCTATTTTCTTCTTGAGCAACACTTCGCCGGCAGCTTATGGATAACTTTAAGATACAATGTTTGCAATTAAAAGAAGAGCTTAAAATAACATGCAAGTCTATTGCTTTGTCTCTTGATATTTGGACAAGCCAGAACTACCTTCCAATTCTTGGTATTATTGGCCACTGGCTTATGGAGGACTTTATATACCAGGAAAAGGTGCTAGAGTTTACAGAACTCTATAGAGTCTATAGTAGAGAAAACCTTGCTGCTGCTGTTCAACTAACTCTATCTAAGTTGGACCTTGAAGAGAAGTTAATCATGATTACTAGAGATAATGCCAGTAACAACAAGATAATAGCTTCAGAGCTATACTATACTTTGAAGGGAAATATAGGTAAAAGCAGTATACTTTAGTTTTAAGGACTTGATAATTATATCTGCTGCCTAGCTCATATCTTGAACTTGATTGTGAAGGACATTCTTCAAGCACTGAAACCTGGCAGTAGTAAGAAGGCATATGCTGCCTGCATTAGTCTCTGTAATAGACAGCCTATATCTACACAGTCAGCATTGGCAAAGCTCCGAATTCTCAGTCTTTGGATTGATCACAGCCCTCAACAAAGGCAAAAATGGAAGGATATTTGCCAATTCATAGACCTCTCTAATAAATATATTGAATATAATGTTGAAACTCGATGGAATTCTACATATTAAATGCTTAATAATGGGTTAAAAGCAAAAGCCCAGATTAATTATTTTCTGGCTCTCTAGGCTGAGATCTCTCCATTTACAGATGATGAATGGTTATGGCTTACTCAAATACACCAAGTTCTTGCCAAATTTAATGAACTTATATTATTCTTATCTGAGAAGAGACCACAGATCAGTCTTGCTGTACCACTTTACTATGAGCTATATAATTTACTACACAAAGCATCTGAATCTCAAGGAGCCTTTGCAGGGTTGGATCATGATATTGCATATATAATAAAGGAAGGCTTAACAAAGTACAAAAAGTACTACATATTCATAGATAATTGTGATGTGTACTACACAGCTCTGATCCTGGATCCTCAGGTCAAAGAAGACCTAATTCTGAGTGAGATTAAAGATAAAGAAGCAGGTAAACTTATTTTAAAGGCTATCCATGATAATCTTTACCAGAGATATTCTCTTCCTGAGAGAGAGCTACAAGGAATTGGCTTACCCCAACTGTTTATACCAACTTCCCAGTCTAGCAATGTAGAATCACGAATGCTCCAACAACTGCAACCAAAAGCCTTGCCTTATTATTCTGATATTGATCAATATTTTGACAATCCTCGAGTTACTATAGTTGATACAACTGATACAAATTGGCTTTGCAATTGGTGGCGTGTATATAAGGATAAACTGCCTCAAATGGCTGCAGCTGCAAGGGACTTCCTTGCAATCCCAGCCTCAGAAGTCGCGGTTGAGAGGCTATTCAACAAGGGGAGAGACTTGCTAGGGATTCGGCAGCACTCTATGAAGGCTGAGACGATGAGAATGTTGATATTGATGGATGATGCCTACTCTACTTAAACGTTAGTTGCAAAGTATCAAGGATATATATTATAAACAAGCTGAAGCAAAATAATCATAGCTAGTACTAATTAAGTAACTTTGACAATTTGCCGATATCGTCAAATAGTTGCCGATGTAGTATCGTCAAAGGCATGGCCTGCCGATCATGATCGTCAAATAGTATCGTCAAGCTTAATGATAGACTATATAGTATCGTCAACGATATAGTATCGTCAAAATAGGCAGATAGGCAAATCGTGAACAGCCCTACCCCTCTCTCTCTTCCTGCTTTCTTTTTTCACCTTCTCTTTTCTTTTCTTTTCTTTCCTTTTTTTCCCGGCATCACAAGTGGTGGAAGGATAAGGTAGTTCTGGCCTTTGTAAGCCTAGCATGGCAACAGTTCAACTGGTGCACGAAATAGTCACGTAGGTGGTCAACAAACCCATGCATGTCAGTAGTGGCAAGCAGTTTGGCATTCTGTCTCTCCGGAGAGAGGTTGTGTAAGCTGGGGATACCCTGATCACAGGGAAGCTAAGTATCTTCACAATTTCTGGTGTGACAACTCAATGCAGATCTGGGTGGGCACTGCACTCTCGCAGAGGGAATCTGGCTCACAATACGAGAGCCTTTTTAAATTCATTGTGTTCTCTATACAGGGTCTATCTCCTCATTCATAGATCATCTCTCGCACCAAAATCAGCCCAAACAACAGGAAGAACAACAAAAACAGAATGGGTCAAACGGCCTCAGTCCCCAAGCCAGGAACTCAGATCCAAGTCATTGGAGCCGGGCTGCCTCGTACTGGGACCACGTCCTTCAGCGCCGCCCTGGCCATCCTCCTCGACAGCCCGGTCTACCACATCAACACCCAGATAACCGCCGGACACCCTACCGAGATAAAAGCATGGATTCACATCCTCCACGCTTGGGTCAATGGCGACCGCACCGCCGTCTTGTCCCTGCTTAGATCCCGTCTTACCGGCTACGCAGCCGTCACCGACACTCCGGGCTGTCAGCTTATCCCAGAACTACTAGACCTCTACCCACACGCCAAGGTCATCTGTACCGTGCGAGATCCGGAAGCGTGGGAGCGGAGCATGATGCAGGCTCATGGCATGACGGTCTTTTGGTTCCTCAGAATCCTTCTCCTCCCGCAACCAGGGATGAGACATTTCGTAGACTTCACCTGGTTGGTGCGACGGCTGTGGAGCGGTCGGTATGCGGACGGTCGGCGATTGAACTCAGTAAAGAACGTACGCGAGACGCTGCCCACTCGCGAGACGTATGCGCGACATCTGGCGTGGCTAAGGGACGTTGTCCCCGCGGACCGGCTGGTGATGTTCGACGTGAGAGAGGGCTGGGGGCCGCTGTGTGAAGTTCTGGGAAAAGAGCTTCCTCCTAGTGATGTACCCTTTCCGCATGAGAATGATTCAGCTAGGATTGAGCGAACGGCTAGATATCATATCCGGAGGGCTTTGGTATGCTGGGCGGGCATTTTTGCTGTGGCTGGGTTTGCGATTGTTGTAGGGTTTAGAAAGCGATAAGGGCCTGCCAATTAAAGAACCATCAAAACTGCGATGTTAATTCTGTATTAGCTGGAGTACAAGCGACCAATGCATTGTTAGGTTCTCTTGCGAAGGGCCGCCAGGTTGTTGACCTCATACGAGTTTCCTACGTATACCCGACGCCGTCTCCTGCCTGCCATGATGACAGTCCTTCAAACGAAGTGTAGTACAAATTTCTAAGGCCCTCTAGGCAATACGGACAACAGGGATAGTAGGGTGACGCAGGATAGGTGTCCTTTTAGGTAGAGCAATAAACAACTAGTCGGCAGTTGCGGATATACCGGCTCTTTCAGCCTTTCTTAAAATTGTTGTTGATTGATCAGATGCACAAAATCCGCCGATCCAGGCAGTCTGTGCATGAATTCTCGTTCTAGATCATATTCCAGAGTTCTGTAGGGTAAAATGCCGAAGCAGTGGCCGCCCTTGCATACACAGGACATGTGCCTAGGAGCTAGTCAAACTCAAAGGATTGCACGGAATACCATACCTTCCCCTCGGCCAGGAGTGACAACCTGCGAGATAATACTCCGTATAACAGATATGAAACGCTACCTTAGATATAGGGGCCCTGGCCTCTAACATTCATAGCTTCAGAAAGATCCAATACTCTAACTGGTTTAGCGTGACTGGGGTAAAGACGTGGCAGACGCCAACACGTCACCTACAGCCCGTCCTCATCTTAGACTATACAATGCTTTTTTTTTACGTCATTCTCTTCTGTCGACTGTGCTTCCATAATGGAGAGTGATAAGTCACAACATGTACGGCTGACACCGTCGACGTTATCCCGACTGTCACGTCACCAACTCGTCCTACTTCATGACCAGAGCTGCAGGGACTGCAACTTGTCCAAATATGGCTCATAGCACGGCATCTTTTAAGAACCAGGGCCCGATGCCAAGGAAAGTCAATTCACTAACCGGAACTTATGACAGACTGCCTCCGGCTCTCCTCAAAAAGATACGCTTTTGGTTGAGTTGAAAAAACCAAAATTTCCGGTCAACCTGGATAGCACCATATGAGCGAACTGTGGTATTCGTCATTACATAAAGTAGATATCCATTTGCTCATAGACAGGGAACAAGGCAAGAAACTGGTATACACGTCATAAGTCGTAACATACTATACAGTCGGAACCTCTGAAAAAGTACAGACGGCAGAAGATAAAGGTGCACCTCAAATAGAGGGAGGTTTCGATAGTACCCAGGAACACCTGGGATTTAGTGGTGGCCTACACGAGTGGATAGTGAACTCATTAGCCGACCTCGCATCCGGCTGTATCCATGCTGAAGGAGAGGTATACTTACGGCCAAGCGGTTTTGCTCTCTTCGAGATATTCCTGGCTTCCTTTTGCTTGAACTTGGCGAGTCGCGCCTCCTCCTTCGCATCCCGTTCCAACTCTCTCACGTTAGTCCTCGCCTCCTGGACTGCCAACCGGCTTGCACGGAGCGCTTGGTCCGCAGCTCTCTCTGCCTCCTCAGCGTGCATAACGCGTTCCTTGGCAGCGATAATGGACGGATCTTCAGTGTGCTTGTTTCGGAAGAGGCCGTGGCCGCGGCTGCCGTGACTGCTATGGCCGTAGTTGCTCGTACCGTATCCGCGTCTCGTAGAGCCGGTCCTGACGCCGGCGCTGGAGGAGCTATGCCCGCTAGAATGTGAGCCGCGGTGACCAAAGAGCCTGCCTGATTTGCGGTGCGTGTGGGTATGTGTGTTTGGGTCGTCGATGCTCGAGTGGGAGGAGCTTGACATGGAGGTGCGGCGGAAGAGGGGCATTACGATGGTTGATCAGAGTTGGCTAGAAAAAGTATACTTGGATGAGTCTAGTAGAAAGAAATGTAGACGTAGAGCCGCTGGGGTTTTGGTATATTGAATCAATTGAGTGTACTAGCGATGGACCATTGCTGTCAGGGAGAGCTATATAGACGAACATTCTCTCTGACGTCACGGGTCACAATCCTCAGTATATACACAGCAATGTAGATGGTGTTGATATCGCTTTAACTGCAATGACGTTGGCTCTAGTGCTGGGGTGGCAAATGGTGCTGCCAACACGGCAAGAGATCGCCCATATGTCAAGTCCATTAATCTCCATCAACTGCGATTGGACTCGGCCTCACCAATAGACAGAAACCTCGCCTGCCACTGATGGAATCTCAGAGTTAAAGTGGTGAAGCTGCCATCGTCGTGAGAGGTTGCGGTCAGCGACATCAACCCTTATTGCTGCATCAGCTCTTACCGATCGACTTATGTCGTCGGTCATCTTCTAGGGCAAGCTACACTTTCGTCACATCTGACGTCGTTGCTGGACCGACGAGTTTGGACTCTAGCAGCCAAGTAATTCTGTGTGGTGGGCGACTGTGTTTAGTAATGTACTGAGAGGACCTGGTCTTGAAGCAGTACAGCGCGAGAATCAACTGAATTTTGGATTTCACTGGAGTTGATGTATTATGCGCACGCCATGGTCCCCAGAGTGGAGCGTATACCCCGGAAAGCAGGGCTATGGCTCCCGCTTCTCGTATAAACTACCAGATTGGTCTGTAGCGGCGAGCCCGTCAACTTCAGATAGATAGGTGTAAACTGGGCCTCATTGTTGTTTCGAAGCAATGCTTCTTAGATAGTTCCGGTTATTCCAAGTTTCTATCTCAATCTAAATTCAATGGGCTCACGGTATGCCTCTCTAAATAATGCCATCATTTCGCATGGCGTAAAGCTATTGGCACAGCCACCCAGTGGTGCCGGTTGGCTTTGCGAATATCGATTAGAGATTATACCAAAAAAATGTACCGCTAAGCCGAAAAGGAGTCATGACTACCAGATTAGCATTAAACAGTCATATTTCCAAGCTGACAGAATATTATCTATGAGCTCGTAGCGTGTATGTCTTATTTTTTGTTCTCTTTTCCTTTTTTGGAAGAATTTCCTATGCGGAACCCCATTATTGTAATCAGATGCCTTCTACTATCAATCCTCTTGAGAAAACGGTAGAGACAAAACAACCATGCCTTAATGGCCGTCTGACTGATCTTGTGGCAGCCTCTTTTGGCTTCCGCCGACAGTCGCGCTTGTAAGCTATATTTAGGTAGCCTGGGGCCGTACAGCGTGCTAGCTGCTGGCTCTATCACCACCCAGCACAGCCCTCTGGCGCCCAATTTAGCGTATAAATCTACTGTGCTTCCTGCTTACTCGCATGGGAATTCTCTTGCTTTGTATCGGTGGATGCATGGATCGAGCCGCTCCGGGACTGCGCCTCTTCTGCACCAAGCACCGCTGAGGGCGATAACAGCGAGGGAATGATAGGCGATAGGCTCAGTAGATTCATCTCACAGCCTCGTGGCTTCATGCCAAAATATCGGCGCTTCCTTGCCCCGTACCACAATTTTGAATTCTGCATGATATTGCGCCTACTGCAGACCTAGATTAGCGGTGCTTACAAAAGTATATGTCTCGTCTTCTGCCCGCAGGAAAACCAAAATATTCTTTAACCTTTGACACTTCCTCTCACGATTGCTTGGTGGGGAACTATACATATACCTCAAAGTAAGATGGACGCATCTGCCCTCCCACCCTCCACGGAAGGATCGCACACAGCAAGTATCGAGAACCCTCAGCCACCTGAGCCCCCACGAGCATTTTACTGGGACTTCCACCATATCCGCCTCGATTTCCCGCCAGATGGCGTAAGTCAAGTCATCGTCTTTGAATACTGGAGCTGGAACGACGATTCAAACACCGCCTCAAAACCTTCACAGGTCGTCCGCCGAAAGGACGAGTACAAACAGGACCAGATCGTCCAGCGCCTGCACGAACCCATTCCTCTGCACGAGGGCCGTCTCCCGACGTCAGGGTTCCAGCTTGCGGTTGTGCCGTGTTCGCAGCAGGCGATACCACAACTAGGGAGTGCGACGCTAGGCGCGATCAACGAGGCGCTGGGCTTGCCGAATCACCACCATCATTATAGCTCTGTGCGGTCTGGTGCGATCGGGCTGTTTCAGATGCCTGACGAGGGCTGGCGTACGTCCATTCGAATTGGTTTTACCTAAACTATGTGCTGATGGAAAGACAGTATTCGCCCGGCCCCGTGCTCCTGACTTCTCCTCCATCACAACGATGCTCCGCTATACACCAGCAACGAACATTACCCGCGGGGTCTTCTACTTCGATCCTCTCTTCCCGCAGCTCTACAACATTATCGGCGAGTTCGAGATGTGCCCGCATCCGCTCCTCCTCCCGCTTTTAGCGTGCGAACTCACACTGGACGTGAACGTCAACCATCTGGAGCGGTATCAGACGTCGCTGGAACAGATGGAGGGGGCGACAGGGTATGGCGTGCTCAACGAGAAGCAAGATAACTTCCTTGACCACAGGATGCTCGTGAAGCAGCTGAGTAAAGCGAGGAGCGGGGTCCACCTCGCCCTTGCAACGCTGCACTCGACGCGGTGGTGTGTCGAGTTTATTCTGAAGAAGATCGATTGGGTGGATGGGCGGCTGACGCCGGAAACACGGAACAGGCTCAAGAATCTGCATACTGGTGGACATATGCAGGGAGATGCGTCAAGGGCGCTCCGTGAGCGCGCGGAGTTCGTGTCGAGCACGATCGAGCATGCGGTGTTGCGCGGAGGGGTCAAGGAGAGACTCGAAGGACAGCATTCCACGCTCTTTAACCTGATCACACAGAACGACAGCCTGCTCAGCACAAGTATCGCGCAGGATTCGCGCGAAATCGCCGCGGCGAGTAAGCGCGACAGCTCGAGTATGAAAATCATTGCGTTCTTGACGACCTTCTTTCTCCCTGCCACATTTGTTGCCGTAAATCCAACAGCCTCCCATGGGAAAACAATAGCTGACCAGCCGCTAGACATTCTTCTCCATGCCCCTTTTCGATTGGGAAAAGCCAAGTATCAACCACGTTGCAACGCGCCATTTCTGGGTCTTCTGGGCGCTTGCTGGCCCTCTTACACTAACCACGATGGCTGGGATTGTGGCCTGGGCGGTTTGGCATACGAAGAATACAAGAAATACGGAGAAAAAGGAAAGACTGAACTTTAGCCAGGCGATCGCCGACGAGGCGATGAATTTGAAGAGGGCGGCTACGATGCGGAGTATGCAGGAAGGGGGTGTGTATTGGGATAAGCCTGCCCCAGATGCAGTCTAACGTCGGCCGGGTGTATACTTGCATGCTGTGTGGTTTACAAGGCTTACGAGTCCATGACCAAGATGTAGTTTTTAGATATGTCCAATAATAGACGATATACCCACTCAAGCTATCTTAGTCCAGCGTGATCGGATGCATCTTCCTAAACACATTCGTGGGATCGTACTTCGCCTTGAGCGCTTTCAACCGCGGCAGGTTCTCTCCGTAGATGTTGCCCACCACCGCGTCGCCAGCTGCCAGTCAGCATCGATTGGTTAGCACTGTCGGTCGGTATGTTAGAGACGAAGGGACAGACTCACGCTCTGCATAATTGATGTACTGCGGCACACCGGCCTTCCCAGCCGCATCGAGATTGGCGTCCGTCTCTTTCTCGAGCACGTCCTTCCACCGCTCCTGCACCTCCCTCGCCCACGCCCGGTGCTCCAGATCCTTAGTCGCATCCGACCAGCGCAGCGTGATGATACCGTTCTGCGTTGTGCCGCGCGATGCAAATGCCGTCGCTGCCCGGGGCACAGAGACGGTCTTGGTCATGTCGTAGAATTCGAGTAGCAGCGCGCTCGCGGCCAGATCGGGATCGGATTTGACCTTAGCCGTAAACTCTTCCAGCATCGTCTTTGCAAACTGCGGCGACAGTGGCGGGTTGAAGAAGACACCTTTGAAACTCTTGCGGTCGCCGTAAGTCGCCATGGGATTTTGCAGGCTGTTCATCTGGCTGTACGGGATCATGGAGACGGTGTTGGCGATGGGCGAGAGGCCAAGCAGGTCGGCGAACCGGGCCTCGCCTTCAGCCTGTGTGCCGTTGTAGAAGACGAGTACATTGACCATGGGGGTCGGCGCACCGGGCGGTTCGGCGAAAATACAGATCGCGCCGGACCGCGGGTCCGGCTTGTCGAGGAGCAGCGCGTTCAGGATCTCGACCACTCGCTCGACCTTGTCGGGCGTGTACGCGAGTATCCCCGCGTACACGGGCTCGGGCTGCTCGTGCGCCTGGAAGGTGAAGCTCGTCACGACGCCGAAGTTATACCCGGCGCCCCTGAGCGCCCAGAAGAGGTCGCTGTTTTCGGTCTCGCTTGCGATGACGGTCTCGCCGTTCGCCAGGATGACCGTCGCAGAGACCAGATTATCTATCGTCAGCCCGTACTGCCCGCTCAGCCAGCCATACCCGCCTCCCAGGGTCAGCCCGCCGACGCCTGTGTGGTTGACGGTTCCGCCGACGGCCGCGAGGCCGTACGCGGCGGCGGCCTCATCGACGTCTTTCCAGACGGCGCCGCCGCCGACAGTGACGGTTTTCTTCTGAATATCGACCGAGACGCCGTTCATGCGCGAGAGGTCAATCACCAATCCACCGGCGGATGAAGACGTGCCCGAAACCGAGTGTCCGCCACATTTGACGGCAAGGTCGATCTGGTGTTCTTGGACCCATTTGAGTGCGGTTTGGATATCGGCGGTTTCGGTCGGTTGAATAACGATTCCCTAGCCCGGTATTCAGTTTAGATGCTGCTGTGATATGAGAAGGGATGTGAGGGGAGAATGAGAAGATATTCTGAGAAAGGAATGAAATGAGGGGTTCGAGTCAGGAAACGCACAGCTTCCTTGCGCCCGGTATCGGACCATCTCCGCAGGGAGTCCAGGTACCCCTCGTCGCCAGGCGTGAAGACCAGCGAGCTGGTGAGGGCAGTGCGGAGAGAAGAAAGGGCGGCCGGTGGCATGGACATATTTGTGTCTGACGGGTTTTACACTGGAATGAATTGAAACGAAGGATTCCTATCAAGGTTATCCTATCAGGCAGACGTTCTTCAGCTGAACGTTCTTCAGCTGATTAGTGATCGGAGGGGTAGCGGGGTACTTGCGCCAGGTATCGTAAAGTGGACCTAGGCTCGGCAATGTGTTCCGTTGGATTTGCATGGAGTCTTAAGATATGCTAGAATAGAAGCCCTGTTATTTAGATGGTATTGAGGTAAATTCGGTGATAATTTGCAAATTGGTCAGACATTGGTAGCTTGCATCTATCATCCTATGTACGAATTTCCCCATAGCCAGGACTCCCTAATTCTACCATGGTAGGAGCGGTCCACCCACACAGGGCCCAGAAGCACATGTTTTTCTGGCCTTACAACCACAATACCCATCCCAGCCCTAACTTCTCCACCAACCCTGACGGTGCTCATAACCCCCGCCAGCCGCGCGGTGATATCTCTCTTTGCATCCCAGACCAGGAATTGCTCCTGCAATCCAGGACAGAAGCTATTGATTTGCGCGCAGGGGTTCCTCAGCCCTGTCAGAACGAGAACAGGCCCGTCGTCGCCTCCTCCGTCACCGTCAGTGACAAACTGCAACTCTGCGCCAACAGGAAGACCCAGTAGATCCACTCCCTGGGTCATGATATTCTGTCCGAGGGCGCCGGGTGACAATAATTTTGTCTTCTCGTCGGAAGGTAGTCCGTCTGAGATTCGTCGCAAGATTTCCAGCGGCATTAGATGCACCTGTCGCAGGTTCGCTAGAGCCGGTCTGATGTGCAGCCTGGATCGGTGCTGGACTGTCGTGCCTGCGTGGCAGTCGCCCTGGACGCCATAGTTTGCAATCAGGGTTAGGCTTGATGCGGGCGATTTGGAGAAGGTATGGGCTTTACCGGTGGAGAGCGAGAGGACGCGAGGGTGGCTGTCTGCCATCACGCTTCCTGTAATGGTGGGTGAGATGCTAATCGGCCAGAAGGTTTGTACTCGGATCTGCAATGTCTAGACAGATTGAGCGGGTGAAATCAAGCGGGCGACACTGAGGAATGCGGGCGAAGCCGCTATGGGCGAGAACGGTCTAGACATGACTCAGGCACCGTTTGCAGATGCGCCTGCTAGTCCAAACGCTCTGGACCCTCGTATTCGTGGTTGAGTCCGAGATATTACTCCGTCTTATCAACGTTCTTCAGGGAGTCGCTGACTAGTCGAGGATGCTCACATGGTTTATACCGCACAAATCCTGCGCAGGAGCTCACCTCCATCATGGCGGGTGTTTGATACAGCTCTTGCATAGAGCTCTGCATTGTTGATGGCCAAGGTAAAATACAGGTGAGCGAACCTGGCTCAGCAGACTCGAGCAGGAGTACGGGAAGTATTGCAGTGCTGTTTTATGACAACTGTTGTTAGTGCATGATCAAATTGGAAAGGTTGCTGAATACAATCAACAAATACTCTTTCAAGGGGATAACCGGTTACATTTTGTAGGGAAAAAAAAATTGAGAGAAGAAAAAAAGGAATATCTATCAATTATTTTTCTAAAATCCTCTGGATTGTTTGCTTGGACGTGGCCGAATCGTAAGGCAACACCAGCAGAATTTGAATAAGCCTCAAACTGGTTTTAGGGGATGATGGCCCGTCTTCTTCGTCCTTGTCTACGACGAATTATGCCAAATATTAGCCCGAGACTCAACTAAAGCGACCAATCCACTCATTGAGCAAAACAAACCAGATCAACTCAGAATCCGCTCCATACTCCCCGTTCTCACTACGCTAACTTCAAACGACCGCTCCACTGAGATGTCCTTAAGGTTGCTGCCTTCTTCGCCGTCGCCGCTCCGCTTACCACTGCCAGTGCTCTGCTGCAGAGAATGAAGCCGATACTCATGCTTTCCCATACTCCCGTCCGGTCTGAACTTATCGGCCGAGTCGAGCGGCGTTTTTTGCAGCCCTGCACTCCGCGAACGCGTGCGAGAGCGCGAACGGAACGACCACAGCGACAGCCGAGGGAGATACGTGGCGATCAGGCGCTTGAAGCGCATCGCGCAGGCGCAAATAATGCCGAGGTTTACTTCGACGATCGACCAGACGCCCAGGATGGCTTGCGTCCAGGTTGAGTCGGGCGTGTGCCTGAGGCGGATGACGTAGGGCAGGCGGGCGATGGAGCAGACGATCACACTACGTACCGCACATTAGCATCGATTTGGGTCGTCTTGGAGGCCAAGTCTGTGCATTTGACAGCTAACAAGGTAGAAAGAGCGGGGGAAGCGCACCCTGACCCCAGCGCAAGCAAGCAGCCCACGGTGACTTTCTGCTTCAGCTGCAGTTGCAGATTATGGATTGTTGGGATAGGCAGCGAGATCACGATCAGGTCAGAGGAGATGTTAAGCACCGCACCCGAGAGCGCGACGTTTTCGAGACATTGCAGCGTCCCGTCCTTGAGAGGGGAACAGGGACCGCCCGTGATGATACATAGAGCCAGGGTGTATGTGAAAATGAAGACGGCAGTGCCGACGACAGCAACGCGGTAGACGAAGGCCGGGTTGATGCGATAGAGTACAGAGAGGATGGCGAGCTTGCTGATGGCGGGGCAGATCAAGTAGCATATTGTGTTGGGGAGGAGGGCCTGGAGAGTGCAGTTAGATTTGGGATTCCTAACCATATGGGTTGGGTGGAGACGAGGTAGTATATGGCAGATCCACTACGTACCTTATTCAACTCAATCAGCTGCGCGAGACTAACGTCCCACATGTGCTTGCCCCAACCGTTCCTGAACAGGTCGAGCATGGTAACAAAGTAAGCGAGGCCGATTCCATACGAGACCGTAATGGTCACTATCGAATATGAGCGTTCAGAGGAAATGGAATGGAACGGAGGGGATGCCCGCCACTATACCTAGATCGAGCTCAACTTTCTGCGTCAGCTTGAATGCCTGGAAATATCTCAGGCTGATAAAGAGTGTCGCGAAGAAATACGTGACTGCAAAGGCGATAATCGTCCCTATTTGCAAGTAGTTGTATGGGCCCTCGAACTGGGGGATATGCCCGGCCGGTGGTTCTATTCCCGGGGTGGTCGTCAGATCAATGTCCATGTCGATAACGATTTGAGTCTATGAACATGCGTTCATGTCTTGCTTGTTGCACAGTGGCATGCATGAAGCGGGCGCCACGGAGCCTTTTATTAGCTCCTTGAGTTGTGAAGTGTCTATTCCCTCGGTTAGGGGAGTAAAGACTTTGGAGAGAGAAAGAGAGAGCAAACAGACATCAGATGCCGCGATCAACATGTCACATTGATTCGCTGCCAATAGAGAACAAAAGGGCTCTGCAGTCGATCCACCACGGCCGAGATCCCTGTCAGTGGATTCGGCCTAGACCGCATGGCAACGCTGCGTCCAATCGTGCTCGTTCTACGCGCCAACGGCGCCCCTAGCGCTCCGTCGAAGGCAACGCTTCTGACAAGGTCAGACAGCTAAAAAAGTACGCTAACATCCAACCGGCACTAGACTCTCCAAGTTCCAACTTCGAGCCGGAAAGTAAGGATGGAAGTGGCCACATAGCCGGCGTGTGGCAGGCTTCGGCGATAGACCTATGCTGGCTAGACTGTGACTTAGGACCTTCAGTGCAAAATGGCGCTGCGGAAACACATAAATACGAACTCTCTCCCCGGGCTAGTTCCTGCAGAGACGAGGCATGGCCAGTTTTTGAGAACGCTGTGAATTCGACACGTCTGAAATTGGGTATCGCGATGAACTGGTTCTTTGGACGTGTGCCCGCAGAGGCAGCCCCCGGTGACCGGATCTTGCCACTGCACTTTTTCGAGAACAGCCTGCTTGTCCAGGGAAACAATATGGCAGTCTCACTTGTTTTTGACACTGTTTTGGATCCGTCAATTCTGCGGAGTTCGTTGGAGGGTCTGGTGAAGCGAGAAGGCTGGCAGAGGTTAGGAGGGCGGCTGCGGAAGAATGTATGGCTCTATTCTCCTGCCGTATCCCCTGACTGAAACATCTTCTATTGGCACCGGCCTTGATCTAAACTGACGTCTCTAGGCCTCTGGCAAGATTGAATGGCATGTGCCGTCAGAGTTCAGCCCTACAAGACCAGCTATTTCCTTCGCGCATGTCGACCACGGCATTCCAGCCTCACAACACCCAGCCGCATCGCGCATCCCAAAGCCAAGCCCTAACCCGGCAATCGTCGGTGACCCTGACGCATTGGAGAGTCTGGCTTGGGATCCGGGATACACGCCCAACGGGATAAACGACTATCTCACTTCGGACCGCCCGGTTCTCGGTTTGCGCGTGAACAGCTTCACGGACAAGACTGTCGTGACGCTACAGTGGCAGCATGTTGCTTTTGATGCGCTGGGCATGCAGTACGTCGTCGAAGGATGGAGCGCTATGCTCTGGGGGAAAGGCGACAGCATCCCGACACCGGTCTCGCCCGAATCAGATCCGTTTGACGTGCTTGCGACGGGAGCGCGGCCGACAACAGAAAAACACATCCTCACAGATATGAAGGTCGGATGGGGCGGGATCCTCAAATGGGGACTCGGGTATGGAGTCGACATGTTGCTGCGCGCAAAAGAGAATCGCATGGTCTGCGTTCCGGAGAGTTACTGGCGGCCGCAAATGGAGAGGGCGCTGCAGGAGTTGCGGGAGGAGGCTCGGTCTACCGGCGCAGACGAGAGCCGGGTCTTTCTGACGGAGAACGATATTGTCACGGCGTGGATACTGCGCTGTGTGATTGGGCAGGCGGGCATGAGCCCGGATAGGACGGTGAGTGCCGCCACAAGTGCTGTATCCCCCCATGTTTTGCAGACGCTGATAACAGCAGGTCGCTGCGTCCATCGCCATGTCGCTTCGCAAAGCCTTTGAAGGCGATCTCATCCCCCCATCAGCAGAACATCCCTACGTCGGCAACGCGTTTGGCTGGTCCAATGTCCTCATTACAGCAGGCGAAGTGACATCAAAGCCACTCAGCTGGCTGGCGCGGCAGGTCCGCAAGGCAATCAACGAACAAGGAACTCGCGCGCAGCATGAATCATACTACGAGATGGTGCGGATGTCCGGGACGGGCTTGCCCATCGTGATCATGGGCGACGGGGGCATGGCGCAGGTCGGGTTCTCAAACTGGGCCAAGGCCGGACTGTTCGATCTCGACTTTGCGCCAGCGAGGATGGACGGCAAAGGTGAAGCTTGTAGACCGTCGTATGTCCAGGAGAATCACGGGCCTGTTAAGCCGGCCGACGGATTCTTTATCCTCGGGAAGGATGGGAAGGGGAATTATTGGACTTCGGCGTATAAGGTGAAGGGGACGTGGGAGAGGTTCGAGCAACAGATGAAGAAAGATTTCGAGGTTTCAGGATG
Organism: Aspergillus nidulans FGSC A4; assembly: GCF_000011425.1. NCBI lineage: Eukaryota > Fungi > Ascomycota > Eurotiomycetes > Eurotiales > Aspergillaceae > Aspergillus > Aspergillus nidulans. The sequence continues at coordinate 232,371 of NC_066264.1, read as the reverse complement.
AATTTCCCTAAACGAGATCATCTGCTATCTGATTGATAGCCTCATCAGACTAGTACTCTGCAGTCTTCTGTACTTCACACGGCGCGGATTGAGTCTCGTTGTCTGGACGAACCATACGCGCAAGCGCTTTTCCGCGGCTGTAAAAGAGCACTGATTCAATGAAAGACGAACAGAAACAAACGAAGAAAGAAGAAAATTATTTTTCTAATGCTTGAGTCTAGGGTATTACTTCGGAACCTCCCTCTTTTCAATGAACTTTGTCTCACCAAATGCCTCCTTGACACCCTCGCTGCTCGTCACGTCCCGGAACCAGTCCACAACACCAGGGTACTTGGCCCGCATCTCCTGGTCGATAACAAATGTAAATCCCCAGACCAACGACGCTGCAACTGCGATATCCGCAAGACTCAACTGCTTGGGCGTGGCCAGCCACGTCCGTCCAGCAAGGTGTCTTTCCAATGCCCCCAAAGTCCGCTCTAGCTTCTCCAGCGCCTGGTTATCCGTCTCTGCATTATAAGGGACTAGCCCGACCCGCGGGAGGAAGCACGTAACGACGTGGCCAGCGACCTCCGTCTCCGCCATTGTGACCCATTGCTGAATTGTTGCGCGCTCGGCGGGTGTCGAGCCAAGAAGCTGCTCCTTTGCGGGCCCATTCTCGGCGAGGTACTGTGCAATTGCGTTCGACTCGAAAATGTTGACCCCGTCAGCGGACGTGAAGGCTGGCGCCTTGCCGAGGGGGAACTTGGACAGGAACTCCTCTGATTTGTTGTCGACGCCTAATTTGAAAGAACCGCTCTCGATAGTGAGGCCGTTCAGGTTCGCAACGGCTTGGATCTATACATTACCATTAGCATTGTACTCTTCATCCTAGAGTCTGGTGGGATCGGCGAGGGGTACCTTGGAGACCCGAGGGTTGTTGGGGTAGCTGTAGATCGTTCCGAATGCCATTATGGTGCGTCTTGATCTGGAAGAACTCGTTGAGGATGGAGAGCGAGATTCTAGGGACATGGTTTCTCAGGAGGGACAAACGCCCTATAAATACCGCTAAAGATAATCTGGTCGGCACATTTCTCAGCACCGCATCCCACCGGCGGGGAGCTACTTCACACCGTCACGCGTTGTCGGAGCTCAGGCCAGGTGGGGATTTGGATCCATGGGGAAAGCACGAAGGAAAAAGATAGAAGACTGCGGAACTGCCCGAACCATCCCACCGCAGCGACTGCTGAGGTAAGCCAGCCGGTGGGCTTTGATCGCCTTGCTGATCACTTTCACTCGAAGCGTCGAAGCGTCAATGCTGAGATAGCAAAGAGGAAAGAAGGTAAGATGATGATTGATCATCAGTTACTCGAGATGACAAGGCCGACTCAGTTTCAGTATTTTGATTTGTCATCAGTCAGTAACAAGTACCCCGCACTACGGCAGACTATCAATACTACCACGCATACTAAATAGGGAAGAGCGAGCAACCAACGTAACTGACATCTGTCTAGTGGTTTCGTTGGGGCTTCAGCTTTCCAGCCCAGACAAATCTCAGCCGAAGTGATTAGGGTAGCTTGGCGCGGAGAAGTACTACTGAGGGGTCGAAGACTGCTTTTGAGAGCGATTGTAAGGAAGTGAGTTAGAGAGTTAGGAAATACCTGTAGAGTATCACAAATGGTCTAGGTAGATCATTTGGGGGGGAGAGGTGTATGGTGGTCTTTGACAGCTCAACTCCCGCCTCGTCCTTAAGGTACGTTCACTCCCTGTTATCTCTCCAAAATCTGGCGAACCCGGGGAGAATGACCTGTGCAATAAAGCAAGTCAAGCCTCTCACAATGAGGTGCATTCAGCCTGCTCACAGAGCGTACCTTTAACCGGCTTGATTGGCTGAATATCTGCTATAGAGGTCCCATCCTCTACTGCGGTGTACTATCTGCTCCGCCGAAGATATGTCCTGACCTGCGAAGGGTACGGATCCTGTCTCTGCCAGGGGAATCAACCACACAGGATAGAGACTCTCACCAAGGGAATCCTGATGGAAGGTGAGGAGCTTCTGCCATCAGGTCCTAAAATCAGCAAGAGTCAGCTGGAGTGCTCACTTTCCATTGTACACTTCCGGCTGTTCAAAGTGCCCTAAGTTGACCAGACTTCTACCTTAAATGGTGAAGTTTATACACCACCTGAGGGAATAATAGCAGAACCTGCTTCAGCGCAGATATGGAAAAGTCTCTTTCTCTTTCCCCGTCTTTCTTTGGCTGTTCTCCGATTCGCGTAAAAGCGGATATTATCGGCCGTGATCCTTCCCTTCAAAGAAGGACTTGACAGACTCTTGGCTAAGCTTGTACGGTATCAACCACCAGCCCTAAAGATCTCTCGAACTTCAGCTTCCCCGGTCAGAAAGACCTTGCAATCTGTCTGATCGTCGAGACCGGACGGAAAAGGAAACGATCTTGTTGACTTCCGCAGCACCTTTCCCGCCTTCCATGAGTTCTTAATTAGCAGGATAAATGTGGTGGCCTAGGTGGTGGATATGGTTGGGTCTTGGACTGCCGTGAAGACGACGTGATAGGAAATCATACAGCACACGGTAATGCAATAGAGCACTCAAAGGGACATCCGGAGAGGCTGCTGCAGCTCTTGGTTGAGATTGGCTTGCTTGAACCGGCATGAGAGTGATGTGACTCTCCAGGAAAATTGTACTGTCGAGGTATGTTCTTCCAGTTATTTTGAAAAAATAAAAAAAAAAAAAAACTCCTTATCACATATAGCATGCTTGGTCTCCTTGGGTCTGAGAACGTATGTGTTGATTTTGCCTTGAATGGCCAACAATCTCCATTTCAGTGTGACGGTCTTCTTACGGACAGTATTAGGGAACATGGGAATTAGTTTCTAGAAGATTTGTAATGGATCCATGATGAGTGATCAAGATTAAGCTCTAGGTACAACCTTGATGAAGATGACGTCGGATTTGTCATCAATGGCGCGATTTATCCCTCCGGCTCCGCAAAGAGTCATTATTCAGCAATTTATATAAATCTAATATCGCAGCCACCACATAACCGGGTGAGCTTTCAACTAAGCACGGCTAACCAGTAATCTATTGTTATTTCATTTCCCCCCCATAAACAACACATCATGTCTCCCAGCGGCCCTATTGACGTCGAAATCCGGTTCCTCGACCCCCCAAAAGACGGTTCAATACCCCACGCCGTCGTCCCCGCATCCGGCCCTCCGCAGGAGAACTACAGCGCCGTCGCCCACAAAGTGTCCTTGACAGATCTCCGGGGTCACGAGTCAGAATATAACCTTGATAAAGATGCCTTCGCTGTCTTTCAAAATGTTCCCTCCGCGATGACCTACGAGTCGTGGGACTCCGACGAGACCGTGAAGACTACATACTATCGCGAAGTCGAGGACCTGCTCTTCAAGACCGTGCCCGGCACGCATAAAGTGGTCATATTCGATCATACTATTCGACGGTATAACCCTGAAGCCGATAGACAACCTGTCGTCTTCGCGCACGTCGATCAAACACCGAAAGCCGCCGAACTACGGGTCCGCGAACACGTCAAAGACCCCGAAGAAGTGGAGAGGTTACTCGCCGGCCGATACAGGATCATAAACGTCTGGAGGCCGCTGAACGGCAAGGTCGAGTCGATGCCTCTGGCCTTTGCAACTGCTTCGTCAGTTGCGCCAGAGGATCTGAGTACGATCGAGCGCCGGTACCCACATTACACTGGAGAGACGATGGGCGTGAAATATAACCCGAACCAGAAATGGCTCTACTGGTCGGGCGTCGATAACGATGAGAGGATCTTAATCAAGTGCTCAGATACAAGAGAAGATGTTGCGCGACGAGTGCCGCACTCAGCGTTTGTCGATCCAAGGTCGACAGAGAGCTCGAGGCCTAGGGAAAGTATTGAGGTGAGGGCGTTGGTCTTTGGATAGCCATAGGGCAGTTGACCGGGAGGCTATGAAAAGAGTAATACCTGAATTTAATGCAATCATGATATATATGTTTCCATGTTAGATTCTGCGTCTCTCGCGGTTACATTTCTGTAGAGCTGAATTCTGCTCATGGAGAGTTGCAGAACTTGAAAAACAGGTGCAGCCTGATTCCATTGCCATCTACATCTTCGCTCTCCGATTCTTACAACGCCAAAGGCCAATCGCTGGCACTCTGTACCAAAAGGAGGAGGCATAGATATGGACGTACCTTTTTCAGTCTATAAATTCCCATTTCCAGACAAAATCCGCAGGAACGAATGTCGCGCAGGACGCCTTCGACTGGTAAGAGTGCTACAGTTAATAATATGCTTTCCACAATGCTCAAAAGTTTTCAAAAGATAGCTCCTTTCTCCAACAATAAGCATATCGTAGACGAGGCTCAATTGTTCCGCTGCCATCTAGAGTTGATCCACCCTCCGTAAACCGGACCGCCATATCGGGAAACAGCCGAGGCTAACAGCTGTAGGTATTACCAGCACCAAAATACAGTGCCTTCCATTTTAGGAAAGACGCCGCATGTCACGGGCAATTCTCCATCCATCTCTCTACGATCAGTAAATGCTCTATTTATGCGCTAATATCTCCAGGCTTCATCAGATCAGCTAGACTCACTCGTTTCTGCTCAGATATCGGCAGGACTGAGCCAAGAGCGGGGCAAATGGATTACAGCCATGTCGACAGCGATGGCTGATACCATTGGACAGTCGTGATTGACTGGTCATAATGCAGCGAGGAGGCTGATCAAGCCTTTTGCTCCCAGTCATACCCATCTTTCGTGTCGCGATAAGCAAACCACTTCCACAGCTTTCAGATGCATCCCAGAGGGCACAACATGGACGTGCCTCCCCATATTCAAATAAGAGATAGGCTGTATCTGAAAGCCAGAGACGCTGACAATGATTACTTCCCTAGAAGCCGCATCATGAGTGTTTTCACAACGGACGACTGCCTCAGGAAGGTCTACTTCTGCGACTGTCCTCTATGCCGTCAAGATTTCAGAAATCCCGACAACAGACGTCAAACCTTCGACTCACAAGAGCTCTTGGGCCAGTATGCGACCGTGTATGCCCTGCTTATTTACAATTACCGCCCAGGCTTGATACGCCATTTTCAGAGAGATCGAAGAACCTTAGACGGGACCCATTTTTTTACTGAGGACTCTTTGAGGTTCCTTGATAAAGAAGGGGTTCAGTTGCGATCGATCATACAAGATATTCTAAATAATCAATACAAGTTCCATATCCGCGTGATTGACCGGTCGCGCGAGCCGATCACGATGCACCGAGGCGAAGTGCTTCCGATCCGCCAAAATATGGAGCAGACAGGCCAGGGCTCGTTTGGGCAGGTCTATGGATTTGAGTTCGCCTACGACGAGTATCGCGGACAGGGGTTGCGAGACATAACCCGGTTCGCCAGGAAGATCTTTCACCGCGACACTGCCGGTTTGGATGAATGGTTTAATCTCCTGCACTTTGATCGGCTGCAACATCCGCATCTGATGTCCGCCTTGGCGGCATTCTGGCATGAAGACAAGTTCTCTATTGTCTTTGAGGAAGCCGACCTGACGCTTGGTGCCTATCTGGAAAACGGCGGCCATCTCTACACTCATGAGGCGCTCTGGAACCAGGTCCAAGGATTGGCCGATGGGCTCGCATATCTACATGGACGAAGTGGCTCAGTTATCGCATACCATGGTGACCTAAAGCCGGCCAATATCCTTATCGTCAGAGGAGTGATGAAGATCGCTGATTTTGGGTTGTTGCAAGTTCGCTACCGGTCAATCGCAAACAATCTTGAGGTATGGTCGTTGGAAAGCGATACCATTGCTTCTAGTCGGCGAATATATGGTGGGCCAGACCACAGTAATAAAGCATTGATGGATGTATGGTCTTTTGCCGCTATTCTATCCGAAATATCCGTGTTCAATTTAGAGGGTATACAGGGGCTTAAGCGCTACCGTCAGCGTCGGTTTGATGATGTCCAGGAGGCAACTCCTTCTTATAAGACCTATAACTTTCGACATGATACACAGATGAAAGCCTCAGTGTCTCAAACAATCGATGACCTGCAGCAACTAGTCCAGAACAGCGAGCAACAGCAAACCCGTATTTCGCGGTTCCAACGACGTTTCTTCAATGCTGGCTTCTTTACCCTGTTGCGTCAGATGTTTTCAAGAGACTATGCAGACTGCCCGTCATCAACTCACGTTTCTGAGGAGCTGAGGAGGATTCACTGGCAGGCTACGCTGCCACTGCAGGAGGCTGTTCAACGTGGAAACATCTGGGATGATGTGAGCAGTGGGGCAGTGCCAAATAGCCCCCAAAGGCCCAACTGTAGACTGTAAGTAAAGCAACCCTGCTGGTTCTGTGGTGACTAATAGTGTATAAGGCGCGCAAGGCTTTTCGAGCAAACCTCCAGTTTAACTAGAACAGACTGCGGCATACTTCTTTTTGACTGGAAAGAGGGCAAATCACTTCTTGTCCAATGCGTCCTATATGATTACAACGATGTCAACATATATATTCTCCAAGAACGCTGTAAGGGCCCCTGATCTGGTTACTTATTCCTGCTAACAAGCTGAAGTTATGAGGCTGAACCAAGAGTACCCAAGTTTCGACCCGGAATATACAGACAGGAGCAGTAACCGACCATCACTCAGGGCAACTTTGCAGCAATGGGACGGTCGTAGGTACACATTTGAATTCGTCGAGCTTAGGGAACTTCTTATTCTGCAGGCCGCCATGACCAAGCAATACGTCTTTAATTTGTATGTGTGCCTTGCAACCTACTAGTTACGCTGATTAACAAAATTGCAAGCTCCTCGTTCAACTTGCGCTCTTTATCTATTTCAGAACATAGTATTCCGTTTTCTGGTCGACGCCGACTTGTTCTCGAACTAAACAGAGCGGTAGTCCAGTTGTGGTCTGAGAAGCCACTTCGGGAAGATCAGATCTTGTGGCCCGCCACTCCCAGAGTCGTCAATCCTCGAATGCACATTGCCGTTATATGCAGAAACGAGAAGAAGTTGTTGCTGATCAAAGGTATCTGGGCACCGCGTCTCATCAACTTTGCTGACCTGAATTGCCAGTGAGTTCCAGAACGATAGCCGAGCCAGTCGATAACACGTCAGGCACTCTCACCCTCAAGAACGTCCACCACTATGAAACATCTATGGAGCATGGCTTGCCGATGCAGATTCCCGATGCAGAGTCAGGCTACACTCAGCACAAGAAAGCTCATCTTACCTTTGATGGGCCTGAAGGTAGATTTGTCTGGCATACAAGTTCTAATATACATGGTTACTGACGCCTGGTAGCGGAACAGAACGCTAGGTCGTTTCAACAGCAGCTGGAAGATTTCCAGAAAGAGTGGGAAAGGAATAGACGCGATCTGCTGGAGAGCGCAAGGGGATGACAGCTTCGGTGTCCCTTTTCAGCACAGGCTTCAATGTCTTTCTGCATGTGTTTGGATTTCAATTTCCTCCTCTGCTGATAAGCCACCCAAAGCAGTACCGTGCACCCCGACATCCCCAATGCCATAACTATATATATCCAAAAGTTTGACGCGATGTGGAGATCTCCCTCCACATAGTCAAAGAAGTTGGTACCGAATAGTGTCTAATGTCCTGTCAGCCTGACTTCCTCGGATAGGGCGTCGGTACCTACGGCAAGAAACATGGCCGGGAGGAAGATGGCCGAAATTAGTGACACAATGGACATTGATCTGGTTTCACGAGCGTTTTTCTCTGCCAGCTCACGCATTCTGACATTGATCTTGGCCGCGGTGTCTGTCGCCCGGATGTCTAATATATTTTGGACCTAATTCCGTCAGTTTTGACCCCCAAACACCACCAAACACCATATTGTGACACCTACGATCATACCACATCCCCTTGCCCGACTTATTAGCGACTGGATCCTGCTTCTGTGAACCCTGTGCTGCAGGATTGATGTTTGCAGGATCGACGTTGTTTCTTCAAAGGCTGGTGCTAGACGCGAGGGTGAGTGCCTCTGAGCGCGCCCGAGAAACGACTGTATTTCTCCGCCAATGTCAATATTGCGCTGAAGAACCTGGTCCAATTTTTCCAGCTTGTCCGTGAAAACCCGTAGATCTCGGATGTCGGCAAAGTCCGCTTCGAAATCTCCTTCCAGCGTTGGCTCGGTCAAACATGAATAAAAGCCCCGCGACACCTGTCACTATCAGTCCCAACCGCACTGACCTAATATACATTGATAATTACCATTTTCGAAAATGTCGCTTCTAGATAGACGAGATACTCTCGCCATGCCTGCGTGGCAGTCTGGAATATAATCCCATGTATCCTAATTTGGAACTCCGCCTGTGACTCTTGTGGGTGCGCGAAATACTCCCTTGTCCGCTCCTGTAGCTCTTGAGGTGGCTGTATAATTACCCATTGGGTCTGCTGCGTCGCAGCATCGTAGCCATGATATACCCCGGTTTCGCGCACGGAGAATGGGTCCTTTGGAATGGATCGTCCGTGGGCGGCCACGTACTTGATGTTGTATCCAATGTCTGCAGCTTCAGCACGTCGATCCATCCAGGTCTGGGATATTGGGTGTTCTCACCATAGCTACAACCGGACTCGGTGGCTAGATTTTCTGATGAGAGCGGCCGACAGTGGGAGAAAAATGAGCTGTACGATTGCTCAACAGGACCCGACTTTTCCGCAAAAAGAAAGACAATATCGAGGTACTCCGGATGCACTCGAAGAAAACTGAACAGCTTCTTTAGAAACTCAGCCGAGACTCGTAGCTGGCCCCACGAGTCGTACTGGTACAGGAAACTGCGGCAGTCAGTATACGCTCCCGTTTCGTTAGCAGGTCGACAGACAACACCCATGAGCATCGAGGTTTCTGGAAGATCTCTGTCAACTCCGATGTAGAATTGATTGCAGTATATTTGGCAATTCTCGAACCGTCTGTATGAATCAGTCATCGAAGGTGCAAGAGTGTTAATATACGAATGCGCACCTTGGCGGATTGACCCAAAGTCGAGGATTTGCGCCACATTCTCGTCCTCGTCTGTGTCCGAACTCTCGTCGAAGTCCACACTCTCACCCGCAAAAAGACGCTTCTCTGCCTGTGCGAGGCGCCGATCATAGCCTTTGGCGTCGACCTCCGCAGCTGATAAGCACAGATTGCGTGGGTAGATGGACCAGCCTTCAAGATTGCGAGAACTTCTTGTCATTGTGGCTTCTAATCCTAGCGGGTATGAATAAAAAGCACGCTACACTTTGCAGAGACATATATTATATACTACCAAGCGAGGCGCAATTCAGGGTGTTGGCTGTGCTCAGAGCGACGAATCGGGATGGCCGTTTGCCTTCGCCTTGCCCAAGAAAAAACAAACACATGCCTCGCCATCACCACCCAATGAGCGCTTTCTGCCTTGCGTAGATAGCACCGATCGGCCGTGTCCAGCTGAACAACTGGTCCCTGTCGTCCTCGCTTAAGCACCGGAAGCCGGGGAGATGGGCGAGGTGGGAGATTGCGCTGACCCATCGGTTCTTGCGCGACGTCTTTTCCGGCATTTTCTTAGGACCTCGATCAGCTCTTCCTATAGTGGCGAAGCGTCAAAATTTCATGTTGCTGTCTTTGCATAGCAATGACTCACTTCGGTCAACTCGTGGGGCACTTGAATCTTCCAGTTGTCGCCATCTTGGAGTTCCTGGAGACAAGGCCCTAAGCGTGCGGCCGATAAGCTGATGTGGAAAGGGACCTTACAAGCACTTGCACCTTCCCGGCCCCGAACATCTCCTCAAGACACTCATATAGCACCTTGCCGCTCACCGTGTAGCGGGTTGGGATTATTTGGACGATCATTTTACTTGATTGGGTGGTTTCCTCGTGGCGCAGATACGAGAAGGATGATGGCACCCGGCGCCCGGCATGGCAGACCAGCCTTTTTATGCCAGTCCGGAGTATTGGGCGGGGCTAGTCGTCTGTGCAATGCTCATCTATTCCTATCTAGTGACTCGTGAGGCTCTTGTGCGGCCAGAGGCCCGGGCTAGAATCCTCCAGCCTTGTTGACCAATTGTGCCATCACGGTTGCTCAATAAACTCCTGACTTCTGCCTGACATCCATCCTTTCCGCATCTCTGCATCGCCTTGTCGGCTTTGTAGATTCCTTCATCGCCATAATGAATGGCCACGTCGAACCTGCTGCACTGCCAGCGCATCGCGCATCCACGGATTCCGAAACCGAGCAGCCGCCGCGATTCGACGAGCAGCAGGCGCTAAGCACGCTGGACGTTGCGTGCCTCATTATCAACAAGATGATAGGGGGAGGCATATTCGTGTCGCCGAGGATAGTTGCCCACTTGACTGGCAACAAGCTCATCGCTTTGTCCCTCTGGATTTTTGGAGGAGTATATTCGTTCTGCAGGTACACGTTGCGCCGCCGTCGAGTTGAACTATACCTGACCCGATATCCAGTATCTACATATATCTTGAATATGGCCTCGCGTGGCCTTACAATGGTGGCGAGTTTATCTACGTAAGGCTCCCTGACCTTGTAGCTTCTTTGGAGTGCCACGACGCCCGCTAACGATTCGGGCTGTAGATATCCAAGATTTTCCCCGTGCCTCCTCTGCTTTTCGCCAGCGCCTTCGCATGGGTTTTCATCGCATCCGCAACACCCACCTCCAACTCAGTTACGTTTGCGCGCTATATCAACCCGACCAAGGATGGCCAACCCGATGTCTGGTTCACCAAGTTCTTCGCGTGCGTGATCGTGGTGGGAATATGCGCGGTACACTATCGACTCGTGAACATCGGTATCTGGGCGAACGACTGCCTGGCGGTATACAAGGTCCTGTTCTTGCTGGTGCTGGTCCTAGCCGGGTTCGTGGAAACCTGTCGCCAGGGAGCTGACGGCGGCTTGCTGGGACTCGGAGACTATGCCACGACTCACGGAAGCCCTTCGCCAACTAACGTTGCGCTGGCTATCCTCCAGGTTCTGTACAGTTACCAGGGCTGGGAAAACGCCAGTGCGTCAAGCTTCTTCTCGCCGTACTTACTTGGTCGACTAACGTGGTGCACAGACTATGTGACATCGGAGATCAAGGGGGCAGGAGAGCATAAGAAACGAAGGTTGAAGCGCGGTGCGTTCATCGCGATCAGTATTGTCATGTTTCTCTATATCTCCTTCAACATGTTTGTGGTATGTTAAATTGCTATATGGCGAAGAAACATGCTTATTGTTGCCAGTTTTTCATCATGGACTTTGCTTCAGTCACCAATCCCCGGAATAATGTCGCCGCAGACTATGCCATCAGCGTAGGGCCCTTCTGCCATCCGTTAGTATTTTTAATAACCGCACCAGGTTTTCCGAACAAGCCATACCAAGATGGCGAGCCACGCGATCTACGTCAACATTGCATTGGCCGCCGCTGGAAACATCATCGGAGTCACCTTTAGCAATGCCAGGGGTAGGTGAAGTTCACTGAAGACCGAATATGAAACTGACATGTCTAGTGAACCGCGATATTGCGAAGCATCGCATTATCCCATTCTACAAGTTCTTCTCCAAAAGTTCCAAGTATGGGAGTACCCAGTGGGACAACCTGGGCACTCCGACTGGTGGTCTGATCCTCCAAGCTCTGGTTACCTGCATAACCATTGCATCCTACGAGCCATACAGGACCAACCTTACAATGTACACGTATGGCCATGCCGTGGTGTGCTGTACGTACCCCCACCCCAGCATTGCATACTAGCTCTAACTGAAATTACCTAGGCGCGCTTGGTATTGGGGTCTTCTTTATTCGAAAGCGAATGAACCAGTACGAGACAAGTTCCACTGACCCAGCAGACAAGACATATGGCAACCACTGGAAGTACCAGGTAATGAAGTCAAGCCAGCTCCGCTACACAGCCACCATCTTCTTCATAGTCGTCAACCTGTTCCTTGTCGTTGTCCCGTTTATACCCTCGGATAACCCCGACGGAACCCCCAGAGATACACCCTCGTGGGTGCAGCCGGTCATCGTCACTGCTCTTTACGCTTTGGGAGCCTCAGTTTCGCTTTATATTATCACCTTCGTAGAGGATCTCAAATTCCGCGGCAGCAGGTACAACGTTCACGATCCCAGCGACTTGAGCGGTTTTATCAACTACAATGAGCGACGGTGGATCGTGAGGTATCCGGGCTATCCCGAATGGCCATGGGGCTGGAAAAGCGCGTTCAGGCTGCTTCCAACGTTGTTTACACCCCTTTCCTGGGAAAGGATCAAAGAGAGACTCTTCACAAATGGTGAAGCGGAGGCAGCGAAAGAGCTGAGAAGGAAGGCCCAGCAGCCGCTGGAACCAGCGTACAGGCTTGAACAATACCTGGTCCTTCCCTGATTGTTCTATGAAGTAACGCAGCGGTTGCTTTCTATGCTATTTTCGGTTGCCTCTGGATGTTGGATGAAAGATGTACGGTGTCAATGAAGTCAAGGGCTACTTCCGTTGTATGTGCTTCATTATATTTTGAACAAATAACGCTTTTAGATCATGGACATAAATAAACGAACCCAATAGACATGGTGGTGCCCAATGTTAGACTCCTCGATCAGATCAAATCGATCATCACAATGTCGGCAAGTAGAAAATCCTTGGGCGCTGGTCCAGCCGGCATTATTCCCCTTATTCCCCTAATTCCTCGCCGGAGGCCAGATATCTCCGTTTATACTGAATCATGTCAGCCATAGCTTTTCAAAATTTGTAGGAAATATACAATGTGCAATGCAGCCGTGCTCTCGGCCCCCCCCCCCTTCCGGTCCATCAAACCATGCTAATAGAGGATCCTTGTACACATCGATATGCGGTTGCTATAGTATAAACATTGCTGCTGCTGACGCCGCCAGTTTCCCTGCAGCACAACAATCACCGAGGTTCTTCCTAAGTGCAAACATGAATAGCCTCTAGTGACACATCCTGAGTAACAACCTGATGGATGTTCGCATCATGAGACGCATAAATCGGTCACGCCCGGGTATCCCTCCGAGAAGAAACTAAAAGTACCTTCAGCTTTAGGAATGGATTAGTATTGCTGGGTCGGCATTTTTAGGCCTAGATTTGCACCCATATATCGACACTCCACATAAGTATTTCATGAACGAATACAGTGTCAAATAAATGATTCGGCTCTAGAAGAGCCTTCGTAATGCATTGTGTTGTATCGATAAAGGGCAGCAGACCGGTGACACTGCGAGAAGTGGCTTCAATGGCTTTTTCCCATGCGGGCTCTGAGAACCCTTTGAATTATCTTAGAATCATATATTCCAGCGCAGCTTTTTATTCCAAGGGTGGATAATGGCAAGAGAGGCGATATATATCTGGCTCTCGTAGCCAAGGTATTCGGGAATTGAATATGGCTGTTTATGGTAAATAAAAGACGAACAGGACAAGGGAAAAAGTCCTTTTCAAATATTTTGGTTAAGCGAAATAAAATACATATAAAAAAGTTGAGCTTTTTGTGACCGATTCGACGGCGGTCTATTCCCTACTAGGTGAAAGTCGTCAAGAGAGGATGAAGCCCTAAGTCTAGTAATGGCTGGTCCCTTCAAAAATATATTTCAAGTAGAAACCTCGAAGTTGGCCTGCCTCGAGCAAAACTTCTAAAAAAAATGTCGATATCGACGATCGTATTAGTTAATTAAGATTATTGATTTTCATACCGTAGTAAGACCTAGAATAAATCAAGGTCAGTTTTGGTAGCTTTGTGAGTTCGGTGGCGATGGCGACACAACCAATCTTTGTTAAATCCATATAATTATGTTAAAAAACCTGTTTCAACAACTAGCTCGCATAGCTCAGTTGGTAGAGCGCGTGACTAGTAATCACGAGGTCAGCGGTTCAAGTCCGCTTGTGAGCATTGCTTTTTGCCTTTTTTAGACCCACTCCAGGCTTCCGTTTCTTAGTGAGCATGCCGAGGCGGCTAGGGTTCGGGTACGAAATGGTAGGGGAACAATCATTGCAACCAATCATTTTAATCCTCAATATCGTCATACGCAAAGGGACAGAACCGGACTGGCGGAGGCTGTGCCTTGCACCTGGTCCCAGATGAGCTGAGATACGATAGGTAAATGCTCGTAATCGTCAAAGGTTGGTCGATATTATCACTATCCTAGCTATGAAAGAAAGCAGAGAAAGCTTGTCTTTGATGTGGTGACCCCCTATCCTGGTCGGTGTCCTGCCAATACTATTTACTGGCAGCCAGTTTGATGGAGCAATTTTAGCCTACCTCGTCAGGCGACAGTCCGATAATTTAGAGACTCAAGGAAACCGATGGCGGACTGCGGCTAGGAGGAGATAATATTCCTGCAGTGAGACTGCCTGACGACCAACGATAATCCAATTGACTTACGATCAGGATCCGAGAACTTTTGCTTTTACGTCCACTATAATGTATGAAACTACAGCTAGCTACATTCGCACATGTAAAGTTAAACTATGCTTACTTATCTTTACCGCGACAGCACGGAAGAGCCCCACTGATCTGGTCCTCCTGTTGTTGACTTACCTGTCACTCACGCTTTTCTATACCGGCTGACACAGCCAGTCCAGACCAACATCAGGCAACAGGGCTGTATCCTCTTCTATCTGGTGAAGTTAGAGCCGTTCGTTATCCATATCTCAGGTTTTTTTTCTGGGCAGAGCGGTAGTATACTTAACGTAGTATACTTAACTGCTTCAGAGTAAAGCATACCTACAGTGAACTCCCTGGAATTTAAAACTCCGGCGCCATGTTCAGGACAAGCTCCTCCGACGGTCATTCTATTCGACCGATTAGTCAATATCCCCCAGATTTCACAGCATTCTAGCTGGTGGAAAGGATCTCAGTGCTTCGTGCTTCATTCGACCGGAGATTGACCTCCGAAGTCCGACGGAGTCCAGTCCTAGGGGACTCCCGAAGGACATCACCCTGGGACAGACCGGTGATAGCTTATAAACCTCATTTGATCGCATTCTCTGGTGACAGTCGCAATGCTATTTAACTGTGCCAGACCCAGGGCCACAAGTATCCACCATCAGCTCCGATATTCACGCAGTCTTTTCTCGAGATTCAACAGTGGTAGTCCTAAACTGGTCGACACCGTTAAAATGAGCACCCCTGACATCACCCTATACACCGATAACACTCCTAATGGGCACAAGATCCCCATTATTCTCGAGGAGCTCGGTCTCCCCTACAAGCTCGAGCAGGTCTCCATCCAGACCGGCGAGCAGAAGAAAGAGTGCGCTGCTCATTCTAATTCTAATCTCATCAGCTACAGAGGCTAATTCCACAGATGGTTCCTCAAGATTAACCCGAACGGGCAGATACCCGCTCTGACTGACGGCAAGCAGCGTGTCTTCGATAGCGGCGCCATCCTGCTATACCTGGCCGATAAATATGACGCAGAGGGCAAGGTCAGCTATAAGCCTGGAACGCCTGAGTATTATGAGCAGCTGAGCTGGATCTTTTGGCAAATTGGCGGCCTTGGACCGCAGGGTGGTATGTCACGGCGACGAGCCGTACCTCCATCTGATGATTATAATACCATTACTGACGGTAACCTGCTAGGCGCCGCCCTCTCCTTCTCAACCTTTGCCCCCGTCCGCTCCGACTACGCGATCGAAAAGTTCCTGAGTGGCTACAAGAACCTTCTCGGAGTTCTCGAGTACAGACTCGAGGAATCGCCCTACTTGGCTGGAGAGAAGTATACGATCGCGGATATTGCAAGCTTCACATGGGCGGCCCAGGGGGCGGCCGCGCTCGATATTGATCTTGCCGAGTGGCCGCATGTCAAGGCGTGGACTGACAAGATTGTGCAGCGGGGCGCTGTCCAGAAGGGTCTTGTGACACCAAAGCCGCCGTTTGACTTGGAGCAATTCAAGGTGATATTGCGCGGGCAGCGGGAGGCGCTTATGAAGAAAGAGAACAGTGACAAGCATTAGCTATCCATCGCGTAGTTATATCCATCTGGACCGATGAGGAATGAAATGAATCGAATGCTGCGTGTTCACTCGATCAAAGCTCACTTCACGGCTCAAGTTAGAATACAATTTGATCAGTTTACCCAGCCATCGGCCCGGAGCGCATTAGATCCCTCATATTGGTTGAACCATGTTTCCACTGGGAGTTGATCCAAGTCACCGAGAATCTGGTCTATGTAATCGCCCACGCCATTGACTCATAGTATCTGCGCGATGACACGACGAACGGTGAGAGGCTAAAGAGCTGGCATGTTTATCGTATCTGTAAGGCCCAGTGTTAGGACGCGAGTGGAACGGAGTAGAGGTCGCTTAGACCTCGCTCTCGTTGGGATGGATTATGTACTCATGAGAGCCTACGAATGCCTAGGAATGGACTCAAAATACAATAGAAATTCGCCAAACAGTCGGCGGAACTACAGTATTAGTGTGAGAGTATTTGATGTACTGTCCACATTCGCCCGTCAAGTTTGGTGACGCCAGGGACAAACATATTCAAAATCCGCAGTACGTTTTTCTTCGAATCGGGCTAGAAGGCGATATATTCAGGGCACTATTAACTTCCAACATAATATACTGTCGGAGCCCCAGATCTCGTGGCCTCGTTCTGTGTATCTACTAGTGTTATACGAAGTGGTGAATTGCAGTCATAGTCTGGGCACTTGACTCTGGCAATGAGCAAGCTTCGCTCAAAATATGTTTTACGTTTAACTGTTGTATCATTCGAGGTTACAGGTAATGATATTTTTTATTAATCTAACTGACGGCCGACCGCCTGGGTCACGGTCGGGCTATCGCCCTGCGTGCCAGGCTCATGAATATGGGATATGGGCATATTGACTAGCTAGACCTAGCATTTCTCAGCTAGATCTATCCGTTTCCTGACTATGATCTATACCAGATCTGATATCTAGAAAAAAGATACTTGCTGATATTTGTATACTCTGCAACATTCGGTACGTATTTGCTACCGGAGACGCGATCCGTGTATCCTTAGCTTATTCAGGAACTTGTCTGCTTGAACGATGTAACACGCCAAGACTTCTTTGACTCGTGGGGTGGGGACTAGCTGATTGCTTCATTGGATCGCGAGTGCGGCGGCTCGCGGAAGGGAGGGTCCGGTAGCGCGCCATTTGTCTCGGCCTTAGTGCTTAGTGCCAAAATGCGGGGCCGACTGACATGGATTGGGTTTGTCCCGATGCGCCTCCAATCTCGCCAGCTGAACGCGCAGTGAGAATTGTCCCGCACTCCCCCGTAATACTGTGGGGTATGCTCTATTACCAACTCGACATTGATTTTTTCTGCTGCTGCTGTGAACTCCCAACCCCCCATCGGCTGTCATTCTCTAAAGCTGGGACGCGACGCCCGCCAGCCAAACGGCCAGGTAGGCCATATGACCAACCTGGTTACAAGCGTCAAAATGAAAGGAACTAACGGATACTTGGAATAATGAGTAATGAAAGAAGGTAGCATTGGGAGAGCTGGAGTCGCATCTCCCCTTGATGTTCAAGGTCGTATTAGCCTGACGCTAACGGGAAGTCCATACCTGCCTACCACCGCTTGTCGGCTAATCTACTTCAGCTTTTATAGCCGAAGCGACTCCGGTGCAGTAGGACTGTCAAAAAACAATCAGGTGAGGTGATGTATGTTTATTTAAAGGCCCAAAAAATTCTATTTAACAAGATACGTCTATAGCCGCCTTTGTCGTCTCAAGGCACAGCAGCGTATCCTTGCATCGAAACAGATATGTGCTAAGTATGTGGTCATATAGTCTTTCCTATTCTTACATCCCATCGTGCACTGTACTTTGCTTGTGATGCTGCGGCCGTGGGGCGCTCGTGACGGGTTGGGCCCTCACGCACCGGTGCTTTTCGCCCACGTGTAGACAAGGCCGCTGATGAACCCAAGCACGATGGCAGATACACTCCCGAAAGTGACGGGGGCCGCGAAGAAGACAATGCCGGCGACCGCAAGAGGAAGCTTGTTTAGGGCGCCCACCATGGCGTAGGTGGTAGACGAGGTCGCTCGTACACACCAGGCGGTGCAGTACGAGATGAATATGGCGGCCACGCCAGAATAGAAGATTCCGATCACTAAGCTTTGTCGCGACTCGGCAGGAAAGTTCCGCTGCAGGTTCTCAGAGGACCAGTCCTCGACGAGCAAGGAAGAGAGCAGCAGGATAGGGACGCTGAGCAGGTTGTTGTAGAACATGACTAGATTGGCCGCGCCATCAGTGAAAATGCTTTGCTTACGAGCCCTGTACACGCACCGTCCCAGTTGTCAAAATTCGTCTTCTTGATCACCCGGCGCATGCCCAATGCGTACGACGCGGAGAAGACCACGTTCGTCCCCATCCAGGCGTAACCAGCGTTGAGAGCCGACAGGGTCGCCACTGCCGAGTCAGAGCTGGCTTTTGCCGTTGCGGCGGTTGCGATCTGGATGTCGGCCCAGGCTGCCACCACGGAGCTGAGCACCATCAAGCCGAAAGACAGCAGGGCAAGAGGCTTCACGCTGCCTCCGACCATGAAGACTTCGCCGTACGCGATGACGATGATTGTCAGGTTCTTGAAGATCGTATAAACGGGAACAGACAGGAATTGCAGCGCTTTGTTGCCCGTATAAATCATTCCGACCAGCAGTAAGGAGATCGGCAACCCTGCGATTGAAAAGGTCAGCGTTTGCATACCGCTGGGCCTTGGGTGGAAGTCTCCTACACGTCTGAGCCTTCTTCAAGTCAAAGAGGCCGAGGTTCTGGATAAGGCCAGCCTTCTTGCAAACCATTATCGCTACAGTGCCAATGAAGGACTCGTCAAGTTAACGTCCATCTTGCTTTTATGGCGTAAAGAAATAGTAGAAGTCATAGAAATAATAAATTTTTAAATTTATTATTGTTGTTTTTAACAAAACAAGACAAGCAACACACCTGGATAGCGAGATAAAGAAAGCTCAGGTTCCAGCTGGCGCCGGAAACGACGTACTTGTTCACCAGGGTCATGCTGATGGAGGAGAGGCAGTACGCGAGCACTGCAGCGGCGGCATTATTGCTTATTTTTGACGCGAAGCTCGTCACGGATCCAGAATTCTCGACATCACGCTGTGACTGAAGCTCGTAGGTAGGAAGCAACTCGTCCTTGCTAATGCCGTTTCGCGTGCTCGCCATTACGCTCAGGGGGAGAAACAAGATGGGGAGAGTTGCCAGCCGGTGCGAGGCACGTCACTGTAAAAAGAGGAAAACGAGGTAGCGAGGGAAGAGTGCGATAGATGCGTTGCTTAGGGTAAGAAAAGGCAGAAAGAGATGCAAAAAGTGCAAAAAAAATCAATTGAATCTGACAGGATAATTTCACAATTCACCCCCAGTGATGGATGGAGGTCAGCTGACCTGCAGCCCTTGCAGAGTCGACTAAACCAGATTAGGGATTTAGATACATTCGTTCGAAGTAGAATTCTTATACTAATTTCATGCATCAGCAAATGGGCGATTCAGGCACCACAACCAGGTAGAAAGAAAGAAGGCGATGCTGCCGTTGCGCCCCCAATGCTGTGGCAGAGGCGGAGACTTCGATCGGTGCCGGCATGGGGAAAACAGCACAGGCCCGACAGCTCTGAAAATGATTTGAAGGGTAATGTCTCGTTGCCAGAGACCACAGCCTGGCCGCTTTTCTTGGGAAACAGCTAAGGAATGACCAGCTTCCGAGTTTGTGTACAACCATTAGACGCTGACCTCAACCAACGGAACCGCAGGGCAGCATAACTGGTTGGGGTTCGTGCTCGCTGCTACTCTAGTTATATTGCCCTAGACGAGTACCCAGAGGATAGCTTCTTGCTCTGATAGGGGCCTGTTTCGGGCGATGATTAGGGATGTCTAATGATCCGAATTGCAATACGGGACCAATAAACCTCTGTCCATCCAGCGAGGGGTTCCTGGCCCCTCACTACTGCAAGGGCAGTGGTAAATGTACAAAGAAAAAAATGAGTGAAGGGCAAGAATAGAGATTCCCACAAAAGCACAGGGCTGGCGTTTGCCGAATCCCCTCTAACAGGAGCAACATACGGCTTTTACCCACCTGCAAAACTCGATGCTGGTCAACTGCGCTACCCGACGCTCTTCCTCTAGATAGGGCATTTCGGTTTCCTATAACATAAGATTGCTAACTGGTGTGTCCAAGTATGAGACCATATGCCACACACCAGACTACCTGGCTCATATTTAAGAATTCAGCTATCAATGAATATCGCAAAGGTCCCTGCTTACAGACCATTTACTCAGGCCAGGCTACGGTATAACATATCTTGCAATCAGATTGATATACCTTTCCACTCTCTTCGTCGTCAATTTTCAGGCATATGTTGTTTGCAGTGTAGGAATTAGTCCTACTTCTGCAGAGGTGAATGGCCATAAACGGAGGTGAGCATTCCGCCCTGAGACGAGTACATGGCTCACAGCGGCCGGATATGCTGGGGAATTGGCACACTCAGTATGCTCTACCTAGGCTAAGAAACATGGGCTCTCGAATAAAATTTGAAGATAGGCAATGCATTGCTAGACGATTCTACACAACTGCGATCATAAGGAAATCCAAATATACGCACTTTGTGAATCCTCATCCAGCAATAGCGGATGACTAGTGCTAGTTAAACCAAGAAAGCATGCGGAAAGAAGAGCTGAACGAGCTAACACTACGAGTTACGGACCGGAAAGAGAAAAGGGATATAGATAGAGCCGGGCCAAAAAAGCAACAGAAAAAGTCCCAACACTCGACTTGGATCATCCTCATATCAAGACATTCAAAACCTCCATTAGTAAACTCTTGAGCGGCTTCGCTGGTGCAAGCGGCAGACCCATCAACTCAGCAACAGCAATCTGTGCACTATGCACGCTGTACTCGATATCCAATGTGGAATCTGCGGGAATCTCGACAAACTGACCCACGCAGCCAATGTTCGTCGTCCACCTCGGAATGACAGGGGGACGGTCATTGCAGCTGCGGGTAAGAAGAGGAGCTGTGCCCAGCGGCAGGCCGCATGGGATGGTTCTGGCTTCAGCGAGGATGGTGGTAGCTTCGGTGGAATCCTCACTGCAACAGCCAAGATGGAAGAGAACCTCCTTTAAAATCTCTTGCCCCGTGCATTGCCACATTTCTCTTTTGACAAAATTGCCCTCGACGCCGGGATTCAGTGCATATCCCAGCATTATGGTCACATTTTCGGACTGAGTCGAGAAGACGGGTTGATGCGGAACGCTGATCGTCACACCCCAGTTGCTTCCGCTTAGGGAGAGGAAGGCCCCTGTTCCTGGCTTCTCCTGAGTAAGCCTCTCGTAGATGTTGGCAAAACCAGGGCCTGTGAATGTTGTTGTGAAGGTTTCGACGGTCGACTCTGGAATACGAGGCAAAAAGTTCATAGGGTTGCCGAATTTGGAGGACTTCTGGGCCAGTTTCTCCCAGAGCTTCCAGTCGCCATCCAGCACCTCTTCCCAGTTGGAAGTGAGCCCTTCAGGCGGCGTGGTATCTGACCCCATGGCAGCCCCTGAAGTAGTTGAACCAAGAGTTACAATAAGGATATCTTGCGGATCAAGCGTGATGAGTTCCTGATTTCCGGCTTCTGTCATAACCTCAATTTCAGAAATCGTGGTGGGTCCGCCTTCAGGATAGGCCTTAAGATCTGATACTTGCTGGTGAAAGCGAAAGTCAACACCTTGTTGCTTGAGAAAGGCTGTCAGCGGCTGAACAACAGACTCAACCAGGTTATAGTCAGTCCGTTGCTGCTCCCGTATCCTGTCGAGAGATCGCAAATCGCCAAGGTATTTGCGAAGATGACGCTGAAATTCAACCGCACTATGCCAAGTGTGAAGCCCAAATCTGCGAGTAGGTTTTTGTCAGAAGGATCATCATTATCAAGTGAAAATGGGTAGAGATGTGATGATTGGAGAACTCACGTCGTCGACCAGAGCATCCAGAACTCAGTTTCGAAAAACGCTGCATCAAAAATATCCTTGATGCTTTTGCTATCTATTGCACTCTCGTGTTCTAGCAAAAACCCAACAAGTGCCATCCGCTGAGTTATCCCAATCTGAACGCCCTTGTGATGAGACACCTCCGGCCCTGAGAGGCCTTTGGTGACGAACCTTGCCGGCAGAGTATGATGCTTCCTGGGATCTTTTGAGGAACCGCCAATGCCTCCAGCCACAAATAGACCTTCAGCAAGGTTTCCATGGCGATTAGTGCTGGCTTCGAACGGGTATATGTAGCCATAGTCGTAGGTCCTAGTCACATTTGCCGCCACTGTCGAGCGGCCACCGGCCTCCCTATCGTGAACAGCCTGCAAGATAGATTTTTCAGAGTTTTCTGGGCTCGGTATTAGTGCTAAGAGCCGCTCGACACAGCTGCCATGAAAGTGCGGTGTGCATTCATAAGGGAGGAAATAACCGCTGTCTTCGGTTCCCTGCATGCTCATCCCTCCGCCGGTTCCCTTGTGCGTATCTATGAGATGGACATTGGGCCCGGGGACTTTGGCTTCCCTGATCAGGTGCACTGCTGCAGTGAGCGAAGCAATACCGCTACCAACAAGCCAGGCTTGGACATTGTTGGGATCGCGGGAAAAGTCATGCGTGTTCGTCATATTAGATAATGGTGATTTTGACAGTGATTTTTTTTTTTACGCCTGGGGCTTGATTCAAATAGTGTGGAAGAAGTGCTCTTGACACTGTTCAATTTATATGGGCGTCTACAAATGGTCTTTGCATATGCTTATGGTCGCCGGATGGGCTGACAGCAATCGCCATGTTTTTTTTCGAGATCATGGTTGGAATCTCCTGACCGTCTGCGGGCTGAGTCGCCTGATGGGTGGCTCGATATCGCATCGTTCTCCCAGTGGTCGACCCAGAGGAAAAGTCAAGATCAACCCTGGCGCAAATCATCGTTCCACTCAACAAGGTTATTGACAGACTGTGGTATTTTGTGGGGTAATTATGTGGCTTCCTCGATAAGATGTATTTTGAGACTGGCCTAATGCGAAAATGCATTGCATTCTAGCAACCATGATATTGCTTTGTCGTTGCTTCTCTAGAGGGAAGACTCCGACGCATCCTGACATAGTCCTGAGCATTCATAAAGTATAGTCCTATTTTAAAAGATCATGATTCAGAAACGCATCTGTGTGACAGCCATCGGCGCGAAACACCTATCAAGAGCAAAGTCGCCTCTCGCCCCTCAGTTTTCTCTAATCTACCCCGCAGAATAACGTCTTACGTTGTAGATCCAGACCATCTGACCGTCCCGTGAAGTGGTGGAAAAATGATCTTGACTCATCGAAACGATAAATCTTCGGTCGTGGCCTAGCCCAATGGCTAGGTTCAAGAGGGTACGGATGGCCTGGCCGGGTCTAGGGCGATCATTCAACACAGTTTAAATTATGTTATTGGCACTGAAACTGCCCTGTATCTTCTCCTGATATTCAAAAATCGCAATATCTTCTCTATCCAGCTTTTCAATTCTATGCACAACCACAGAAATGTCATTCCCCGATCACAAAGATACTGAAGCATACACTGAATACATATCTTTTTACGCCACAAGGCGAACCTATACCGAACCATTGCAACAGGTGCAGAATCAGAGACAGGAATTACAACAAGAAAATGATCATGGCGAGACGCAAGATCATGAAGGGAAATACATTGCTCAACAAAGAGCGAACAAACCCGCCGCCGCTCTTCAGACTGAACTAACCGAATTGCAAGAAAAGCCGTTTCGGCCTCGAACCCCACGGCGGGCACAAAGTTGGAGTATGGAAGACCAAAAGCATGAGTTCCATCGGCGGCTGATGGATTTTGGGAAAGGCGCGGAGCGTGGGTTCTCGGAGACTTGAGGTATATCTGAATCCTCGGTCGACTTGAATTCTTGGTCGGATTTCTACGCTTTGTATATTAGCTGTCCTTGTGCACCCATCGCTGACCTATATTACTTTTTTATTGCAGCTGACAGAATTTGACTAGGCTTGAGCATTGTACACAATCCGGTGGACACCTTTCATGAATGCCAGCTAAGAAAATCTGCAATTGGACTTCCAGGTGCCCACCTCATTGAATTGTTGCTACTGTAAACCCGCCTACTCTGCTTAGAGCCACACAGAGTCAGCCTCATAGCATCTCTGTCACGACGCACGCCAACACTGGTGGCGATGGTTTGTCACTGACAAGGTCGGATTCCATTAAGGTCACATTGTATCGCCGGTCCAGTTGCAATGCGGCAACTCAGCTCCAGGTGTAGGGGCGATGTGGCACCTGTGGCACAAGGTTGAGCTCTGACCAATGTTGAATCTCGCGTAGGTCTGCTCTGAAGCTGATGCAGGAGACTTGATATGTTCCGCATGGACCAACATGATTATATCCACAAATTTTGCTGCACATTCTTCAACAATAGCCACCATTTAATACTTGCTTGGTAGAGTCTAGAGTAGGTATTGTTTGTGTAACTTATCCAGGCCTGTTTCAACCAAGAGGATAATGGATACGTGCCCCGGGGCGGGCTCGGTGCTGTATACTTGTCTTAGTATTTCCTTCTTCCTGCTAGCCAGTATATCACACTTAAGGAAAGCTCAGAAAGTTACATATAATCAAACTTGCCATGGTAGATTTGCAGAGGTATCGCACTTTAAGAGAAATTGGGTGCAACTGTGGGTTGTTCTTTGCGTAGCCATCGCTGATATTATGCTCAGCGAATCGGGCGGACTTTGCGACCCTTTATCTCAAAGTATGATCTTCCAGGCAAGGAAGAGCTCGTAATAATGATATCCAGACAATGATTTTTCTATATCTGCGACATCGGGTTGACTGGCGTTCAAGTCGAACGACAATTTGCCATCGGGCGGAGTATTCTTAACTTCTCAGAGGAGAGGAGCTGAACTATTGCGCTGACTGGAAAGCGACAGTTACAATGTCTATCGATCGCTTGAGACCTTTGAGAGCTTGATAGTCTCTAAGATACGTGGGTTCTACATATCTTCAGATTCGTAGATAGAGTCAAGCGCGCTATCCTGCTATTTTCCGCAACACTACGCTGAAATCGAAGCCTTCCCCCGGCACAACCGCGGAATATCGCCTGATTTATATGATGATAGTTCTGACGATTGCTTTAATGTGTGGCGGTTAAAACATTCCCCTACAGTGTAACATGGCAGCTTCTCGCCAATAGTTCCTTTGCGTTCGCGGGGTTCAGTATTAAAGGTCACAGCAAACCAGCCGTTCGTTCCGTCACTTGCACCCACATATTAGAGATGGTAAAAAGACCCAGATTATTCCGCGCGTCCCAGGGATGAGTCGGGTTGAGAAGCGCCAAGTCGAAATTGCGCAGGAGCTACGACAGTCAGCGTATCATCCAGAAGGCAGCAAGCCCGCACTAAGACCTGTTTCAGCTCACCTCAAATATCATCTTCCCAATCTCAACCTGGGCCACTGGTTTTCCTAAGCACTGGAACTTCCCGTGCCCGAAGATAAGGTCGTTGGTCCGAACCATGAGAGCCAACTTGGTAGGGTTTGGTTCAAGAAGCCACCGCTCCGGCCGAAAAGCCTTTGCGTCCTTACCGTATATCTTCTCGCTGCGGTGCATGGCATATGCCGAGTACCCGATGCAGACACCACCAGGGAGAAATATGGACTGGCCATTGACGACGACTGTGTCGCCGTCTTTGGGCACATCGCGCGGGAAGATGTTCGACACAGGTGGCCAGACCCGTAGCGCCTCGCGGATAACAGCTTGGAGATATGGAAGCTGTTTAGCCTGCGCGGCGGTAATGAGGCCTTGTCCAGCAGACGGAGCAAGGCCCCGGTGCACGGCATCATCGATCTCCCGTTGCAACTTGACGTAAACCCGGGGATTTGTCATGAGGTGCAGCAGCGTGCCACGAATGGCGCCGGCAGTGGTGTCGGAGCCCGCGAGTATCTGCTCTAACGCCTCAGTACGCAGTTCCTCGCCTGACAAGCCGTGGCGTATGAAAGAGGCCAGCATGTCGGACCGTTTATCGGTAGCGCTCGCGGCGCGCTCGTCGACAAAGCGGAAGCATGTGGTCATCAACCTCCCAAATCCGTTATTGTCCTTGGGCGAGGGTGCAAAGAATTTGCCGATGAAGGGCGCTTGATTGATGTTGCTGAAGCCCAGCGCGAGGGCAGCATTGCCGATTGCGAGACCTTCATCGCTCGATTGGAGGTATTGATCGACGTCGCGGTCAGCTTCCAGCATACCGAATGCCTTGCCGAGGCCGACGCTACTGATGACGTCGAGCGTAAAGTACTGGACCTTCTTTGCTAGATTCATCGGCACAGCCTGCTCGCAGGAGGAGACATATTTGGCGCGGATGAGGTCCAGGAGGTTCTGCAGTTGCTTATCCACAGAAAATTCAAGGTCAGTATTCTCCCTGCCCGAATACTTCGCACCAAAGACCGAGTCAGCAGGCGTCTACGCGGAGTGAGTGTGGAAAATACCCCTGGAGCCATCTGCTTCCTCCTATACTCATGCTTCGCGTTATCCGTCTGGCTGAAGACATTGTCTTTCCGGTATTCAATACGCGCGGCATTGTAGTACCAATCGGAGCGCTTGTAGCCAGGCTTGTTGTTGACGTGCATCCAAACCTCCGGAGACGAGGTGATGAGCACTCGAGGGGCGACTCGGGCGATTGGGCCTGGCCCGATTCAGAACTGTCAGTATCGGGAGACACGGTTGCCAGGTCCTTGTACCATATTTTTCATTAGCCTGGGCATAAAACTCGTGGCAACTGCCCCGAAGCATGGCTATACTATGAGGCCAGTTGGAGATGCCCGTCCAGGCTGGTCCTCTGAAACGCATCAGCTTCGCATACGTCATGATCACCCTTAAAACGTAGAGGGCTAAGAGGCCGCAGAGCAGCGGGATAGCGGGTTCACGTAAAGTGGCTAGTGGCATTTTGTGAGGAAGGAAGAGGTATGTTTGAACTTTAATCTTCTGCAGGTAGAAAGGTCAGCTAATTAAGGGGTGAAGATATCAACTCTCCTTCATCAAGCTACAATGTGGTAGACTAATCTTTTAGGCAGTCATGTGAAAAAAGAGAGACAAAAGGAGGGGTAAGAAAACTGCAGTTGCCTGCAGGGATGAGATATAAGTACGGACTTGCCCTTTTAATGCACACACGGAGTCATGCCACTATATCACTAGAGAAGCTTGAAGCCAGCCTGCAGATCAGGGCCAAGATCCTCATCATAATAATGGAATCGATCTGATTGGCTGTTTTGTCCTCATTGTGAATTTCCAGTAAAGCAGTACTGATCGTTGCCTCCACTTGCTTATACTCCTACCGCAATAAGCCATTATATCGACTACCAGGCCTCTTGTGCTTCGTCTGGGACAACTATTTCCTGAATATAATCACTCAGTAATAGGTGCAGTGATATCAGCTTCGCACGAACTTTAGAATATATTCTAGTGGCAATTATTAATCAGCCTAAAGCACAAGACAATCCTTGCGCGGCGTAAAGCAAGGCATTGACTATGTACTATTTGGATCATACTGACTCAAGCTCATATATGATCTTAGCTCTTTTATTTGTATTATTTTGTTTAGAGGGAGGGGACTGAGATTAGATTGGAAGGCGATTGGGAATCTCAGGGAAGAGCTCCCTCATAGTGGGAAAGACCCAGTTGATCACTTTACTAGCATAGAGCCAGCGATGTCATCACCATCTCCATAATAGCGGGTCCAATAGAATCACCTTCCCATAACCTAGTTTTGTCTCTGACTATAGAGGGCAGAGCAGCAACCGACATTGTAGATCGCGGTAGGGAGGGAAGAGTTCATTCACTATCTTCGGACGCAACGAGATCGTGTAGTTCAAGAGATCTTGCGGACGATAGTTCTGCCAGAACGCACGAGTTTTAGTATCCTGTTTTGTGGACTGAGAGGGTCAAGGCTAAGGAGCGCGCTAAAAACACCCGTCATGACCAAAAATGGACTTGTCGGTGGCGCATGCATTCTAAGACAGCGTATGAAAGTAATGCTCTTAAGCAGCAGGACAGCACCAGTCTGCCGCAAGCCGAACCGTTGATTAAGATTCTAGAGCGGTATGGTCAATTCCCCGCAGGGGGAATTGGTGCGAATTGAACCTATATATTCATGGTTAGTCCAAGCTTTACCTAACTTGAACTCAGCTCGCTCGCGATATGGCGATTTATCGTTTTACAGGCTGGTGGGCAAGGAATTCTCCCATTCTATACAACTGCTGTCTTGCACTCGAGGGTTCGGTTAAAGGCTTGACCAGTATCTGAGTGCCATCCAGCGCTACAAACTTGGTTGGTTGGCAGTGGAAAGAATTAGCAGCCAGCACTTCAGTACAATTATTCCAGGTCCCTCAAGCCGAAATGGCATTCGAGTTAGTAAATGAGGGGCGTCGGATGTCTAAGGTGATAATCTCAGGCCTTGACTTTTGCTCACCTAAAGCGTAAGGGATATACAGCCCCGTATAAGGACACCTTTCACATCAACAAATTTCCTGCTTCTACCTAGTTCTTACCCACTCTACAAAAAAAAAGGCTTTTGAAATCCTCGCGCATTCGATTCCGCTAAAGCCACCCTTCAAGCGAGTCCTTATACCGAATTGCTCTTTACTACGCCCACCCCTTCCAAATCCACGCCTGTCGACTTGGTGCCCTCTACGCCAATGGTCTTGATGTGGGCCCTAGTTGCGAACAAAAAAGAAAAAAAAAAAAGAAAGAAAAGACGAAAAGCGACAAAAGCTTTAGACGTCTCGTGGAATAAGAGAAAAGAGGGAAAAAAAAATAGAAGAGAAGGGATGGAAAGAAATGAAACAGCTACGTGAAGGCATCAATCACATTTACAAACAAAGGTCAGATTAAACTTATGGGGACCTATTCAAGATCATCGACGTCGTATTGAATCATATCAGTAGTGAGACAGGAACGTAATGTCTAAAACTATGAGCCTTGGAAACAAAATTCATCACTGCAGCAACTAAGCCATCTCAATCTGCTCCTCATCTGTCCCCTTCTTCTGCCCTCCTGCACTGAGCCCATCATCAGGAATGACATATGTCGCCCACTGCCTAGCAGGAACGCGATCCTGGAACAACCGCTCAATGTCCGCGTTGCTGCGCCCCGCCGTCTCGCCCACGCAGAACCACGAGTAAGCCAGCAAGAACAGCGTTGTGCCGCCGTAGACAAAGCCAATCATGGGACCTAGGTTGCCGTCATAGTAGATATACGGACTCGTAAAGACCATGAGCCAGACGGTCACGAAGAATACGCCCATCGCGCACGAGGTGATCTTGTTTCTGTTCCGACCAACGGACATCTCCGATGCGATGGAGTACGAGAGCGTGCCGATAGAGAAGTTGTAAAAGATAATGTTGATATATGCGAGGACGACGATGCCGATACCGACGCCGCGGGAGAAGGAGCCATCGGGGGAGCGGGTGGTGCCTAGGCCGCCGACGGTGATCAGGGAAACGAGGATGCCGATTGAGCAGACGATAAGGTTTGTGCGGCGGTTGATTTTGTTTCCCAAGAGGACGGAGATAGCGACTGTGACGATTTGCAGCACGTAGATAATGGTATTGATGGTGAAGGGGTCCGCAACACCGATGGACTGCGCAAAGACAACGCCGTAGGTATACCAAAACTGGATACCGTTGATCTGCTGCACGAACATGGCGCCGCACGCGTAGAAGAGTTTCCGGCGCTCGACAGGGTCTGTGATCAGAGAAGCCCAGGTGGCGTCCTTAGCTTGCTCACGTTCGAGCTGGACCTGGTTTTCGATGGTCTGGATGTCCATAGTTGGATCGTAGTCGCGGTTGCTGCGGTTGATCTTGCGGAGCGCCTTGATGGCCGCATCGCGCTTGTCTTTTGTCATGTACCACACCGGGCTTTCGGGTGTGAAGATCAGGCACAGCAGCATTGTGCCGGGGAGGACGACGAGGAGGCACATAGGGATGCGGTAGGACTGAGCGCTCTGGATGCTCTGCGTGCCCTGGTTGACGCAGGCACCGACGAGCTGGGAAATAGATTGCATGAACTGGAAGCACATGAGGGCAGGACCTCTGATGGCCGATGGGGCAACCTCGCCGATATAAATCAGACAGGTGGCAGTGAACTGCCCAACACCGAGACCAATCAGGACACGGCCGACGTAAAACACAGGGTGCGAGCCGAACGAGCAGGCCTGGACGATGGCTCCGGCGATGATGCAGAGAGAGGCCGAGAAGAAGACAGCGCGTCGACCGAATGCCTCGTTGATCGGGGCGGCGGCCAGGGCGCCGACAAGCTCGCCCACATAGATGATACTGGCAGACAGCGAGAGGAACGCCGTTCCAAGCGAGTATGAACCGTCTGGGTCTTGCTCTCCATAGTCTTTGGCAAACCAGGTCATGCCCTGAATTCCCGTATAGTAGATTGTATCATAACCATAACAGAGGGCACCGATGGCCGCCACCAGGCAATAAGCGATTGCCCGCCGATTCGACTTCCAGTCGACGTTAAGCTGAAGGCCTGCCATTGGGCAAGACTGAGCGAGTTAATAATATTAGAAAAGAAGGGTAAATCCTAGATGAAGAGGACTCAGGAGCCCTGCAAAAGAGCACCAAGTTTGGGAAGCAAACACAAAAAAAATGGAAAGGAATAGAAAAGAAACTGGTAGGGTATCGAGCAGTCTTCTTTATACGCTGGTCTGCTAATTGGAAGTATCATTATGGGCCATGGCAGAGCCAATAATAAGAGAGCCGTGTCGTGACAATATCTCCATGGGGGTGGCTGACCCTGCGAGGGGAAGGTCCAGCATCCCCAACTTTCAGCCAACATGGGGCCCCTCCATCCAGTCATGATGCCCGCCACCTGCCAAGGCAGCCTGGAGAGTTGCCGTGGTCGTACTCGGGCATGATCCGAGCATCGGATGGAGAAACCCATCCCGAAGATACACCGGCGACCCGTGCTAGCCCGATAGCGGACAGCAAACCAGGCCGGGTCTGGCTCATTCCACACGGGCAACGCAGCGCAAAACAACCCCCACGGGGCGCCGAGCCCAGAAAACTTTACTCTTAATGCTTTCCAGACTCTGCCCATCGAGTCATTCACGGTGGGCTTGGCGGCCCGTTGGGGAGATCGGCCAGCAACGGCTGCAATGCTCGTACATCGGCTTCCCGTCGGGATGTCGTCTTGACCTCGTGCTCTTCCTCTCCCGAGTCTATTCAACGTCAAAACCGGCCAGTCTCTGTAATAGCTTCACAAGTTGCTGTTCGAATTTTCTTCGAAGGTGCTGCCAAGAATGGGCGGGGTATGTGTCCACTGCCCACTGTCTCAGAGTATGGTACGCCCGCTGCTCATTTGCAGGTTTCCCCGAAAAGTGACCGGGTGAGGTATATCTGGACCCCTGGTATCCACCCACTGAAGCGTGAATCACTGATCGTCTGTTTTCTTAACTTTATAGTCCGCTTCAGGCTTGGACTGCCAAGGGCCAAGGCCCAGGGCCAAGGGGCTAGAGGACTAGAGTCTCCAACCAGCGGTTCAACCCCTCAATCACAATCTGGAACGACGAGGACCGATGTCTGGGACGACGAAGGATTGGAAAGTCAAACCTCATGGGTTCTTGTCATTGAAGGACCTCCTCGAAGATTGTTTTCCGCGCTGGTCGGGTGTGTTTTGGCTGTACAAGGTCATCGTGCCGCTATTTCTTCAGACCATTCTTTCTCGATATGTTCCATTACGCGTCACTATCCCTTTTGAGTATCCAATCCCATCCGTTGATGTCAGCGGCGATCGCATTCCCATGTCAAAAACTGGTGCTGATTGTCAAACATTCCGACCAAGGTTAGGTGAGAGTTAGGTGATTTTATTGCCAATACTGCGGTTGGACAAGCCTTCTCTAAAGATACAGTTATAAACTCAATTTGGCGGACCATGGAACTTCAGTCTAGTTGTTGGAAGTCTTACCAGGTTGAGAACCCTGGGTCTGGTTGATCGCTATTAATTCTGATTGCTCAAATCGAATTTGAATGTAATGGTTTATAACACGCCTTTTCTACACAACGTTGGCGGCTGGGCCAACGGGCATGGATCGAAAGAACGTAATGATCAAAACTTTAGTAATAGTATAAGCTCAAGTATTCCACTGAACTAGTCTATCGAAGCTGACGATCAATTGCTATCATCCAGTCCATGGTACTGTAATCTTCTCCGCGGGGCCAGAAGCATATCTTGCATTGGGTAGATCCTGAAGCTTCTCTTCCTAACCTGCGACACTTTGGAGGGAAAAGCGAGTTCCGACTCTTTCGAAATCCCTTAGAACAAAGCACCCCCCGAGATGCACAGAAATTTGCATGCTGCTGCGTGAGCTGCTGCGAGTTTATACAGAAGACTGTATTTTTCCCATATGAAACAAATGATATAATAATAATCGGGTCTGATATCGTCCTGCTGTCTAGAACCTTTCGCCAGTAAGCCATATTGTCAAGCAGCGCGCCCGGTGAATCGGCTTTTGTCCTTTTAGAGCCATTCGCGTACCATTGCATTTCTTTGCCGCTCGGCCGTGCTGTGAGATATGAAGAAGTCAAAGAAGGATCGTACTGTACATCTGTTAAACATAGCCTTTCATTTCATTTGTGAGCATTGAGCTCAATGATCAATCGGCTCTTGTGCTCGAAGCCGGGAATGACTACCATGGTTATTATGCTAGATCCCGAGGTTTGGGGGTTTTGTAGAGTTGATTCTAGATGCTCAGACGGGCGTACTATACTTGCTGGAAGTTTGGCAACGGCAATACGAAAGAGCAATGCGTGCAATTAGTGGACAGAGAACCAAGCGAGGTATGACAATGGGACTGGCTTGGGGTTCTGAGTGGCTGCTGTGGTCTGGCGGTGATCTGGCGTTTGTCAGAGGTATATCATCGTTCGCCAACACGACCATTCATCAAGCAATACTATAGCAGGAACATATGAATTACATTTACCTGCTTATCGCTCACTGGTATGTCAAGACTAGAGGACTCTTCTCTGATATCCGTGATGTTACTTGAGAAGTTTTGCAGCCAATCTGGACATGTATTCAATGTTCTGGGTATATATTTCCAAGTTAAAAAGCTAGTTTCAACAACAATCCGATGTGGTGTAATGGTTAACATCGCCGTCTCTCACACGGCAGCTCGGGGTTCGATTCCCCGCATCGGAAGTATTTCTTTTTCCTCTTTATGTGGCGCTAGATGATTTTTGCCAAGCGGCGAAGCCTAAAGGCGTTGACCGCAAGGCCCTGGCTGTGCTAAAACATGTTCTATTCTTGACCGCTCCCTGTTCCTGGCTTCGTCCAATACGTTACCCTTCATCGCCCACTCAGTTCTGCTGTATTGCTAGAGTGAACCTGATCAACAATGATGTATAATCACTAACAACCAATAGATGGAGGTCCGCATTCCTGTGGGACTAATCCGTAATCTCCGAGAGAATCTGTTATTTGGACTTTCCGAATCTGCCGCTGAGCCTTTCCGACCGGTGGTACTAAACCTGAAACTATGCAAATGAACTGCTGTCATATATCTGTCATTGTATAGCCATTTAGTACTGACTATCAATCCGTCTAACTCTATCCATTGAAGGCACAAAACCATTTATCCTACGGTATGGTCGCAATTCTCAACTGCCGAATATCTTTTGACGGTTGCCAAATTACCCCTTGGCTTAGAAGGTCAAAGCGTATATTTGAATCCAGCCAATCCCTCAACCGGCTTTCCCCCAGCATCAACCCGTTTATTCGCACGATAAAACTTCAATGTTAACACACCCACAATCAGAATCATGATTGCATTTGCCAACATGGTTGTCAACAGGCCGGGACGGTAGTTCGGCGCGTCTTGGGCACGAAAGACGGTGGTTCCGAGAATGCCTCCAATGCTGCCCCCGCCGATCAAAGTTGCCGACGTTAGGGCTCGTTTCCACTGCCCGCGAATATTATTGCTGAAAGAGGCTTAGCTGTTGTTTTCAATGCTAGGGAAAGGAGGAGTTTACCTCTGCCATGATACAAGAGCGGGGCAGTTGGCGTTGCCTAAAGCATTCAGTATCATCCTTACCAGTACAGGTCATCACATACCTCCAATGGTAGCCAGAAAGACTCCGAAGTAACGGGGCGCTGGATTATCCAGATAACCGAGTAGTCCCAAGCCCAGCAATCCCATCGCAGCATTGATAGCCACAATTGGCCCTCGGATTCGCCACTTATCAGCAACGACGCCTTGGATAAACATCACTATTGCAGCGGCAACATACGGCGGCGCGACAAGGCACTGTGCCTTGACGACAGAGAATCCCATGCTATCCTGCAGGATGATCGGAAGAAAGTACGCAATCGAGTACGTATTTGTTGTGGTTAGCATGTAAAGGATAGCATACAGCCAGACCTTGCTATCCTTGGTGTTACGGAGGTAACCCTTCAATGTGAACGGTTCCGCATAGACATCTGATCGGTCGTTTTCGATACTGGCAATAATATACGTGGCTTCGGACTCGTTGAGGAAGTGCCATGAATTGGGTGATTGCTCGGGGAAATCAACTAAGATTAAGTATGACCCCAAGCCGAGAACGCAGGTGAGGATACCTTCGATCTGCTTTGGTTAGAGATAAATATTCGTTCCGGACCATTGTTCAGTGGCGTACGATGAAGATCCACCGCCAACCCTCAAGCCCTCCAATGCCGCTCATTTGCATCAGCCCGTACGCCAGAATGCCTCCAAATCCAGATGCTGTGCTACCAATGAGGTAGAAAGCAGCATTCCGTTTTTGTAGTTCGTAACGCGGATACCAGGTACTCAGAAGGTAAACGCAACCAGGGTAGAAGCCCGCCTCGAGAGCTCCGAGGACAACCCGCAGTCCAGCCATGGCGGGCCATGATGGAACAAAGCCGAAACCCTAATGTTGTGAGCCAAAGCGGCAGGTGGCGGGAATTGCGTGGACTCACAATCATAACAGCGCCCCAGAACAAGACAATCGCGGAGAGGAAGATGCGCGGTCCAACCTTGCGGATAATAACGGTCGCCGGAATCTGGAATATGGTATAGGTAATGAAGAAAACAAGGGAAGTTATACTATATCCATTGTTGGAGGCGTTCATGTTAAGATCGGGTTGCATTCTAGGTTGTCAGCAGGAGTCTCCTAGACACGGCAAGAGACATACCCAGCCACAGATGCTGCACCAAGGTTTGTTCGGTCCAGCAAACTGATGCAGTAGAGACAGCCCAAGGTGACGACCAGGCGCAGATCGATGCGACGGATGAGTCTTTTCCGCTCCTGCGGGGTGAATTGACTGAGGGCTTCATTATGGTGGACAGCGGGCTTCTCGACCTCTTCAATGTGGGACTGAATACTTGATGGTTTCGACATGACGTGCTGAAAGAGAATATATACCTATGAGTGAGAATGGAGGAACACATGAGGATGGTGACCTATATAGCCGAGCAAGCAGCTTCCCCGCATTCGGTGCAACCCCGGATTTCTCCAACGTCATGGGCACAGACATGCCTGATAGCGGACTAACTCCGCTGTAGTAGACGCGAGGAGGTCGCTAGTGAGGTTCAGGAAATGACTTGCGCCATCGATCGAGCGCGGGAAATTTTAGCCATATCATCGAGCGGATTTAGTCCGCTGTTCTCGTAAGAGAAGTCAAAACAGGCCACAAATTAAAGAAGCCACCGTCCGAGGGCGATTAGTCTATACTCCTTAACATCACTGTGGATTATCAATTGACGTACGGGACACGGAGTACTCAGCAGTCACAGATGCTCGGCAAAAGCTGAATGACATTCCATAGGCCGGTGCAAAACCCCCCATCTAGAAGCATTTCAAATCCAGAATTGCAGGAGGTCTCAGCTTCTCGGCTAGACCACGCTCTGAATATCTTCAGTTGCCGAAGCAGTCTCGTGCAAAGCGATCTATCCTGACTCTCGGACCAGTTATTGTTATTGCTGGATTAGCCGCCACCACAGAAGCTATCGCCGACATGTTCAAAGTGTACCGACTTAGTGACCAATAGGTCG
Source organism: Aspergillus nidulans FGSC A4 (assembly GCF_000011425.1). Lineage (NCBI taxonomy): Eukaryota > Fungi > Ascomycota > Eurotiomycetes > Eurotiales > Aspergillaceae > Aspergillus > Aspergillus nidulans. Next base: position 196,357 of record NC_066264.1, on the reverse strand, counting down.
AAGATAGTTCGAGCCGTCTGTTGAAGGTGCTTCGTGGAAACGCTGGTACAGAGACAGCAAGCTTCAACGGTAATATTGCAGACGAAAAAATAAGTCACAGTATTAACGTAACTAGGCAGAGATTCGACTCACCCAGCTATCTTATACAAGAAGTCGAACACTTCAGCGACCAATCATCTAATACCAGAGGCAATTAGTCGACATGCTGTTCAAAGCTCGGTGAGAACGGAAAGTCTCCATTGAACAGAGCTGGCGCCAGATTAACCTCCCACCCAACCTGCACAGATTTATACATCTTCGCGACAACGGAGAAAACATCACTCTCCGGCTCGCCTTCTAATCCGGCCGCGGCAGCTACCACATCCATGTTCCGGATCACCGTCTCGAGAACCGCGAGCACATCTACTGTTTTGCGGACGGTCGCGACATCCCAGGAGGGATTCTCAAAAATGGAAAGTTGGTACAGAACGACTAGATTGTGGACCATCTGCGCAAAAATCGAGAACGGAAAGCCGATGTACTCCACCGGAGGGATGGAGAGGAACAGCTCGAACCATGATTTGGCGGCTTCGAGACAAGCGTAGTGGTGCTCCAGTTGCTGGAAATCGAGCGTCGTGGTGGTTATAGGGGAATTGGTAAGAGCGGATTCGTGGAGCGTGAGGGTAGTATAGTGATGGTGGAGAAGGAGGATTTCTGAGATGTTTAGCGGCAAACATCCAGCAAGTGAGAATGAGAGAAAACATACTATGCGCTTGTGGCTGTTCCGCAACGCGGGGCTGGATGCTCTGTAGCTCGTTGTGCATAGAGCGGAGATAGAAGGCGGGCGGCACTTGAATTGAGTCGGAGGTAGAGGCGAGCCCGGTGGTCATGCTGATATTATCTGTGATTTGCTGCAACCGGACCTGTTGGACCAGGATCTCATCGTTGATGCATTCCCGCTCCTCCTCCACTTGGCGCAGGCAGTCGGCCATGAAAGGGGTCCAGCGCAACGAGTCCGTTTTCTGCACGAAAGTCGAGATTCTGGAGATCAGCAGCAGAAGTGGAACAGGAGAGGAGAGAATACATTGATGTGATGAGGAACGATGCCAAGACCGCGCGGCGCTCCTCCAAGGACTGGCCAGGGGTCGGTGCGTTTTCTTTTTCTTCCATGTAGACGCACAACGCCATCATCTTGGGCTTCGCGAATGGGTTATGGATACCGAGCTCATATACTGCAGCATGGACAAGCTGGCTGAAAACGTGTAGATTTGCCATGTTGTGTACTTGTTGATTTGACCTGTTATTATATCAGTGGGCGAGACCGAATGCAAAGAAAGAACAAAGTACCAGCCAAGATATATCAAAAGTCCAAGGAGAATGTCAATGTCTGTGCTTGCCGAGTTGTGTACCATCTCTTGTGCAACAGTAGCTTTGATTCTATCATTCAAAGCTCGCCGTTGCGAAGCAGATTTGCTCGTGACGGACATGATACAAAGCCAAGTAAACGGTCTCCTCTCACAGAGCCGCTGCGCAGTCATGTCAGGTGATATATGTATACACGGGAAGTATGGGAGGAGCTGGCTGCGGAACGTGGCCAGGCACTCTTCGGCCTGCAACGATGTTGGCTCGGCGGGGGTGGAGATTGCGGCGGGAGATCGACTGGTGGGTTCGGAGACATTTGTGTCTGGAGTCAACGTGGTGGGGATCGGCGGGAGTACAGTATGCTGTGTTGCATTATCGCGAAGGACATCGAACGAGGAATCTGGCGTCGACAGAGCATTGGTGATCGGATTGACTGCTGGGGGCTGAACACCGGCGCGAAGCAGCTCAACCAGATTCTCCAACTTCTCTTCCAACCGGGCGGCTTTTGACCTCGCGGATTGCCGAGTCGATTGACGTTTATGCGACGGAGGCTGGCGACATTCTTTGTCCAGACGCTGGCACCTGCAAACCGCCATCTTTGGTCAAAAGCCCTTCAGCAACTCGAGGTTCGCTGCTCTTACCTCTGGCACCGTCCACCAGCTCTCGGAAAGATGCACTTGCACTTGGCGGTGGAGCAATTGGAGCAGGCGCGCCCATACGGAGCTGGATAGGTATCCGGTTCATCGTCCATCGCGGCAGTGCAGAGCTGACAGTTGTCCCTGCGGGGCGAGGTCGAGAATTAAGAAGCGAGTTCGGTATAAGTAAACAAGAGCTACCGGAGCGCTGACATAAGCGCTGATAGGTCTTCCTTATTAGGTTAGGTCAGTACGCGGGGTTAATCTTATCTCCGCTCTTCCCATTGCCAATACCCATGTCCCTATACCCCTATGCGCCCGAAGGTCAGACTGCAAGATTTCAGACATATGCAATTGCCTACCAGTTTCAAAACTGTTATATACCTTGCGTTATTTGAAAGCAGCATAGAATAATCAAGTAACTTCGGTACCTCCATCCCCAAGCCATAAAATGTTTGCACTGCAAACATAAACCGTATAATATCTCGCCCAAGACGCCATGCCTATCCCTATCCCATACTTCATACAAATATTTTCTTTCTTTATCGTTTCAATCATCTGAGTTGACATCCCCCGCCTGATCAAAAGAGTCTGCGATCGTGTGCAATGTCTGCCCAAAAGTCTTGACTACTTCCTGCAGATACTCCATATTCAGCTGTGCAAGCCGACTATGAGCGGCTGGCTGGGTTTGCACCAGGGTCAGACTACGTTTGCGCAGTAGCTTCAGTAGACAGTTCGCTTGGGCCACTAGATCCATCACGAGGATATGGCCCAGCTTGCTTTCGTTGCCGATCGGGACCTCGTAATCGCCAACGCTTACACGGATGGCGCTTGTCGACAGTCCCTCTTTAGCTATGTGCTCAAAGCAAGCCTCGGTTTGCTGAAGCACGGCCATGACGCAGACGAGGTCGGCGTAGTTGATCTGGCATGTAGGACATCCGACCAGATCGCGGCACGCGTAGAGCACATTGCCGGTCACCTTGAAGATCCGGTCAAGTTCCGGATGGGGTTTCCGTTGCATCGCATCTTTGACTTCGGGAACTTGAGCCATGAGGTTTGCACGGCATTGGCAGGTTCCTTGGAGCGGTGGACTGGAGCGTGATGCGCCGGGGACGGACATGTACGCCGGGTTGACGGTAGACGTGCTATTCTGTCCTGTGAGCAGAGTTGGCTGTGCCGTCGGCGTAAACACATCCATGCCCCCCGTACCGAGGCTATTCAGGTCGATAGTCTGTTGATCATTAGCCTGACTATAAGCAATGAGGCTCAAAGGGAGGGGTGGGGTGTACGTTTTGACTAAAATCTAGCGTCGACCAGTCGACAAGCTGATCAGACATCTCCTTTGACCAGTCGACCGTCGCACTGAACTCATGCCTGGGTGGCTCATCAAGGGTCCGCGGGTTAGCGGTGTCAAGCGCCCATTCCATCGACATATTGTCGGATGGATTGGATCCCGAGATCGAGGTCGCCGCCGTCGCAGGAGACCGGTGATTGGATGACGTCGATGACGAGGTATTAGGAGGACTCGCAGATGAAGCCGTCGAGCACGAACTAGTGGATGGGGTGGTGTATTTGCAGGGGAGGCCCCGACCGGTGCACCTGTCGCAGGCATTCTGAAGCCCGGTGCACTTGACCTTTGCAGCCCGGCATGCATCACACGCCGTGATTGGACGACGAATGACAGGCCTTGGCCCTTCGCTGCCAGGGCACTGCCAGGTCTGAATCAAGTTGAGGGGGATCTCCTTGTTGCGCGACTTGCGACGCTGCTGGGGCGTTAGTGGCATCTTGGGCGGCATCAACAGCAGACTGATAACAGTTGGTAGAATTTTCGATCCTGCGAGGGATGCGGTACGAAGGAATCTTCTGATATAGTAGTTTTGTAGAGTAGTGAGCCTGGATGCTTTGAGAATTAGGATTTAGTGTACAAGGAAGCTGAGAGTCGAGTCGCACTTGGCAGCCGTTGTAGGCTAAAGCAAGGCTAAATGAACTAGGATCGCCTTAGTGGATGATGTGATCACATAGTCCACGTTGCACTGGGTAGGTCTATCTGGACAGGTCACTACACCAGCGCCGTGGAATAATTGCCCTGTTCAGACTGAAAACCTCGAACAGCCTTACTGCAGGGGCTGACTGGTAATCTAGCAGTCATTTTGCCCATCGCCGTTTGGAAAAGGCCCCGTAAGATCGCTACTATATGTAGACTGCCCGCACAGTACGACACCAAAGCCCAAGCCTAGGTCCAGGTTTGTTCTAGACGGAGGTCAAGATGCATCATTCCCACGCCATTGCCGCTAGACTCCGCCTTCGACTCACGCTGACCATACGGGCCGTTGCGCAACCCCAGATGATTTAAAATTCTTCAGATTCTGCAGTGTTACTAGCGCGCTCGCGAGTCCGCCCACTGTGAAGGGGGCACTATAGATGGGGTGAGAAAACGGAGTCATGCAGGTGTCTTTCACACCTGGCCAGGTGGCATTCGCTTATTTTGGAGTGGGGTAGCCATACCAATCAAGGAAACAAGTAAACGAAGTATTGTGGGTAAACTGCATGGTAGGCTCTAGGATTCGGAGATATTACATGACTCTGAGTGCTAAGTATTATCAGATCAGATGGTGGGAAAGCACGTCATTGTGTTCGTCTATTGCATCCGCAACGAACCAATGCAGGAAGTTCTTCAGGATAGAGGATAGACTAGAAATCTCACGGGCAGCAAAAACAGAGAGTATGGTAAGGCCGAGGTTGACATTGACAAACGCTGTCTTCAAGGGAGACTGCCAGCACCAAGTATTGTCTGAAATCTGTTGAGCCAGTTTATTACAAAATAAATGTGCACTAAACTAGACAGCTATATTTGGACGCTGCACTTGCAGCAACATTGAAAACTTCCTTCACCACAAAGAATCCTTGTGGTAAAAAAACCTGGCTATTGCAGCCATTAGCATGGAACTACCTTAAGCTGCAGCAACTGCAGCAGAAACCCCAAACAACCGCTCTCGCTTCATGAGCAAGCTCAGCACCGCAACAAGAGCGCCGGCAGCAATTTCCAGTGCATATGCTTTGCTGATACCAGATACGATTGCGTTGAGTACTTGGGTGTGGGTCTCGCTGCTCAGCGTGTCCAGCAGATCACTGGTCCCTTGAATTGCCGCCTCAATGTCCGAGCGGGAGACATTCGGGAGGATCTTGGGGATTTCAGACAAACACTCGTTCAAGAATATCGCGTTCGCAATGGCCATGACGATGGTGATACCGGCGAACTGCGCTAGTGTAATGAATCCTACGGCTGCCGGGACGCCTTCTGGCTCGACGACGGCCTGTGCTACGGCAAAGGATGCCTGGATAAAGGCACCCACGCCGACGCCCATCAGAACAGTGTACCCGTAGATTCGACTGGTGGAGGTGGCTAGATCGACGGTGTACATCAGCGCGCCGCCGGCCACAACCAGAAGACCGCCCATCAGGTACCAAGGCATGTAGTAGCCAAGTTTCGAGAGAAGGGCTCCATTAGTGAGAATTGTGACGACCATGAGGATGATAAAGGGGAGTAGGCGAACACCGGCATCAAGGGGTCCGTCGCCGCGGGTGAACTGGAAGAACAGAGGAAGCATGTAGATAGGAACAAACGCAGCGGCACCGGCGGCGGCTGTGGAGGAAAAGAGGATGAGGACCGTGCGTGAGCCAAAGAATTCGACAGGAATAATGCGACGATCAATGGAGGTGAGGACAAGAAAGACCTGCTGCAGGCCGAGGATGATGAACAGGACACCAGATGCCACAAAGCAGCCAATGACTTGCCCCGAGTTCCATGGGTAGGTGACTCCGCCCCACGAGATGGCGAGGACAAAGGTAGTCAAGGCTCCCATCTGCAAGATAGCCCCAACATAATCCAGTTCCCGAGAGCGCTCTTTAAGTGAAACGCCCGGCCGAGGATCCTTAGTCGGGAGCAGGAACAGGTAGACCGGGGCGCAGACAGCCCCAATTAGCAAGTTGATGTAGAAGGCCCAGCGCCAGCCGACTGATGACTGGCTGAATCCGCCTCCGACAACGGGACCCAGGACAATACCAATTCCCCAGGTTAGGCCAGTTCCGCCGACATATAGCGGCCGCTCCGACAGGGTCGTCGTCATGGCAAGCAAGGTCATGACTCCAACATAGAGGCCGGCACCAGCCACTCCACACAAGGCACGGCCCACGATCATTACATTCATGCTCGGCGCTGCTCCGCAAATGGCGGATCCAATTTCAAAGACTGCGACGTTGAAGAGGTATGTCCATTTTACATTGAAATGGCCGTAGATCTTTCCCCAGATCAGGTTTGTAGCGGTAGCCCCGAGTAGGAAGGCAACGCTGAGCCAGGTCAATTTTTCGAGCTCTCCGAGGGATTCGATAATGACGGGCTGAATGTCAGCGACGACGGTGTTATCGAGGGCGTAGAAGAAAATCGAGGACCAGATGCAGAAGACCGAGAGCCACCATTTCCATCCGTCGATGTCGCGCGGAGGAGCCTCAGGTTCGGGGACAGTGCCCTGCTTCTCGTTTTCAGGAATGGGATTGTAGTTGGTCAAAGAGTCGCTGCTCTCGACAGCCTTGTTGGGCGCCCTGTCTTCAGTGTAGTCGGACATGGCGTAGTATACAGGACGGTCAATGGCGCCAATTGTGTAGTTCGAATTATAGGACCGCAAGGCTCTGGTCTTATACAAACAGCGACATCTGGTGTCTCTTCAGCATTTGTCAGGATTAATAATTGATTCCATAAAGCAAAACAACTGATTTTTAATGAGGCTTCGTTCGCATTCTCTGGGGAGACAGAAAATCATCGAAGCCCTACCTAGATAGAGATGATCGTCGGCGTTGCCCGATTCGGACAGCTTTCGGTATCTTCATTACCCCTTCAGGATTAGCGTGCGGAATATTCATTTCCCTTTCGGGTCAGCCTTAGGGAGTGCCTAAACCCACGAGCCCATAGCATTACGCTAAGGAAATCGTTCTATGTAAACACCCTAGCGTATCCCAAACTACTGTAAAATGCAATAAAGGTCTGTACTAAGAGCAAGGATGCTGAATTCTGCCTAATCAATCAGTTACCATTATATCTATGCCTTCTTCGTGGCAAATACTATGGTCAAAGGAGCCTCAATTCGCACCTTTCCACCCCCGAGTGCCATCTCCGGATCATTCCAGAGATGCTGGATCTCATTCCCGGGGACTACCGGCACCCATGTTGCGAGGTATCCCTTGAACCACGTCACATCCTGCTCGTCAGCCCAATCGTCGTCGCCTTCCACCCATACGACCTCCTCCGATTTCTTAACCCGACTTTCTTTGCCGCGAGAATCAAGCTGATAACTCTCGATGCTGCCCTGCGCATTTACCCGCCCCCACTCATGCTGAGGGGATTCGAGACAGTCCAGCGCCGTATTTACGATTGAGACTGCGTGGTCCAGCAACGGGCCTGTTGCGCGCTTCGAGTACTCCTCCCATATTGCCTTCCATACATTCTGGGCCTTTCGGTTGCCCACGATACGAGGCACGGTGTAGTGAGTGACGGCGAGTGTTCCGCCGACTTTGAGCTCTCGTCCGATCTCGCGGATCGCCACCGCAGTGTGGTTCCACTGGATACATTCGGCGGCAATGGCGACGTCGATAGTGCCAGTCTGCACAGAGCTCTCTTCAGCGCCTTCCTGGGGAATCTGAACGATGCTTCTGATGATGCCGGGTCCTTTTCCAGGAGGCTTCGGGCGAGGGTGCCGTAGCCATCATTGGGATCCGACACGATCACGCTGGGGAACTTTGCAGCGAGACCCGCAGAAACGGAACTGCACCCGGCACCAATGTCATGGGCCTCAGACCATGAAGACCCGAGTTCTCCGGCACGGTAGGAATAGATGAGTTCGAAGAAGGGTGGTGGATAGACCGGGCGGTAGTCCAGGTAGTCGGACCAGTTGACACCTTGCTTGAAAGAGAAGCCCACTTCTTTGGCTGGTGTGGTCGTTGCAAGGAGAGACGACATCTTCCTCTGCAGGAAGTTACTTTCGACGATGTGAGGCTCGTTCAGGGTTTGCTCTTTTCGCCCTCCATTCACGGGGCTTTGGGCTTATGTATTCGGCATATTATTGCCTAATCGGAGTCGAAGGAACACTATTCGGGCTCAAAAGATATACTTGATATTCTGACCGAGAGTGCGGTATATCGGGGTCTATTTGAGTAAGAGCTATTCCGAGCTGGACTGTGACAACGGAATACCCTTGACAGGTGGCATAAAAAGCAGTTTGTGACGGGGCAATATCAGATCACCGACTACATTCGACACGAGCATAGAATCAAACTGCAAGCGAACTTACTGAAATGCCAGTGAAAGTCGCCCCTAGCACCCAGGGTCCGGAAGAGTGGAAGAACGAGAAGGTTGCCAAAGCAGATCGGAATGTCGCCTCGTACTAGGCAGCCCTAAACAATGTCCCAGATATTGCCAGGGTGATCTTTTGCGACTACTCTGGCTTTAGGTAAGAGATCGCTCACTCGAACACACGGCGGGGGCATTGGGCTGTACGGAGACCTGCCAGGCGAAAAGATGATGAAGACAAGTCTCTTCTGGACTTGGAGTTAACTTGTTCCACTCGTGTATTTGCGCAAGATCGTGTTCACTCAACGGGGAGATGGAGTCAAGCAAGGCCTGGCTTGCGGCATCTGTCAGCTGTTTGACGACTGCCTCAAACTGATGACTTAGATTCCCTGCCTGGCGAGCTGATAACAACTGTTCATCGTACTGAAGGGTAAGCCTGACTGTTGAGTCAGTCAAGATGGTGCACGTTGCGATCAGAGGATATGGGTGATGCTCCTTCTTGCCCAGGGCGTCCACATACTCCAGGCCCAGATATTGTGTGGCCGGACCGATTGCATCCGCAAACTCCATAGACTGAACAACCAACAGCGACTCGAAGTCAGTAAGACTTGAACCTCTGTTCGCCAATATCCGTCGTATATTTGAAAGCCCTGTTTGCTCAAACGGGATCATCCCAGCAGATTGCGCCCGGACGTGAGTGAGAAAGACCCGACGGGCTGCTGTGCTTCCACGCGGAGGACGATGGGGACTAAGTTGATAGTAGGGCCAGTCATCCGACTTGCCCCAGGCACATCCGTCGTTCGGCCACTGTTGATAGCACCGAAAATGATATCCTGTGTGCCGGTATAGTGTGAGAGGAGGATGGCCCAGGCTGCGCGTAGGAGGAGCGCCCTGGTCAGCCCAAGCGGCATCTGTTGCTGTCCAAAATGTAGCAAACGTTCGACAGTTGCGGCTGGATTGACCAGTGTATTCGAACGTGGTGGAGGTGGAAAGGGAGTCAGGTTGAGGTCTTCCAATGAATGCCGCCAGAAGAGCCTTTGCTGTTGTTGCCGTTCAGGATCCGGCATAAACATTGACTCAATAAAACCTCTAAACGGATCTCGCGGTAAAATGGCGTCGCATTGACCTTGGCATCGCATCGCTACTTCAGCCAGGATCTCAGGAATGGAGGCACCGTCGCATAGGGCATGGTGCGCCGTCCAGACAAAGTACTGATGGCTTTCATCAGCCACAAGGGCATATCGAAAGAACGGGACGCCGGGGTTCATCGCGTCGACCGCATCCTTCTCGAGAAACCTGGAAAGACTTATCTCAGAAGCGGACCAGGAAGGGGCTTCTTCCACTACCGCCTGCAGATATCCCCGCTCACCGGGAGCAACGCAAATCCGCGTTCGGAGAACAGGATTGGCTTGTACTGTTCGCTCCCATGCCTGCTTGAATACATCCAGTGGGGTGCTTTGTGCAAACCGAAAGACCAATTGCCGGACATATAGGTTAGCGACACCATCGAGTTGGGCGACGAGTGATTCTTGCATGGGGCTGCAGGAGTACACGTCCGCGATCTGGTCAGTTGATAGCCGACATTGGGAAGAAACCGTGTCCAGGATGTCTTGCAGGGTGCCATAACCGAGATCCTGTAATAGAGCAAAGGCTTTGGGAGCGTCGTCCGCATCCTGTTTTTGCAGTTTGACCGGTACCACCTTTGCCACACCGGCCATCTCCTCCAGCGAAGCGTTCAAAAAGTTCTGCTCCATGGTGAGGCGTATGCCCCGTTTCTCAGCGGCAATGATGAGTTTCTGACTCCGAACCGAGTCCCCTCCCACGTCGAAGAAGACGTCCTCGTCTAGGAAGTTCTCTGGGCCGTCCTGCAGGACCTCGGCCCAGATCTCTCGTAGTTGGTTTTTAACAATTGGCAGAGCTTTGGCGTCGGTTTTCTAGACAGGTTAACTTAGGCCCTACTTTTGCATGAGAAGTGCAAACCTTGAGCAGTAAGCGCGGAGCGATACTGGAGTCATTACTGGTCTACGGCCCGTGAGGTACGCCCGCCGCAAATCGTCTAAAACAGAACACAGATGCTCTGTGCGTTTTAAATCTTCTAGGAAAGAAGGGCTACAAAATGTGATAGCCCATCTGGATGAAATGAGGAGATAGTAATGCATATCTTATATTTAATAATATGACTTTTGTTCTTGTAGGTTAGAAGTATAACTCTGGTTATAAAACGTGTACTGGAGCGGTTGAGATCAAATGCGAACAGTCCGTCTACTGTATACCATATATCCGTATTAACGACAATACGGAATACTCAAAAGCAATAGATCAAGCTCATTGCGATGCAAATTATACAATGAAATAACTTCAATCAAACTTGCGCCTCGCAGTTTAGTAACAAGCCACAACCCGACAACAATACCACGAATACATGACTGCTGAATAGCCTGCCAACGTAGCCCGCCAGGGATTATATCCTGAGAACAACCAGATGAGTGTTACCGTGTAAAGCGGCATTAGTTATATGGCCGGCGCTGCGGTGTCCAAATCGGAAGGCACGATGGGTGACAGTCAGGCCCAGTCAGTTCAAATGCCACCCGTGAGCATTGCGCCGTTTTGAGTTACAGGAAAGCTGGAGTCTGGCGATACCCGCTCTGCTCTAGGAGTAACGGCGAAGTGCTTCCAGTCGAGAGGTGTGAGGTGAGACTGGGAGGTGGACACAAAGAAACGCCATCTTTGCCCGGTTGATTCGCCACCTCTGGGCATCTTATACTCAAAGAACTGTTAGAGTCACCAAGAGCCGGGGTTTGGTGCAGACGGTGATTGAGCTAGATTCACTTAACTCCAACGTCTGCAAGCCAGCGATCTCATACTCACCATGCCCAGCCACGGAAGTGTGATCCTCCAGTCTACACTCCTGAAAACGGCCGCAAACCTGACGGTCCAGGGGGCCAAGATCTGGACAAACAATGGCTCCGCGATCCAATGCATTGATTGGTTGTCCGTGGCTGAGTTTGCGGTATGCGGAGTTATTCAAGCAGAAATTGGCTGGCACTGGCATAACTTCCTGGATGATGCTTTCTCTACCTCTCAGCCAGAACCAGCAAACGATTACGAGAAGCAAATACGCCGAGAGCGAAAGGAATTCTGGCTTCATATATTTATCAAACTCATGCTGGACCAAACAGCCGGCTCATTCATGATGAATACAGTCTTCATAATCTGCACCACTGCCGCACGGGTGTCGAGTCTGAATACGCTAGGGGTCGAGTTGGACAGGAGGATTTGGCCGTTAATTCTGGATGCGTGGAAGATCTGGCCTGCGGCCTCTTTGGCTAACTTTCTCTGGGTTCCCGTGGACTGGCGGGTTCTGGTCTCTTCCTGTGTGGGATTCGCTTGGAATATTTTTCTGTCCATATGGACGCTGGCGAGACAGGAAGCTTGACAGTCAATCGTAAGCAGGAAACGGCTCGCTTCTCGAGGTTTATGTGCAAAGAAAGCTTGGGCTTTTGAACAGTAAGACTAAAAGTTAGAAACCGGAGAATTGGCTATTATGTAGGCCAGAGCATGAGTACAAATATCATTCCGTCATCTTTATTCTTTTCACTTGTCTACCTCAACCTTCGAGCAGGATGTAGGAATATACGTGGACCTCAATTTTCTCTTTTCCTCTCTTCTGCGATTGCTACACATATAGAAAGCACGGCATGCACAGATTTGATATGTAGGTCATGTCCTGGGGCGCCAACATTCCAACAATCGGGATGAGCCCGGATTGGACACGCATGAGACCTGCTCTTACGTCCAGTTGCGACAACAACGTATACAGCATGAAAATAAACATTGTTTCCTTTTAGCGCATCTTGTGGGAGAGTAGAAAGCTGTACTGCTATATCTTGCTTACCAATGCCGGAGAATCACTTATCAGGCATTCTTACGCTGCCGGAGGACAAACTGACTGCCGCGGCCTCTGTACAAGGCAGAAATGAAATCGGCAAAGGAAAAGCAGTACGGAGCTTGCGAGGTTAGAATAAGCCTTCCGAGTGCTCAAACGTGCACCAGTAACGGAATTTTAATGGGGCGCAGTTTCAGGATTTTGAGCAGCCTCATACTATCTTTTCGAGACTAAGCTTATACTATATCTATTGGACTTTTTACTGTAGACCAATAATATTAGGGTATTACTATGCTTTTGAAAGATGTAATTTTAGTTCATATAGCAAGATTAGCTAAGGTCTAGATTTTCGCCGAAGAACATTTTGGATATATTATAAACTTGGTCCACACATAAAGTAAATCTACTCTGAGTAGACCTAAGATCAACTAACGGATACAGCTCTGCCACGTCGTCAGCACCCATTGGCCCAAGGTCTGACTCTTTCTTCCTGTGGAATAACGCCCGAAGCATGATATCTGGCCCATCTCGTTAAATAAAGGGTTTAGTCTCGACAGCACGAGGGATATATTTTTATCAGAACAATGTCCACTGAATTATGTATAGGCCCGTTGCTGGATTATCCAAAGAGACGATACTCGTTCCGCGGTTAATGTGGATTTCAGCGTCTGGATAACAGGGTTCTATGCATAAAATATGGAGGATACATGTATTCTTGCTCGGGATAGACTTCTTTTATTTTCAAATTTTGTTTCTAACCCTAAACTTAAATACTTTACTTTTATTTTATTTATAAATTCTTAGATTATGCAATAAACCCTCTTGTAGTATATAGAAGGTGATAACGACAGTACGGCCAAAGCACGTGCCAAGGGCTCTAAACAACCCTCCAGCAACCTAATCATGCCGATCAATCGACGAGACGACCATTGACTGCCTTGATGGGCCAATGGGACCTCTTTCAAGGTGACACTGCGAGTGGGGTCTCAGTTCAGTCCTGACTGCTCTCAGAAACGCCGGTCCCACGGGGCCCAGCCATTGGTTGCGAACCAAGTGATGAGCAGCGCGCCCAGGATTCTGCGAGATCCATAGTGTCACCCAGTGCCGTGGGAAATGGCGTGCAATTGCAGAGACGGCAACTAATGCGACTCGATCCCTCTCCTACTCAGGCTGCTGTTAATTCTCTAGCCCCTCTTCCCCTCTTTTTATTTTTTGTTCCTCGTTTCCTGCTCCCCAAACTGCGAGCGGCACCTCATTGTAGCCATGGACGTCGAACACGCTGCCAATGCCTGCGAGACAGCCGACAAGAACCAGAATGCGTCATCTGCGTCAGAGAACCGATCTGTTTATCTCGGGGACAGTGACCTCTTGAGCGGCGAGAAGCTGGATGCGGTGCTGACCGCGAAGATGGCCCTGGTTAACGACGTGCGTGTTGAATGGTATATCCCGACGAGAGAGCGTCGACGATTGTCCGCTGTCGCATACTAATTCTTTCTCACGGTCATAGGCGATTGACGAGATCGGGTTTACGCCTCACCAGTGGAAGCTGTTCTGCCTTAACGGCTTCGGATACGCGGTCGATTCGCTCATTCTGCTTCTGCAGTCAATTATCTCAACACAGGCGACACTCGAGTTCCAGCCCAGCTTTGATACCGGCTTGACGATCGCTGTCTACGTCGGAATGCTGGTCGGCGCTTTGTTCTGGGGATTCTCAGCTGATGTGATCGGCCGTCGGTTCGCATTCAACGTCTCGCTGTTTATCTCGGCTGTCTTCACGGTCGTCGCTGGCGCATCCCCGAACTGGATCGTGCTCGGGCTGTTCACATGCCTCAGTGCCTTTGGCGCCGGTGGAAATCTGGTGCTGGACACGGCGGTCTTCCTGGAATACCTTCCAAGCCAACATTCGTGGCTCGTCACTCTGATGGCGGCGTGGTGGGGTAAAACTTACAACATCCATCTCTGTCCTACCTCCGGTTCGATGCTGATGATCTCATGTAGGCGTCGGTCAGTTGATCGCGGGTCTGTTTGCATGGGCATTAATGCCCAACTACTCGTGCGCCGATGCTGCCACCTGCACCTACGATAACAACCAGGGCTGGCGCTACGTCTGGTACACCTCTGGCGCACTTGTCTTTGTCCTCTCCATTCTGCGCGTTACCGTTGTCCGACTGGAGGAGACGCCCAAGTTTCTTGTCGCAGAGGGCAAAGACGAGAAGGTGGTTGCGGTGCTGCAGAGGATAGCGGCCAAGTACCAGCGGCCCTGCGGCCTCACCGTCGAACAGCTGACGGGCCTTGGAGAGACCCGGACGCGGACCTCGCCCGGTACTCGTCGCTCCTTGCAGGTAATCTCGCTGCCAGAGCTGGGCTACCACCTCCGAGGCCTCTACGCCACGCGCAAGATGGGACTGTCGACCACCCTGGTCTGGTTCTCCTGGTTGCTGATCGGCCTCGCTTACCCGCTCTTCAATGTCTTTCTACCCAAGTATCTCGAATCGCGCGGGGCCCAGTTTGGCGAGGATAGCCCGTACATTACCTGGAGGAACTATGCAATCACCAACGCGTGCGGCATCTTCGGCCCTATTCTGGCTGGTTTTATGTGCCGCCTGCGGTGGTGCTGGGGCAGACGAGGGACCATGATTATCGGAGCTCTGGTGACCATGGTCTTCTTCTTCTCTTATACAGCCGTGCGCACAGCTGACCAAAACGTGGCATTTACCTGTATTATCAACTTCTGCCTCAATATCTACTATGGCACCCTGTATGCCTATACACCAGAGGTAGCCTTAACTTCCCTACTCTCCGGTAGTAGACTGACTGTTCCAGGTCCTACCCTCCGCCCACCGAGGAACAGGAAATGGAATTGCGATTGGACTCAATCGAATCATGGGTATCGTCAGTGCTGTCGTTGGACGAGAAGCGGATGTAGGTCGAGTAGAAAATAAATTCTTGGTCCAAGTGGCTGACTGCTAATCATCATGCAGACGAGCACCTCAGTCCCGCTGTATATCTGCGCGGCTCTGTATATTGTCATGGCGATTGTCGCCGGCCTGTTTCCCTTTGAGCCGCTGGGCCGACGCAGCAGCTAGTCCCCAAGGTACTTTTTGAGATGACGCGCTTGAGATACATGTACAACAGACATTTGGAAATAACTGGACCTGTTAAACTACGCTTTCACCAACTGCAGTAACCCGCTGCCGCTCTCCGTGCGGGGCGCATGAGATAAGAATTCCAAATATATATATTTAGTTAAGAGAAAAACTTACGCTATAGACGGACTGACCGCACATGGTTTGGCTTGACCAAGATCTTGACATGCGCAGCCTTGTTATGGATCAACTCCATCAGCGCCTTGTCAATAACGTCGTCTAAATCCACGATCGATGTAATCAGCCTCTCGGCCTGAATCTTCCCTGCTTCCAGAGCAGCAATGAGCTCCTGGAAATCAACGTCCGTGTAGCAGATTCCACCAGTCAGGCGCCTCTCGCCCAGAGTCAGCTCGTTGAGATTCACCATCAGGGGCTTTTCATGGATGGCGACGTTGAAGACAGTGCCCCCTGGTCTGGTCGCAGCAATGGCCGTGTCCAGAGTGGATTGCAGCCCCGTACAGTCGAATGTCACGTCGGCCCCGTCTGCCTTCATGGCCTTTTGCGTAGCCACGACCACTGGATCCAGTCCATCCTTAGAGCTCCCCAACTCAGTTGGGTCGAGCACCAGATCAGCGCCCAGCTCCCTCGCCATCCGCTTTCGTGACGCCGCCACCTCACTGATAACGACCGTCTTGACCCCCCAGACCCTTAGAATCATCAGAATCGCTAGGCCGATAGGCCCGGCACCGAGTATGAGAACCGTCTGGTCCCTTTGAAACCCAGAAATCCGAATACAGTGCCACGCCACCGCGAGCGGCTCCAGGAGCGCGCCCACCTTCAACGAGATTGAATCAGGGAGCGGAATGCAGGCATAATGCTTGACAACGATTTCGCTCGCGAGCCCGCCCCCTGCGGCACTGAACCCGTACGATGTATACCGCTTGCAGATATTGGGCAACCCCAGTTGGCATGCGGTGCATTTCTCTACCCCATGGTGTCGATCATTCATGGCTGGGTTTACGGCTACTCTCATGCCGAGCTTGAGATTTGGATCGGACGCTGGCACTGACGAGCCGAGCTCGACGATCGTTCCACTAATTTCGTGGCCCAGCGTCACTGGGAGTTCGGCGCCAGTATACGGGTTCTTCTTGCCCGGGGGAGGCGAGAAGACGGGGCCGCCAAGGTACTCGTGGATGTCAGAGCCGCAGATGCCGCAGTAGGCAATCTGGATACGGACCTCATCTGCATGGCAAGGTCTGATTATCGTAGTCAGACAGCTGATATAGGGAAATGGAAAGTAAGGAGGAGTACCGCGGCTGAACCTGCTGCAGTCTTACGTTTTTCGCTCCGTAATATTGGAGAGCTGTGATGGTGGGAGCCATAATGAACTAGATGTTCATGAGTAGTAATTAGGTATATAGGGATAGTGATAGAGTGACTCAGGGTTAGATACGTATTTCCATACCTGTTTATAGATGATCTGAGTCTAGACCCTCGGATGCACTCCGAGAAGTGCTGGTTGGCTGCAGATGCGGGGGATGGTCAAATGACCTGGATCCAGGCGGGTGGAGTGATAGGGTCTTCTCATCGAGCCTTTGATTCTCGCTCGAAACGCGTCTAGGCTGAGGTATGCAGCATTGCCCCATTCTAAACATTCTCGGAGACTGAACGCTTCCAAGCCTCGCATCGAGGGCCGGTGGGGAAATCATCCATGAGAACCGTGCAATGACATCCAGACCTCCTCGGACGGTTTTGAAGTATGGAAAATTCGCAATTATTTCTTTTGTCTTTTACAGATGTTTGACTATAAGCCTTATAAAAAACTGGTCATTATGTGGCCATATAAGATTACCATGCCTCCCGGAGTCTCGACCCGGCGACAACTCCGGGAGCCCTGGTAAGTCTTATCAACACGTCAGCAGCTGCACAGAAGCTGCAGAGCATCTACCGAGACCCAGATTGCCACGTCGTTAGTCTCTGTCTGCGTCTTCTACTCCAGATCTTGCTGCGGGGAACTGTTGGGGCAGGTTTCGAAATAGTATTGGTGCCGCACTCAACCCCTGCCCAGGGTAGAGCCTTCAGCCAGATCGAGAGTCCTGTATGTTCTACGAATGGGGTGTCAGCTTATAAGAAGCGGACTCTCAATTGCCGATGCCTTCGGCCAGGCCGTTTGATTGAGTTTGACTGTTTAGCTCGCTCTTCCTCTGGAGCGTGGGGAGAAATGATCGACACACTCATCTGAACGAGGGTTTGTATTCCAAAGGAAGCAGTCTAATTGAATCTTTTGAAATTTGTGATGCGCTTATGATCAGGGACTGATTTATGAGATCGTCAATATAAGGCAGAATCTCCCTAATACCAAAAGATCTTTAAGTCCAATCGCCGCGCCAGTTCTTTATAAGCAGCCACATTGGGGTGCAAGTGATCCCCCGAATCAAATTCAGCCCTTAACTGGTCTCCATCCCCGATAAACGACGAGAAATCGACCGTGTGGTCGAAAGGGCTATGCTTCAGAATCCACTCGTTGATCCTGAGCCTTGTTCTTTCGCGCGAAGGGTCTGCATACTGACTTCCTCCAAAGGGCGTGATGGTTGCGCCAATGGTAGTCAGCCCGGCGTTCTTGCAGTCCCGGATGATGCGTAAGTACGCGTCAACCAAGCTGTTGAACAGTTGGTTTTGCATTTCTGTGTCTGGATCCGAGACGCCGATGTCGTTTACGCCCTCGAAGATCATCACGTACTTCACCCCCTTTTGTCCAAGGGCATCGCGGTGGTACCGGTCCAGAAGGGGCGGGCCGAGCCCTCCTGCGAGGATCGCATTGCCGCCGGCTGCTTCGTTATTGACAGCGATGTGACCCAAATTGCTCCGTTGTAGTCGTTCAGCGAGGGCGTCGGGCCATCTCCTAATGTCAGCTGGAAATGCCATCTGGGAATGCCACCATCGACGGGGTTGATGACCGATGCTTACCGGTTGTTCTTGTTGTCGTCGCTCCCTCGCCCGTCTGTAATGCTATCGCCGAGGATTACGAGACCAGATGTATATCTGGGAGTCCACGCCTCGACGGCACTAATAAAGTACCAGTGCACCAGGCTGGCCTCTGTAATAGAAGAGGCGTCAACCCTGTCCCCCGTCTCCATCCACGAAGTCGTTCGACTGCCCGGGTGACCAGTAATGTTGGCCTTTGCCTGTCCCTCCGCGCTGTAGATGCTGATTGCGAGGTTCGTCAAGGGTGGTACATCAAAGTCAATTGGATCGGAGTAGACAGTCTCCTGGGGCGGAATGGTGATTGACTTATCCCCATTGAAGGTGAGACTCTGGATAGTCGACGTGTCGATCTCGCCTACGCCTGCGTTTCCCCCCTCTGGCAAGGCCACGGACGCTGCCGTAATGGGCAACTCGGTCAAGCCGAAACGATTTGAGAATTGGAAGCGTACACGCTCAGCTCCGACTGAGACCCGGACTGTCTGCCGCAAAGTCGCGTTCCTGAACTGAAAGTCGGCGTCTGCTCCACCCTATCGTCCGTCAGCATCGGCTTGCTTGAGATCAGAAGTCTTCTAGACTGGCATGCTAAGAACTGATCCGTCAGCACTCACAAAAGGACTCGACGGGAGATTGGCGCTCTCAACTTCCTGGGGCATTGCCGTCCATGTTGCCAGCCAGTGTCTGTGGAAGCTATCCTGCCAGTAAATGGGCTTTCCGGCAGCCGTTGCGATCCAGAGGGCGCATGCCGCCACCAACTTGGTGAATCTCATGATTCCGACACCGTTGCAACTCATGCGGAACACTAGAAGAGCTGACATTGCCGCCCTGGCCACCGGATATTCTCTTTATAACCTGCCCCTCCACCACGGAGGATCCTCCGCTAGCGAAGCATTCGTATGCTCCCAATCCGGGGTTTGCGGGGGTTGCGTGGGGGATTTCAGGCTAAATGGTCAATCTCCAAGCACTTTATTCCGGATCTGGCTTGATCTACGACCCCGCCAAAATGCGAGAACGAGGTCTGCCCGGCATATAGCCTGAAATGATGCATGGCCGAACATCAGGGGTGGAAAAACATCGACGCATCGGACCTTTTCCGGCGACCGCAAAAGAGCTTCCCGTACCTAGTGCAGGGCTCTGCGTCTGTGCATAGATTTAAAAGCCCAGCGGCGGACGCAACTAAATCAGGACAGACACCTACAGCTCAAGTAGCAGCTTTAACATAGAAGATGCGGAGCTTTCTGCTGCTGACCGCGCTACTGGGCGTCGCCGCCGTCGCTGAAGATGGGCTGGCAGCCTGGCTGCGGTATGCGCCCATCCCTCATGCGAAATCGTACCACAAAAATCTACCGTCAGTAATTGTGCCATTGAATGCAACGGCTGGACGACCGATAGATACTGCAGCTTACGAGCTCGTCGATGGCATTAAGGGGATATTTGGCAAGCGAGTCACCCTCAAGAACGAGACGCGTGACGACCCAAACCTTCCCGCCGTGACGGTTGGCACTGTCGAAGCATACGCTGAAGCTGGCGGCGATGTGTCCAGTGTTCCGGAACTCATCGACGACGGGTACTATCTCAGCGTCGCGGGGCCCAGCGTCTTAATCCTCGGCCAGAATGAGCGCGGAGCCCTGTACGGAACCTTCCAGTATCTCGAGCGACTGGCGCAGGGGAAGGTCTCGGATACCTCGTTCGCATCCAACCCGAGCGCGCCGATACGATGGGTAAATCAATGGGACAATCTACAGGACGGCGGCACCCACGGGAGCGTGGAGAGGGGATACGGAGGAGACTCCATCTTCTTCTGGGATGGCAGGGTCCGCGACGATCTCACGCGCGCGAGCCAGTATGCTCGTCTGCTGGCTTCGATCGGTCTCAATGCTGTCATCGTCAATAATGTCAATGCGAATGAGACGATCCTGACGCAGGAGAACATGGATGGCGTAGCCAGGATAGCGGATGCTTTCCGTCCGTACGGCATCCAGCTCGGTCTATCTTTGAACTTTGCGTCCCCCCAGTCACTAGGCGGCCTGGATACATTTGATCCATTTGACGAGAGAGTCATCAGCTGGTGGGGGGAAATCACCGATGAGCTGTACGAGAGGATCCCCGACATGGCAGGCTATCTGGTTAAGGCCAACTCCGAAGGCCAGCCGGGCCCCTTTACCTACAACCGAACGCTGGCCGATGGAGCCAACCTCTTTGCGCGGGCATTGCAGCCTCACGGTGGGATCGTGCTGTTCCGCGCGTTTGTCTACGACCACGAGAATCTCAACGAGACGCTCGACTGGAAGGCTGACCGCGCAAACGCGGCAGTGGAGTTCTTTGACGGGTTGGATCCCCAATTCGAGGACAACGTCGTGATTCAGATCAAGAATGGGCCGATCGATTTTCAGGTCCGCGAACCTGTCTCGCCCCTATTCGCCCATCTATCGCAGACGGCCAGTGCAGTAGAGCTACAGGTCACCCAAGAGTATCTCGGACAGCAATGCCATCTGGTCTATCTTGCACCTATGTGGAAAGAAGTTCTCGATTTTGACCTCCGCGTTGACGGCAAAGACTCGGTTGTCAGTGATATCGTCAGCGGCAGGCGGTTCAACAATACTCTCGGTGGCTACGCGGGAGTGGTTAATGTTGGCCTCAACACGACTTGGCTAGGAAGTCACTTGGCCATGTCAAACCTCTACGCTTACGGCCGGCTCGCCTGGGACCCGTCGGCCGACTCGGTGGAGCTGTTACAGGAGTGGATCAAGATGACATTCAGTCACGATCAAGAGGTCGTCGACGTGATCACGAAGATGTCGATGGAGTCTTGGCCCGCGTACGAGAACTACTCTGGAAACCTCGGGATCCAGACGCTGACTGACATTCTGCTTGGCCATTACGGCCCCAACCCAGCATCTCAGGACGGCAACCCCTGGGGCCAGTGGACCCGCGCGGACGCCGACAGCATCGGGATGGACCGCACCGTCTGGAACGGCACCGGCAATGCGGGTCAGTACCCGGAGGAGGTATATCAGATGTACGAAAATATCGACACCACCCCCGACAACCTGCTGCTGTGGTTCCACCACGTGCCATACACCCAGCGCCTCAAGAGCGGCAAGACGGTGATCCAGCACTTCTACGACGCGCACTACCGCGGCAGCGCGACTGCCCAGACATTTGTCTCGCTGTGGAAGACTATTAAGGGCAAGATCGACAAGGAGCGCTATGAGCATGTGCTCTTCCGGCTAGTTTATCAAGCAGGCCACGCGCTGGTTTGGCGCGATTCCATCACGAACTTCTACTACAACAAGTCTGGGATTCCCGATGAAGCCGGCCGGGTCGGCAACCATCCCTATCGCATCGAGGCTGAAGACATGGAGCTGGACGGGTACGAGCCGTACCTGGTCAGCCCGTTTGAGGCAGCAAGCGGCTCCCACTGCATCGTCACCTCAAACAATTCGACGGAAGGCCGGGCCTCGACGCCGCTGAAGGTCAAAAATGGCAAGTACGACATCGCGGTCAACTATTTTGACCAGGCAATTGGTAACTCAACCTGGAGGCTGTTCCTTGATGACGATCTTGTTGGGGAGTGGAAGGGCGACTTGGAATATATTTTAGGGCGCGCACCGTCTCCTTACATTGATGGGCAGACGGCCGCGCGGATTACGTTCAAGCACGTCCATATTAAGTCGCGCTCCACACTGAGCATTGTAGGCATCCCGGATGGAATGGAGCCTGCGCCAATTGACTACGTCTCGATTCTGCCAGAGGGTGTTATTGACTAAGGAGATTTGGGGAGGGATCGTGCATTGAAATGGTGAAGGTCATGTGACGAATTTCCAGAAGAGCGTAGAGTCATGTGATGCGGGCGGGCGGCTGCCAGCTAAGCCCAAACAGGCTTAATCGATATCTGTCCATGGCCTTGCCTGTCATGATGATGTCACCACTATATTGTCTTGAATGACGTAATTTCCCCTGTTCCCACATGCCGTTGTATGTACTCTACTGGTCTCCGTACCTTGTCAGGAGCCTGGAAGCAGCGCTGATCTGTATCAGCCGCAGCTCTTAATCAAGTGGTAATGACAGGAAAGGCCTTGCAGAAGTGGATAAACCGGCCCGATAAGCCATGACGTAGGCGCCCATGCTTATGACGAACTCGACTGCCTCGGTAGACTGGACCTGGACCTGGCCGGCCTGGACCCTATTGCTGGCTAAAGGCCAGACCCTGGAACCGGTCCTGAAGGCTTGTGGCAGCAGACCAGAGAGATATCACAATGACGCTGCAATGACGAGTCCATCGATTCTGTTCAGCATAAGTAGCAGCCGCATTCCCACCCAGACATTTTTTTCAACACAGCAAAACACAATATAATTCTATTCACTACAACCCCAAGTTCTCACAAACACTTCTCAATAACCATATCAAATCTCATATAAACAATCGCAATGGAGACTGTTAAGGTGAGCATTCCCGCTGTTTTCGTTTGGGCCTTTTAAAGACATCATCTTAACACTGCCTAGAACGCCGTCAACTACGTTTCCGAGTCCGTCCAGGGCGCCGGTGCCACTGCCTCCAAGGAGACCAACAAGAACGTCGCTAAGGACTCCGACGCTTCCCTCACTTCTCGTGCCACTGCCGCCAAGGACGCCGTCGTTGACAAGAAGGACGAGAAGTCCCATGATGCTAAGGCCGATGTCCACAAGGGTGGGTCATTCCACTTTGCCTCCAAAGATAGATGGTTGATTACTGACAATATCACAGAGGCCGCTAAGAACTAAGCATATAATAACACGTTATGTGGGAACGGGATTTCTCACTATGATTCATGGAGGTTCATGAATTCGTTTCGCGACTGCTCATGTACTTTATACCCTATGAAGGAATGAATTATCATAAGAAACTCTTCTTTTTTTTTCTTTTCGGTAGTTGCGTAGTATTGCGAAATATTGTAGGATACTTTCCTTTCGGCCGCAGAATATTCTAATATAATGTCATATCTCCCGCTCAAAATGGCATATTAGTATGGCATATTAGCATTACCAATCTACACGCATCGTGCACCGTCTACCAGAATCTCAACACCGCTGATGATTGAGCTCGCGGGCTCCGCAAGGAAAAGTGCCACGTTGGCGACATCTGACGGCTCAACAAGTCGTCCTATAGGGATTGCCTCGCACTTGGCCTTGATAATCTCCGGTGGTACAGGCCCATCGCTAATACCGGCAAACTTGTTCAACAGCGGCGTGTTCCCGGACGTAGGGCAGATGGTGTTGAAGCGCAGCTGGTCTCGGGCGAACTCCAAGGCCATCGACTTGGTGGCTGACGAGACACCGGCCTTAGTTGCGTTGTACCAGGTCTGCGTGGCTCCTGGCCGGATGGCGTTCTCGCTCGAGATTACAATCGTCGACCCGGGACCATTCTTCTTCATTTCCGGCACGAGGACTTTCGAGGCCAGGTAGATACTGCGCACGTTGACATTAAACAGACGGTCAAATTCTTCAACTGTCACATCTAGACCAGATTTGTTCGGGTACGACCAGCCAGCATTGTGGACGACGATCGACGGCGCTTTCCCGAATCTTGCGATACTGGTTTCCAGCTGGTATACATAGTTAGAGCTGCACAACCACACGGGTCAAGGCCAGTTACCGCTCTCTTCCAAGTCTCCTCCTCGGCGACATTGGCTGTGATCTGGTAGGCGCGGTTCTCAGGAAAGCCCTCTACTTGACCGTCGATGGCTTGCAGGTCCAGGCCTAGCACCAGGGCTCCCTCGCGAAGGAATGTCTCGAAGATACCCCGTCCGAACCCTTGGCTTGACCCGGAGATGAGCGCGATATGTCCTTCGAGGCGGCCGGGCATTTCTGTAATGAGATAATCCGACTGAGATGATTGAGATGCTTTGTCAGGGATATTGTGATTATGTCGATGGCGACAGTTGCTTGCAAGGGTATATATGATTCTCTGGGCTTATCTCCATAGTCTTGTATCGTATAGCAGTTGGACCGAATATAGCTACTCTACTCCACGTCTTGTCTCGGCCCGAAAAATGCATGATCGGATGGCCATCCGAGCTGCGCGTAGGAAATCTCCCATCCTCGCCTTCTATTCCGGGTCTTCTGCTGCATGCTCCTCTTCTCTCCAGTCTTCGTCTCGGCCCGTCGAGAAATAACAAGTCAAGATGGCGCCGTCCACGACTACCCCATCCGACCTCCACCGCGCCTCCGTGCGCGTTGCTTTGCTTTGCCCCCTCACCAAGTATGTATCTGACGTGTCGATTGATCCAGTGCGTGTCTGCAATGCCGACAAGCCAAGGTTCGCTGCCTAGTCTCGCACCGCCTGGACCGTTGCAACCGGTGTATAGCACACGATACCGGCTGCGTCTTCACTCAGCCCAAGAGGGCGAGGGTAAGATCCCATCCGTACGCCCACCCGGCAAGACGCGAGAATAGCCCTCTGCACGATGACAGCCGTACTCAGGTAGAAGGACTTGCTTGTCCTCAGGCCACCAGCTTTCCGATCACCAACGGAGGGATTGATTTGCCGCAAACCCCTTCATCTACCGACCAGAGAGCAGCTCCGATTGAAACCAGCGAACAACAGCCGCCAACCCCAGAACGACCCCTAATTACGAATGCGATTCGTGCAAGGATTGTCGTCGCGCTGGCCTCTTTGAGAGGCAAGAGAGGTTCACCATACAGTTTTGTCACATCGCAGGATAGTCGGTTGTTCGGCACTCGACGCAACCCGGACCCCCCTACAGCCTTGAACAACACCCAGAGACATGAATCCCAATCGCAATGGCAAAGGCAGGTGCAAGAGCGGAATTCCTTAATGCTTTCCTCTCTTTTACGCCCTCTCACGCTCGACCCCGGTCAAAAAAGCAGTGAGAATGAGGCCTCACGAGGCGCGGTGAAAATGCCGAGCTACTCGTCATCGATGACCATTGGGCAGACCATCCAAGACCCGATCGAAGGGGGTATCCTCGCCCTGCAGTCTTCGAGAGCACTGTTTGATTTCTTCCTGCTTCAGCTTAATGCCAAGTGGGAATATATTCTTGACTCCCGCGTCGACACCCACGACAATGTCCGACAGCGGAGCCCCTTGCTCTTTGCAACAATTCTCTTCTGCTCCTCCAAATTTACCAACGCTGTTGATGTCGGTCTAGTATCGGCGCCAGATCCTTTCCTCCAGACCCGACTCTGCAGCCTGGCTCGGAACCTAGTAGTCAAGTTACTTGCGGAGGGCGATAGAACTATCGAAACCATGCAAGCGTTGTACTTGCTGGTTTGCTGGAAGGATGCCGACGATGACATCTCCTACCTTCACACCGGTTATGCCCTGCGCGTCCTTCACGACATGGAGCCGGAGCAGTACAGCGGGGATGATTTGCAGGCAGCGCGCCGCAGAAGGACATGGCTGGCGTTATTCCGGCAGGACCGGCAGCAAAGTCTATTCTTCATGCGACGACCATCTCTGTGTCAAACAGATGAGGAAAGCTTCTTGATCGGCAATCCAGATACGTGGCAGCGAATGCAATACGCAATGCCATTGGATATAATGGCCTGTTCTAGCGCCGACCTGCGTCGAGTCCAGGGCAAACTGCGCGCGCTAGTACAAAAGGCATCAGCGGAGATGCTGCCTTGCCTCGTAGACCTGATGGAGACGGATATCAATGCCTGGAGGTTGAAGTGGAAGAAGCATTTGGAGACAGGCAATCGTGATCCTTTGTTGTATCCCGATCAACATCACTTGGATACGCTTTTTCAAGTATGGGACCATAGTGTCCGACTCAACATCGCTTCTGGTATACTCCGCCAAGCTATGCTGTCGTCTGTAGCTTCGCAGTGCTTGCAGCTCGGCATTCGGACGATCCAAAACGTCTTGTCTCCAGAACTACCTGGGCTCCTCAGTAGTATTGAGGGTGCATTCGGTACGTTGCGCCATCTGCTCGACTTTCCGCTCGATGACCTTAGACGAGCCCCTGATGCCATTCTACTGCTAGCCCCCAGCGCGGCATTATTCCTATGTCTTCTTCTGTGCCTTCCCGAAAACGGCATTCTCGGGCCAGCCTTCCAACACACCGCGGTCTGTCTGATTCGTAGCATAGCTCACCGGGTAGGAGAGTGTGTGCAGTCACCTCAAGATACTGTAATTCTATACGCTACATATCTTCAGTCTCTCGTTGAGCTATTGGACCCTTCCACGCAACAACCTTCAACTTCGCAGCCTGACTTTGGGGCGCAACCGCCCCTGAATGAACTACAGGTTCAGCTTGAGAGTGATGGATTGGGTCTAGACGTCTCCACGCTTCAAGAGGCGCAGGTGCTCATGAATGGGCTTGGAGACCAGGATTGTCTACTGGATACGCATGGCAACAACCTTGATACATCTGGAGTTGACGACAGCATATATGCGCAAAGCCTGGCCAATTTGCTAGATGGTGATCTTTTCTGGGAGGCGGCCACGGTGATAGAGTAACAGAGATGTAGGTCTTCGCAACACCACGCAGCAAAGAAAAATAGCATCTTATTCGTACTCTCGTGCCCTGCGCTCTCCAAAGTGCTGATCGGATAGGGATCCGACTTCGGTCGAATCCGCCAATAAGAATATAGGATCGTTATCAGCTTATCGCATCAAAATGCGGGGAAGATAACGTGGAACTGTAGATACTAGATACATGAGATCACTAATAGAATATCAACTGCTCACACAAACCACCGCAGTGGCATACAGAAAGAAGCCATCATACATCTGTCATGGGAAGTGCCTCCACAAACCCCGAGAAGCGCAGGGTGGTCAACGCCTGCTCGCGATGTCGCCAGCATAAGATCAAGTGCACCGGCGACTGTCCCTGCAGCAACTGTAGACAGCGCAAGGTGAGATGCAAGTTTGAGGGAGAGGAAACCAAAGTTCACATTACCAAAAAACATTTTTCGAGTCTGAAGCGACGGACATTAGAACTGGAGGAGGAGAACCGTGCACTCCAGCAGCAGCTGGCAGCCCTGACCACGACTTCTACCCCAGTGGCCAAACGGAGCACACCGAGTGCAGCCTCGTCCGGGGCTGGGCTTGCTTATAATAATGAGAGTCACGGCAATGTTGAAGATGACAATAGCAGCACAATGGTTAATCCCCTTTCCTGCGGACCTCCAAAGTACATCACCGACTCGGCCGGACGACCGCGTAAGGCTTGAACCCTCCTGAAGTTATAGAGTCGCGAGCTAAGCCCGTCCAACAGACTATTTAGGCCATACCTCGAACTGGTCACTTACAATTCGACTTTTGCACCTGACACATCAGGCGCTCTACAAATGTCCGTTTCCCAGTGCTGCGCACCACGTCGATACAATGACCTACAGTCTCCAATGGAATGGTCTACGGAGCGCGATCGTAGCCAATATCCGTGGCCTTCCGTCACTGGATCATGCTCTATTCTTGATCAATGCGACCAAATTTCGTACAGGCCAGATGTTTCACCTCTTCGATGAGGACCGCTTTATGTCTCAACTCCACCAGTTTTATGAGGCTCCTGATCGTAACCTCTACACGGAAAACGTATGGTTTATACACTTTTTGGCCATCATGGCCCTGGGAAAGGCGTTTATTGGAGAGAAGAGCTGCGGGACGACTCCACCCGGTGCAGAGTACTTTACGCGGGCATTCATGATGCTGCCGGACTATTGTTTTCTCTGGAAGGATCCCTGTGCGGCCGCCGAGGTTCTTTGCTCAATGGCACTGTATCTACAGTCGATTGACTGGAGAACATCTGCACATAATCTGGTAGGCTTGTCACTGGAATATAATGGTGCATACTGACGTATCAGGAGTAGATCGGACAAGCACTGCGCGTTCTCCAGGTACACGGCTACCATACCAACGTATCCCAGGTCACCGACAAAAAAGACCTCGGACGATGCCAGAATGTCTGGTGGACGGTTTACGTTCTTGAACGTCAGATGGACGGTTTACGTTCTTGAACGTCAGATGGCGGTCCTGATGGGGGTTCCCTCTGCCATTAATGACAGCGATATTACTGCCTCTCTGCCCATAGATCCTGACTCAACAGTCAGGACCATGAACATGGCAATACATGTTAAGCTGTCAAGGGCCTTTAGCCAGGTCGTAAACGGTATGTTTATGCCCCTTTCTAGGGAAGGGCAGCTCCTGAGTTCACGTAGCACTCTATAGAGAAAGTAGTGATCTCAACTCTACACTTGTGAAAAACACACAGCAAGTGCTTCAAAGACTGGCAGATGTGGCATCGGAGCTTCGAGAGTACTTTCCTGTGCCCGATCAGGAGTCGCTGAGTGGCATATCACGGGTGTCAGGCTACTTGAACCTGCTATACCATCAGGTGATTTTCGCCTCTACCCGCCCTTATTCTAAAGCTAACGCTCTAAATAGTGTATAATGCTTGCTACTCGGCCGTTTTTGTTTGGTCTTATCGAGACGTGCGTTGTTCTAGGGAATACCAACGTAACAGTCCCAATTCCCATACAGCTGCTCCTGCAAATATGCCTTGAGTCTGCGAGGAAGACGGTGCTCATACTGGGTGCACTACACCAGCAGACGCTACTAGGTATGATAGGTTACTCAAGTCCGAGTAAAGGCTGACGCTGTCACAGAGTGGTTCCTCCCATTCGACCTTGAGAGTACGGTATCTGCCTGCCTCGTCATTATAATGGCGAAGGTAGTTTGCCCGTCTTTGGTAGATAACCCGACTTATCTTACGGAGAGAATGTTTGATATGCTTGATCATATCATAGAGAAAGGAAACCTTATAGCTGCAGATCAGAAGATGGAACTCAGTGAATTAGGGAGACTTTGTGCGGAGCTCAGAGCGTCCCCGGCCATGGGCCGTTATTCAGACTTTTCAAAGTCCCATGCCTTACCAGACACACCGCTACATCACCAAATAGAGCCTCCAAGCACATCGGGCGACGATGCCTGGACTGGATTGGCCGAGGCTGCGGACTGGGCCAGGGATATGACACCGTCGCATCTGCTCGAGGTGGTGGACCTGCTAAACGGGGACGACCTGCTTAACTGGGTGGAATTCGCGGATGCCTCGTTAGACGTTGAAGAGAACGTGGCCGCAAGTGGATTAGAGTAGTGCATTGTGCCTATTTTGTATGCTCTACATCATCTATAAAGTCCGTGGTGTCCAGATATGGAGTTAAAGTAGCGGCATCGACCTGCTCCTGCCTCTCAGCCACCGTCCAACCATTCCCAAACCAGCCAAACTCATTGCCGTCGTAGGGCTGCAACTTGTAATCCTCCCATCTGACCTTCTCAAGCGCCTTCAAGCAATGTAAACTACTTCCAGGCCAAAGTGTCGTCACTCGCCCCTTCTTCCGGTCCTCCAGCGAGGCTCCCGGTGGCGAGGACTTGTACCAGCTCACACAGTCAGCACTGTAGACGGTTCGGTCAAAGTAGGTGTCGCAGTAGTTTGTGAAACGTTCCACCTGGGCCCGCTTGGGCTCCACAAGGCCAATATTGTCGTAGGCCATTCTTGAGATCAGCTGCGCAAGATAGGAATGAATCTGCTCCATCATAATCAGCAGGTTTCCTGCGCCCTGGAACGAGTTCGGCCCGAGGGATTGGAAGAAGTTGGGAAACCCGTCGGTGGCCAGGCCCAAATATGTCTCGGCTCTCTGTCTGTATTTATCGCGGAGGTTGACTCCATCTCGCCCGATGACTGGGAAGCCTCCTCCGATCTGAAAGCCAGTAGCACAGACTATAACATCAACTGGACGGTGCGTTCCACATGATGTAGTTATTCCTGCCTCATCGACGGATACGATCGGATTGGTGATCACATTCACTTTCGGCGACGTAAGAGCTTCCAGGTATCCCGGCCCAGGCGTAAGGCGCTTACAAAGCGGAGGATAATCAGGTAGCAACTCCTTCAAGAGCTCTGGCTTTTCCCTGAGTCGATGCTGCATATCTGCTGTGTACTTCATTCGTGCCGAATGTTGAAGACTGCTTCCCCTCTGCGACTTGGCATACAGTGTCTGCATCTCCAGCTCGAGCTCTTTGCGGTACTGGATGTAGGCGGCCGTGTTTTTTGCCCATACCTGCTTCTCATCTTCGGTATAGGCAAAGTTGCCTCCTTTGCCGGCAGTACGTGCTGATAGACGCTCTCCACCGTGCTGGTTCGATATCCAGGTCTTGCCGCGGACATAGTGGTCCATACCCTGAACTTTGTCGAGTAGGGCTGGTACGATCTGGATCCCGCTGCTACCGGCCCCAATAACGGCAACTTGCTTGCCCTGCGCATAGAGTTAGTCTTTGGACCTTGATATGATGGGCGAGCGTACCTCAATCTGATAGCTTTCATCCCAGGCGGCACTATGCAGCAACTTCCCGTTGAAACTATGGAGGCCAGGAATAGCTGGCCATTTCCACTCATTGAGCAGTCCGGTCCCGGTGATCAGTACATCTGCAGAGTCCTCAAAGGTCCGTCCTTCTGGATCTGCCTCGTCTGCGATCTGGACAAACCATTTACCGATTGAGTCGTTCCAGCGGGCTCCAATGCAGCGGGACTGGAACCTGATATGCTTGCGAACGTCGTACTTGTGTGCAACTCGCTTCCAATACTCAAGGATCTCATCCGCGCCGGAGAAGAAATGACTCCATCGTGTCCAGGACTCGAAGCTCAGCTGGTATGCGTGTGATGGGACATCTGAACTCTTGTGAGCCTTTTTGAAAACATTCCCAGGTATTGTTCCTGCCTTACCACATGCACAGCCAGGGTACTTGTTCTCAAACCAAGTCCCCCCCAGCTCGCTGTTCTTTTCGTAGATGGTGAGATCCAAGTTCGGTACAGCCTGGCGGAACTTGATGGCCGCCAGGATCCCCGAAATACCGGCACCGATATAGATGACTTTGAGGGGTCGCGGTTCGTCAACCGCTCTCTCGGAGATGAACGGTGAGAAATAATTGTACTGCCTTTCGCCGAGATCTGGTTGAGCTTCTTGGTCATGTGCTGATTCAACACTGATACTGTCAGCTGTTGAGGGAGCTGTCCTTGCCAGTGCCTTGGCGTCATAGACAGTAGGGGACAATGGGAGGAAAGGGGTCTCGGTGAAGGTAGACATGATTGTGCGTTGGTATTACTGTTATAATTCAAAGTGGTCATTTGGAACTGGCTTATATCGACAACGAGAGGTGCTATCTCGCCATCAGGACCAGTCCATTTGCGTTCTCGGATCGGGTTCCGGATCTGAGACGGTTCGCTGATGCACTAGTACACCAGAGACTGGATTGTTTATAGCATACGCTTGGCTTATTGCTCGGATCATGAGTGTCCGTTGATGTGGTGGGAAAGCACGCCGAGTGGCGTCGGAGGGTTTTCCGACTGAGAGTCTCCAACTCGCTTTGAAATAATCCTATATGAATTGTTCAGGTGTATTACCCTGCATCATCCGATCCGCTCTTCTCAGACTACTAGACTGCTCACAATGTCCGTAAACCACGTTCAGCCCGAGCAGTACTTCCTGCCCCCGACTCCGCACGTTCCCAACAGCAGGCTTCCTGTACTTGTGTACCGCAATGTCCTGGAGGATACAAGTCCTCGCAACATCGTAAACACTATCGAGCCGAATGGCTGGATCAAGGGTGGGCAGTGGAAGACGTACAAGGTGCCTCACTTTCACACCCATTGCCACGAATGCTATGGAATCATCCGAGGGGGATCAACCTATCTCCTTGGGGTCGGCCCCAACGACCCGAAGGTCGACGAGGAGGGTAGTCCATATGGGATGAAGTTGACTGTCCAAAAAGGGGATGTTTTTGTTCTACCGGTAAGTGCTACTTCAAGCAAATGCGGAATGCGTGACTACACCGGAGGAAGCTAACGTGGGAAGGCTGGAGTATGCCATGCTTCCCTTGAATCGTGGGATAACTATGAGTTTATCGGGCTATATCCTAACGTAAGCAAATCTTCTCGTACAGAATATAGATATTGACGATGGCAAGGGCATCCTCGAGGCGACTGGTCACCGTTTCGATATGAACTATGGGTTCAAGCCTCCAGAAGAGACCAGCGCGTTGGCGAAACAGAGTGAATCCGTTGCAATCCCTCTCCTAGACCCCCTCTATGGTTTGGATGGGCCGCTGCCGCGGTTATGGAGGGAGGCAGCCCGTTCTCGGGCTCGTCTCTGAGTTGTCCCAGAGAGACAAATGTGGAGGGGATACTTGGTTACTGTCAAGCGATAGTCTATACAAAGAGAATATGAAATGCTTAAAATATGCGTAAACCTTCTCGGCCCGCTCGTTATCTCTCGGTAAGATTTTTAGGTTAGTTTAACTTCTAGCTCTAGTTGGGGACAGAAAGATAGATACGGTATCAGAGGTCGGATCAGGGTCCGAGATAGGCCTCGGTTTGAGGAGAAGACTAACTAGTTTGGACAGCTTTCCCGCAAATCTTATAAGAAAGTTGGCGTAAGGACCACCAAGGAACCATTCTTGCTTGTCATTATCGAGCTTCTACTATACTTGCCAATTTTCTGTATACAATGGCGGCAATCACGCCCGAAAACGAGTCTAAGATAGCACACGATGCGGATGCGGCAATGAGCACTGAAATCGGCCAGGTTCTTCATGATGCTGCTGGGAATGTGGACCAACTTCAGCGACGTCTGTCTAACCGGCATATCCAGCTTATCGCCATCGGCGGCTCAATCGGAACAGGCCTGTTCATCAACATCGGTATGGGGCTTGCCAGAGGCGGCCCGGCAAGTCTTCTGATTGGGATCATCATCCACTGCTGCTTTATGGCGCTGGTTAACAACTGTATTGCGGAAATGACCGTGTTGTTCCCAGTAAGTGGAGGGTTTATTCGCATGGCAGACAAGTGGGTGGACTCGGCCTTGGGCTTCATGGCCGGGTGGAATTTCTTCCTCTATGAGGCCATTCTCATACCCTTCGAGATAACCGCCCTCAGTATTGTGCTACAGTACTGGAGAGATGATATCCCTTCGGCTGCCGTCACAGCAGTGACGATTGCCATGTACGGGTGAGTGACGTTAATTAGAAGCGAGGCGGCCGGCTAACCTCAAATTTAGTGTTCTTAATCTGCTCCCCGTTGGGCTTTATGGTGAAACTGAGTTCTGGCTGTCGTCTGGCAAGGTAGTCTTGGTGTTTATCTTATTCGGTTTCACGTTCTTCACCATGGTGGGCGTCAACCCCCAACGCGATGCGTACGGTTTCCGGTACTGGGTCAGTCCGGGGCCGCTGGCGGAATGGCATACTGGCGGAGACCTTGGTAGGTTTGAAGGCCTGCTGAATGTGACCTGGGTTGGTACCTTTATTGTTGTTGGGCCGGAATACCTGTCCATGGCGGCGGCGGAGACGCGTCATCCCCGGGTTTACGTGAAGTCTGCATACAAGGCTGTTTATTTCCGCTTCGGCCTCTTCTTCATCGGCAGCGCTCTTGCAGCTGGGATTGTGGTTCCCTACAATGATCCAGTCCTGCAATCCCTTGCACGCGGTGAACAGAGCAGCAGCTCTGCGGCGGCCTCGCCATATGTGGTTGCTATGAAGCATCTGGGGATCAGTGTCTTGCCCGATATTGTTAACGCACTCATCTTCACAAGCATTTTGTCAGCTGGTAACACGTACACTTTCTGCGCGATGCGGAGTCTCTACGGCATGGCGCTTGAAGGCAGGGCACCTGGATTCTTGAGAAAATGCACCAAGGGAGGAATACCAATCTATTGTCTCGGTGTCACAACGTTGCTCTCGTGCCTTGCATTTCTTCAGGAATCGAGAAGCTCCCACGTTGTGCTGCAATGGTTCGTCAACCTAGTTACAGCTGGCTGTATAATCAGCTTTATCGTCATCTGTATCACCTACCTACGGTTCTTCCGGGCGTGCAAGGTCCAGGGCGTTGACCGGAAGAATTTTCCATACTATGCCTACCTCCAGCCATACGGGGCCTGGCTTGGCCTTTTCTGGACGGTCTTTGTGGTTCTGGGATATGGGTACTCTAGTTTCACCCCATGGAATGTGGGCACATTCTTCTCCTAC
Source organism: Aspergillus nidulans FGSC A4 (assembly GCF_000011425.1). Classification (NCBI taxonomy): domain Eukaryota; kingdom Fungi; phylum Ascomycota; class Eurotiomycetes; order Eurotiales; family Aspergillaceae; genus Aspergillus; species Aspergillus nidulans. Next base: position 162,069 of record NC_066264.1, on the reverse strand, counting down.
TATTCCATGGTCATATTTGCGGTTGCTGCCTTTAGCGGGTGGAAGCTGACGATGAGGTCTAAGCTGGTCCCGTCGAGCGAGGTCGATTTGGTCTGGGAACGACCAACAGTGGATGCGTACGAGGCAGTCACCACGGAGAGACCGGTAGGATTTTGGACGGACATGAAAGACATGGTGAGACGAAGGAGAAGGGATATTTATGGTTCGGGTGTTTGACCATGAGGACAGTCCCATCTTGTAAATCGTCATGCCCTACCTCTACCGCGTTTCCCTGTCAATCGACGTATACCCTTGCTTCAGCATGCGACAATTTGTTGCTCTAAGTCGAGATAGAACAGGCAAGGGAGAATATTAGAGAGCCTGTCGTTCGCAGTTTTAGATATACCTTGCTTCTATGTACGCCCAGTAAAAGACAAGGGCTGCTGGATCTTCCAGGACAAATGCCCTAACATATTGGCAGTGGATTAGATATGCTACTGTAAGCCAGACTGCATGATGCCATAAGCAACAGCCTTTCCCTCGACTGCCTAGATAGCGACGGTGACGAGCGCGTTCGAGAACGCCCTCGTCCCGATTGCGGCCTGGAATATCCATCGACTACGCCAAACAAGCGGCCCAGCCAATCCGAAGACAATGCAGCCACTGGCATTGCACTTTCATGCCCAGACGTCTTACCTTTGAAAAAAAGTCGCTGATCTGTGAATCTCAGCTCTGGTGGTAGTCATTGCGCGGATAAGATGTAGGCTTTCGGCAGCGTCAGCGCCAACCTGGATGATCTGCTCAAGCTCGACCCCAGGGGTTCTGGACAGAGATGCTGATGATGAATTATTATTCAGAGCCCCGCTGATTGTAGGTGTGTCCAAGACAGTGGAAGCTTGGTCGCTGAGAGGCAAATGACATTAAGAATTCTGGGGAGTGTCGTTGAAGCTGGAGTTGGGATCCCTCTCGCTGGGGGAAATGGTGATATTAGATATCCAATTGCCGGCTGAGAATCTGATGAGAGAACGGCTGCCAGGGGAAATTGCAAATGTGACTGCTACTGGAATAAAATACGTTGTGGGAATCAGAAGGTTACCTGCCACAGCCTAGAATGATCAAATGTAAGGGCTCCCTTGTAATGGACATCTTGTTAACACGAGGAAAGCGTTTCTGGATGGAAACAGAGATTTGATGTATTTTCGTTCTTTCCAACAAACCTGCTTTAAAGTGATGCATTCTGGCCTAGACTTTCTACTCTATATCTATCTAGGACGAGGACATGGCCTTGGACTTCTCCGCGGCCGCCATAATAGCCCTCGTAAAGGCCGAGCGTGCCCCCAGCCTCTCCAATTCCAACAGAGCCTGGATCGAGCATCCACCGGGAGAAGCAATTTTCTCTCTCAAGACGCTGGGGTGATCTCCAGCAGGAACAAGCTTCAGCATACCGATAGCGCTGTTAACGACCAGGTTCTGCACCTCGGATCTCCTGACACCTTCTGCAACAGCGGCATCTAGGAGACCATCGACTGCAAGAAGCAGCAAAGAGCCCGCACATCCCACTAGAACGGCGCAGATGTCGAAGGAAGCCTCGGGGATCTGATGAGATTCGCCAACCTGGCCGAAGATCCAGGACGCGATACTTAGATTCTCTGGGCTCGTGCCGGGGCTGGGGGTGTAGAGCGTCATGGCCTCACGGATTTTGGCAGCCATGTTGGGCATCGCACGGACAACTTGCAGAATGCCTGGAGCAGCGCCGTCACCAATCGCAAGACGAGCGAACTCCTTTGTCGTAATCCCTGCCATAATGCTGAGAACGAGCTTGTTGCGGATGGCCTCCTTGAACCCTGGAGCACAGAAGACCTCTGCTCGCTTGAAGGGCTTCACAGCAAGTAAGACGACGTCTGCTTCTTGGATGGCGCGAACATTGCCCCCATGCGTAAGGACTGTCAATCGCGACTCGTGCGTGGACAGCGCATCTCTGACACGCTGTTTGGAGGGCTCTGTGCCCACTGTAGCTATTAAGCGCTTGATGTTGATGCCACTCTTGTCTTTTGGATCGAGGATACCAGCCGCGATGGCAGTTCCCAAGGTACCTAGTTGTATCAGTTTCGTTCTCGTGTCATTGAGAGTGTACGTACCGCAGCCAATGACGGCGACTGTGAGGTCAATGTCGATTCCCATGTTGATTTTATTGTGAATCGCTCGTAGGGTCGGCTCTAGCTCTGGTTTATATCGTCGTACTGACCTAAATAGACCCAGGGCAACGGCAGTCCAGCTCTTCTCGGCCCGATCACGGTTGGTCTACTGCTATATACTACTCGGGCGGGTATCCGAGCCAACAGGCTCAAAGACAAATGAGATTTTTCAACTGCTAACTATGCTATTCCGGAACATGACATGCGCCCAGGGTCGCGCTCCCAGTTACGTAGGTGTCCTTGACACAGCGAATGCTCGAGAATCGAAGCAGGACATTAACCGAGTTGGCCTTGTCATTTGTGCCACTAGACCGCGCTCCTCCGAACGGATGTGCTCCAATAATTGCCCCCGTACTCTTATCGTTGATGCAAAACATGCCGACCGAGTCTCGCAGCTTCTCGTCAGCAACTCGGATGGCCATCCGATCGCGGGAGAAGACAGAGCCCGCTAGCCCGTACTCGGATGTCTTGTCAATCAGCTCACAGACCTTCTCGAAGCCAGTAGGTGAGCTATCATCATAGGTCTGCACGGCAAATAGAGGCCCAAATAGCTCCGTTGTCATCAGCTCGCTGTCGCTGTCGCCGTCGCTGGCCATGAAAATGGCAGGCTGAACGAAGAAGCCACGGCTGCCATCCGTTTTACCACCGTAGACTAGCTCGTGTCCATCACTCTGTGCCCTGTCGACAAACTGCTGGAACCGTTGAAAAGCCTCTTGTGACACCAAGGGCCCCAAGGGGTGATGGAGGTCCTTGACGTCGTCGCCGTGGGTCATCTTCGCGGCCTCGCGAAGCAGGGCTTTCTTCAAATCTCCCTGGTCCCACAGGGACCGCGGAACATAGAACCGGGATAGTGCACTGCACTTTTGCCCCTGGAACTCGTACGCAGATCGGACCGCTGCTGAGGCCAGCCAGTCGACATCATCCTTACAGGAGTTGTGGACGAGGTGGAAGTTCTTGCCGCCACTCTCCCCTACTACGCGGGGGAGATTCCTGTAGATGTGCGTGTTGACGCCAATACGAGCACAGAGAGACCTTAGAACAACGGAAGAGCCTGTATAGTGCAGCCCAGCAAAATCGCGACTGGAGAGGGCAGGATCAACGACCGTCGTCGGATCAGCGACGGGTAGGAACTGAACAACTCCCTTGGGCAGCCCGGCTTCCTCCATGATTTGGTAGAGGATGTAGTTGGAAAGCACCGCCATTGGCGATGGTTTCCACAGAACCACATTACCCAGAATCGCGGGCGTTAAGGCAATGTGCGCTCCCAGGGCCGTGAAATTAAACGGCGAAACGGCAAGCACAAAGCCCTCGAGGGGCCTGTAATCCAGCTTGCTGGACGATGAAGCAAACTGTTTAGGAGGTTGCTGCTGGTAGAGCTGGGCGCAGAAGTAGACGTGGAAGTTCAGCGTATCGATGACTTCGGTGATACAGTCGCCCTCTGCCTGTCCACAAGTCTTGCCCTGTCCGATCATTGCCGCTGCCATGAGCTTCCACCGGTACTTGGGAGTCTCGACTAGCAGGGCTGCGCGTTTGTAGATTGCAGCCCGGTCCCGGAAAGGCATGTTGGCCCAGACCTTCCTTGCCTCTAGAGCGCCTGGGATCGCCTTCTCTGTGACAGTGTTGCTATCCACCTCGTAGTATTCGGCCAACGGCTGGCCATGGTTGTTCCACGGATTTGCCTGTTTGCCCTTGCGGCCGGTGTAGATGCGCTCGCCGTTGATGATACTGGGAATATCGGTGACTACACTTTCCATCTCAGCCAAAGCTGACTTTAAGAGATCTCTTTCGGCGGAGCCCGGCCCGTAAGACAGCTGCAGGATGAGACCATGTTAGTTATTAGTCCTCTACCTCGCATGCGCAGAGGGAACATACACCGTCGGCATTACCTGGTTCTGGGTGGCGATGAAGCTCCATGGTGGTCTGATTAATAGACTCGTATGGAACTGAGAACTCTTTCCTAAGGACAATAGGCTCTATCTATGCCCTTACTTATAAGCTGACAGGAGGGTGATATATCTCGGGCCGGGTCGCTCGACTGTCTTATCTCTCTCGGCCCGATGATGCATCCCTGCTCCAGACTATGGGTTCTCCTTTGCAGGTGAAGGAATCAATTACACTTCTCAAGTTATCAAGAAGAAATAAATGGCAACAAACGTCTACGGATTTCACGGCCCAGTCGCACTCTTTCCGCCGCAGCCCCCCCACGTCCTTCCAGCACCGTCTTGTTCTCAGTCGCCCGCCGCGCTAGGAAGGGTAGACATTCCTTCAGTTCGCCATAGCTCATTGACTGCGGCAGGGAGTCAGCTGGGACATATACTTTCGAAGAACAGATATTTTACCTTAACTACAAGCGGGAAGCCGGTGGCTGTGGTAACAGAGCCGGTGATTTTGTTTGTCAGTTCGTCCTTCATTCCTGCGGTGAGTTAGAGAGAGCATTCCAGGGTCAGAAAAGTGCCGTTACCGTATAACTGAGCAAAGGCAATGCTGCCTGCGATCTCATTTGACAAGACCAGTCTTTTCCCGTCGTCGATGCGTTTGGCCATCCCATTTTGCTCCATCAGCTTGATGGCGAGATCAATGCTGATAGAGTTGTGGGTAGCAAAGACAGCGCCGATCTTCAGGTGTTCATTGTTTTTGATCTGCTCTGCAATCGTTGAGATGGTCCTTTGAATGCCGTAGTTGTAACTAGCGTGGGTCTCTTCTACAGTCGGCCATACAGGTCCCAAGCCTTGTCTTCCTTCTCTCTTCCATCTAGCAGCCTCGGTGACCATGTATGCACCGCGAACCTGTTTAAAGAGGAGCTTGTATCCCTTCTCTTCCGCACGTCTGATTTGCTGGTCGAGAAGCTGGGGATACCTGCGAAGGTAGGCCTGGAAGGAACCAATGCAGGTGGCGGGCCCGTCAAGTGTGTTGTATTTCTGCATGAGTTCGTCAGTCAGGCTGTCAATTAGCGGCTGGTACCATGTCTGCTCCGCATCGATCACTATCCGAACGTTATTCTCGCGCGCCTTGGTAGCGATCTTCTCCATAATGGCGCGCAGAGCGAGCAGCTCCTCGCGGTCTTTGGTGCTCACTCCACTCAATGCAGCTTCCCAGTCCCCGTCGTGCGGCAAGCCAGGATACGGGACATCCTTGTCAAGCCCTCTGGCTGATCGTTCGGACAAGATGGCATTAGAGCCGTGGTAAAGTGCCACCGGACTAGGGACCAAACCGGTCACTTTGATCCGCACCCAGCAGCGATTATCGCCACTCGTAGTTGTAGAGTCCGGCCAGAACTTTCTCGCCAGTCGTCCCTGAGTCTCGATTGAGGACAGAACATGCTCGGTCTGTGCGTGGATGAGCTCCCTCCGCTTATCTGAGCCGTCGAGCTCGGCCTCAATGTTGTACCCAAGCAGCGTGCCGACTTCCTCCCGTCGCAGCGCCTCTATCTTGGGGATACATTCAGAGGTTGTTTCGCCGCCAAGGAACTGATTGAAGAACGTGCGCATGATGAACGCGTTGGCAATTGAGGACAGAATAGGTATTTGAGAGACTATATTGTAAAGGGTTTCGCTCGCGTCCACCCATGTCGGCGAGGAACAAAATGCAAACGCGCTGGGTTGGTATTGTCAGCCAGCAGAAGTTGATGGAGTGGGGTCTCTAGACGTACATCCAGCCTGATATCAGCTTCGTCATAGGAACTGTCGTTAGGGCTCTCCTGTCACAGGGGTCCTCATGGACCTCGACGTTTCCTGTCTGTGCTGTCCAGGCGAACCCGGAGACTGCCAGAACAGTGCCAACTGCGCCATATGCAGCGCGCCTTCTTCTGAACGCAGGGTTATTTGATACCTGCGGAAACGAGAGCCTAAATAACAATGGGCTTGACCGAGTGTGGAACTGAGAGGATGCAACCAGGCGCCATGGCGCCCTTGCAGGAATCACCGCCAGCCGGACGGACGTTTGAGACATCATTTGGACTTTCGTGAGATTTTAGTGTGTATGACAAGTCTCTTTAGAAGAATTTTATTCCTGGGGGTGCAAGTAATATCTGAGCTCCCGCCGGCCGACTGTCTCGGCCCGGCGAAGATAAATGAACGCTGAGTGCTCTCGGGCCGACAAAATGATCATCGAGTATGCAAAGATAAGGCAAATTACTTTAGACAGCTGATCTCAAACCTGTGGAATGGTGTTGAAAATTGAGGATATCGATTACATGCAGTCTGTGCTTTTTCTCTCTCCTTCGTAGTTGTTTATCGAGTCCATGCATTCCACAAATCCCATCGCGTTGATTAAGAGTATGTTGTAAAAATCTCGTGGAGAGTGGTATTGACAAGATACGACTGTTGCAAACTGCCCAAATCAGCCCCTGAAGGCCTCTTCACGCAGAGAAACGTGGAGTCGAGTCCCGCGGTATATCCTGGCGAGGTCCAGCGATCACCAGTACCAGACCAGTACCAGACTCCAGTCAGCTTTGGTATTCTCAGTCTATTGTCAAGCTTTCATGTTCTCGGGTTTCGTGCCGCTGTGATGCGCTTTGTTATCATAACTCTCACGACATTTGCGCGGGCTACGTGTCTGGGAATGCCAGGGGATATTACTTAGCCACACTTGCGTAGTCTTGATAGTGCTACAGAGATGATATTGGAAAAAAAGCGAAGAAGTCGGCGGCCATTATTCACTATGGATATAGCTTCAGTATCAAAGACCGCAACGACGATCTCGGTGGCACACAGCTTCCATTCTGAGCGCTGCATCACGATCTTCATCGCCTCCACTGCCGCGACCACAATTATCCTGAGGGCAGCTATTGGAGCTCTACAAGTAACTGCCTAGGTTTTGGGGAGCGTGACTGTCATCAAGGGCGCCATTGCACAATTCGTCCAGAGTCGACCAGCAGTAGCAATGTGCGACATCCAATCAATTGGGTAAACACGTTAATATGTTCCATAATTACTTGCGAATCATTCCATAGTCCAAGGCGAGCCTGTATGTATGAAGATAAAAACGGATAGAATGTTTTGGCTTGCGACTAGCTTGCGTATATACACGATATATTATCAGCCACCAGAAAAAGAATTCCAGATATATGGAAGTTTCAATAGGCGTTAAATACCCGTTTTACTAGCAAACCATTATTCTACCTCGATATGTAGGGCAGACAACTTCGACTAATTGCGTTCTGTTTTCGGTCTTTAGGTTCGAGCATATCGCAATGTAAGTAAAGACTTTAGAATTTATTTCTTTCCCGTTGCTTCAACTCCTTCTCTACCGGTGCTACTACAACTGGATCTATCGATCTATCCTCGCTTCCCATGCAGGTTATGCCGGTGAACACGATCTGTCACACTACGACAGTCACAACCCACCACTTCTTCCGACCGATTGAGAGAAGACCAAGACGGCCAAGACGGAAATAAAGCTGCTGTAATAAGCCGATTGAGGAAAAATATCCGATAATTTAGGGATGAGGGGTTGCGGGGAGAGGGGAGAGGGGAGGGGGGAGGATACGCTTGCGGTTAATGCTGATTGTTGGATATATAGAATACTGCAAAATGGAGTATTTGCGCTACTGTATTATTAAACAACCAGAGGCATCTATTCCAATACGGCTGAAGCTCGTGGGCATAAGTAGCTCAGCAGTCGCAAGCCAGAGGTACAGCACGCAGCGTTGCTGTAAGCGCTCACAGACATGTGATAGTGGTAGTGAGATGAAGCTTTCAAGCAATCATTCAAATTGGGGGAGAAGCTCCCATTTGGCCCGTTAATAAGTTACCATTAATTACAGATGCTCAGAAAGCAAGTTAAATAACGGTTTGGTGAGTCCAGACTCCCAGGTTAGTTGGGTGTGAAATATATCATTGTCGGCAACTTGCGGACTTTGATGATTTGCCCATCTTACAGCAGAAATAAGTATATGGTACGATTACTGACGGAGATACCTGCTCTGCCCACTACACGCCATTCATCTAGACTTGTCATTATTCATGCAATCGTCGCGGGGAAATTGAATGCGGGGTGTGCCTGGTATGGCTTGACGCCATCCCTAAATGAGCACGGGACAGTACCTTAGCGAGGTAATACCACTATATTCGGACTCGGTATTATCCTCCGCAATATATCTTTCTTGTTTAGCGATTGCTATCACAAGGGCTAGTGACCTGGCAGCTACGTAGGGTATGCCGGAGCGCTGCAAAAGAGCGGGCTGCACACGCTATGTTATTCGGGCACTCATCCCTAGCGACAGATTTGGGCTGCGGAATGGAGATTATCTGTCCGACGGACATTATGCTTGCATGATCAGAAGACACTGAAGAACAGCCTTGCTGGAGTGGCAAGGCCAATCTGTCGCGGAGGTCCGAGATGGAAACGGAAGCATTCACATATAAATACTGTGTCGGCTACTCTGTTATATTCATCATAATGGACAGACTCCTCACTGCTGTAAGACATCATGAAGAGACAAGCTCTTACTCTGATTCCTCTGCTCGGTGCTGCTGCCGCGCAGAGTGGCCCGTACGGCCAATGCGGAGGGAATGACTGGTCTGGAGCCACCACATGTGTGTCGGGGTACGTTTGCGTGTATCAAAATGAGTGGTATAGCCAGTGTGTGCCAGGTATGGAACAGGATTTTCAGACGTGATAGATGCATACTTATCTGGACTACAGGCACAGCGACCAGTTCGTCCACGACGCTGACGACGACGACCAGCGCTACAACAAGAACAACGACAACGACGACAAGTACGACCTCTGTACCGTCGTCGACGAACTTCCCATCGGCGAGTGGGCTGAACTTCACCATTGATGGTGTGACTGACTACTTTGCTGGCTCCAACTCGTACTGGATTAGCATGCTGACAAATGATGCGGACGTGGATCTTGTCCTGGATCATATCGCCTCATCAGGGCATAAAATCCTGCGCATCTGGGGCTTCAATGATGTGAATACTGAGCCATCGACTGGCCAGGTATGGTTCCAGAAGCACCAAGGGGGCGTTTCGACCATCAATACAGGGCAATACGGGTTGCAGCGCTTGGATGCAGTAGTCAGCTCGGCTGAGAAGCGAGGCATCAAGCTTATTATCAATTTCGTCAACAACTGGGATGATTACGGCGGAATGAGTGCTTACCTGAATGCCTACGGTGGCAGTACTAAGACCGACTGGTATACCAGCGCCACCATCCAGGCTGCCTATCGTACATACATCAAGGCAGTCATAGACAGATTCATCGACTCGCCAGCTATCTTTGCCTGGGAATTGGCGAATGAGCCCCGCTGCAATGGCTGTGATACGTCCATTCTATACGACTGGATCGCTGACACCAGTGCCTACATTAAATCACTTGATCCGCTGCACATGGTCTGCATTGGCGACGGTGAGTAAGACAAGTCTACTGCGAATAAAGCAACAACTGACCGAACCTTGCAGAGGGCTTTGGACTAGACGAGGGCTCCGATGGTAGTTACCCGTTCAGCTATAATGAAGGGCTCGATTTCGCCGCGAACCTCGCCATTGATACCATAGACTTTGGCACCTTTCATCTCTACCCGGGCAGCTGTTCGTATCCTGAATTTTCCTTCCTGAAATACCGTTTGGCAAACTGAAAGCTAACATCGACGATAGGGGGCGTATCGTATGATTGGGGTAATCTCTGGGCCATCACGCATGGCGCAGCATGTGCAACAGCGGGAAAGCCATGCCTATTTGAAGAATACGGAGCACCGTCCGACCACTGTGCAATTGAGGTCCCCTGGCAAACGACTGCTGTAAGCTCGACTGGGATAGCTGGCGACCTTTTCTGGCAGTGGGGAGATACCTTGAGCACTGGGCAGACCCATAATGACGGAAACACGATCTACTATGGCTCTGATGAGTATACATGCATGGTGACAGAGCATATGGAGCGGATTGCGGCAAGGTAGCAAGGACGTGCCTGGACTATGCTGAAGGCGTAATTACGGCGAGGAGTAGCCATACAAGGAGGTTTGAGTCTTGCATTGAAACTCACATGCAGCACTTTAAAGACAAATTGATAAGAACAGTACTTGATATCGTGCAACAATCGCAAAAAGATCGTCTCAGTATAAGCGTCTTATAGTATCTACATACAATGCCTTGCCTGTGCAACATCTACCTCCCACCGAAGCCAATATAAGAGTTATTATTTAGTTATTATTTATAAGTAGACCTGCAGGAGGCTCCGTACCGCAACAACCCTGATGGGCTACTATGGGCCCGTGAAGGGTACCTGGGTTATCATGTTGTAGAAAAGTTATGGGACATGTTAGTGAACCACAGCTGCTGCGTGCTATTGAATATTCTTATCTGTAAGTGCCTCAGCTTCATAAAGCCATGCGTTTGCTTCCTGCTCATGCATCCAGTAGTCAGCACAGGGCCGTCCAATCAATGCCCTAGCGACGGCCAGCACCCAGACCACATCCCATCATAACCCCACTTCAGCTCCCGGGTCGGTTTTATTTTGTTTAAGCACCAGTTAGGCAGAATGGACCATCTGATCCTTCCTAGTGTCTCTCATCATCACCTAGAAGTCCCTTCTCAGATGTAGTTCACGACAATCCAGGATTCTTCACCTACCGCCACCGTCGGAACTGGAATATCGGCCACCTACGTGATGGAAAATACTCAGAAATCATCCACTCAGTCAGCAGCATTTGCCCAAGCGTGGCTATTCTTCGCTGCCTTGAGTGAGATGGCCGGCTTGCCCGTACGAGGCACGGGCCTGATTCGTGTCACTGAGTCGGGCGGGCGTCTGGTCGTCACGACGGAGCGTCTGTTTTTATCTCGACTCCCGGAAAGAGAGTTCCCTCAAAGCCACGAATGACCGTCAGCGGGAACAGTCGTTGAGAAGAGCAAAGCCATGTCTTACGCATTGTTGTCGTACACAATACCCAACATCCTCGTCCTGGAACATCCCCTGGTTGCAATCTCGGTAGAAATCCCCCTCGTCACGATCGTTGACACCTTTAAGCAGATATATGGCAGGAAGGCGTGGTACGTCCCCCGGTAGCAACCGGCATATCATCGAGTACCTCAAATCGCGAATGGTAAGCCAAGGGTGGTGTTCTCATCGCCTAGCTAGCTTTGGGGAATTTGTCTTCTCCGATTCCCTATACACGCTCAGCCTTCTGGGGACTCGGGACCTGCTTAGCGGCCATGAGCGGTGCAGGACGGACGCTTGAGTGGGAATCCAGGTCGATAATGCGATATACAACGAAATGGCTGATATTCAGCCGGGAAGTGAATGTGACTTTGTGAGTGTAGACGTTCAGACGGCATCAGATATCATCATGTAGGGATAAATACCCCTTGTTTCCATATCAAAGGATATTGCTGGTCAGGTCCGCCTCGATATCACGTCGTACAAGTCTCCCATGTGTAAGCTGTTGTTTTTGCAGTGATAATGTCTATACAACGCTTAACCATGCCACAGATGGGTCCACGGCCTAGGAGACCCCGACATGAGCGTCCTTCGGAACTGCCAACTGCTCGACCTCAACAGACTCCTCAAGCGATGCTGGGAAGACCAGGATTCTGACAGTACCGCTATAGAGACCGATTCTGGGTTACTTCGGGCTCGACAATCTCTGCCTTCCTCCGTTGCCGCAGGATATCCGGATGGCGGCTATCAAGCAGATTTGTCTCTGCTATGAAAGTGCAACTTTTGTGTTGGTCTTGGGAAAGCACATTCTCCGCTGTACAGCCTACACCCCTGGCGTCGCAATCGAGCCTCTCCTTCAAATCATTATTTAAGATTGGCGATATCGAGTCTTGACGCTGCAGGAAGCCATCTTTGCAAGTAATCTGCTTTTCCAGTTCGTCGACGTGGCCGTCAACGTTGCTGAATTGGTTTACACACATTTTGCTGATCATTCATCGAAGGCAGCTTCGCACACTGAATTGCTCTTTCTTTTCAGTCTGGCACCCGGTATCGGTATTGAAATTACCACTCAGAATAGGTCGCTCAGAGTGAGACATCCGTCTCTAGCAACTGCCGTATGGTCGCTGCAAGGCCGTGCTATCAGCAAGCAGGCGGGTAACCTGCGGGTAGCCTGCGGGTTACCCACCCATAAACCCGCGCGGGTTGGCAGGTCTTATGTAAGGGACCTGACCCAACCGGTGTGTTCGTGGTTCTGGCCTTGAACCAGTCAAGGGTTTTGTCTTGGTCTAAATGAGCTTGTCTATTCAATGTGTAGTGTATGAAGCGTTTGAAGTTTCGGTACGGAGCTGGGTCTCGTACGAGGACTGGACAACCTGTAGGCGACTTCGTGACAGATCCGTACGGCGGGGAATCAGCGTAGCCACGATAGAGGGGCCTATTTCTCTAATAACGTGGAGTATAAATGCGGCCACAGCAGCCGTACCAACGCTTACCTAGCACCGACCTGGCAGGTGATGACTCGGATATGGACAGTCGCTGCAGCAATACGACCGTGGTGGACCAATCGAATGTTAGACAAACTTGTTCGCTCTTAGGGTAAACACGGCACAAGCCTTGCGGGGACGGCCGTTCTGGACGGCCAAAGCGCCAAAAGAGATGCGGAAATACCGACCAGGCCAGAGCCTACTCGTTTTACATCCTGAGCGTTGAGTAGACCCGTAATTCATTCAAACGGCCTTTAACATACCAGATCGAGGAGCGGATCCAGCACTTGTGGCAGCGGGGAATGATCATGATTCGTCGAAACGGCGTACTATACCCGATTATTGTAGACCAGCTTCAGAAGTATTTGAGGAAATATTGTCGGCTGCTTTACTATGAAGACTCGACAAAGACTGCTGGACCCTAGTCGTAGACAGACGAGAGGCTCGGGGAGGTGGAAGACGCCCTGCAAAGCATGATATCAGGGTTGACAGGGTTAACGGCGATTAGTAGCTTTATATTCGCGTCAAGAATATCTGTTGTATGTTCAATGGTGTATGGTGATATCTTGACTACGCTTACTGTGCAAACGCTGCATATTATACAGAAACAATATAACGGCGAGAGTGAGAAAGTAATAGAGAATATAAGAAACTTGATCTTGGTCTCGGTGACCGAGGCTTAGACGATGTGCACAGCAGTGCATAAACAACCTCAGAGGGGCTCTAGGGGTACCGCAACCCTGAATGATGGATATGCAGACATCCGTTCCAATAACAACAACATTCTTCCTCCAAAGTCTATGCTGTGATCCCACCGCGCTGGGTGGAAGATCCTCTCGTGGGAATCTGAGGCACCAGGAATCCTGGACACAGCCGTATCATAAGTTCTGTCAGTCGAGGGAGCCAGAGATCAGGGGATAATCTGCAAGCAAGACAGACTGTATACGTTTTGATATACCATATCCCACAACTGGTCGGGTGTTGTTCAAAGAAGCGAATAACTTTAATATTGTAACTCCTTTTCAGCGTCGCTACCAGAGCCACGGCCGATAGCCCGCGGCGACACAGGCAATCTGGATTAAGATGTAAGATCAACGGATAAAAAAGCCATGTTTGGTACTTGTATGATTGGGATAAGTTTGGGATAATTTGGGGCTAGGTTTAAGCAGGATCTTGATCAGATGTGCGTGATGAAAATCAACCAAGAGATGGCGGAACTCTTTCAGACGCCCAATGCGGAGCTCTTACTCTGTAGAACAGGATGGAGCCAGCTACCAATCACAGGAATTGATGAGCAAGAAGAGACCTCGGCCAGCCTGGCTCATCATGGTGAAGTCGGGTTAGTTCCGGTGCTTCGGACCTCGAATAGCCCTATTTCATGTGCCTCTCCACACGGAAGCAGCGCAGCAACTGTTGGCTTATAAGTAGCGACACCCCACCCTAAAGATTAAGAATACAATCATGGATCTTCACTCCAAGCTGCAAGCCGCCTGGTATCGGCTCATCAACACATACAGGCCTGGTACCATCGAGCTGACGGGGTCGATCGCTACTCAGACCGTTGGCTTCATTCTCCCAGCAACGCTTTACCTGCTGATCGACACTCTGTTTCCGGAGTTCTCCAAGCGGCACAAGATCCAGAGTGCGGGCCGACAACCGACTCGTCCACAGATCTTGCACTGTGTGAAAGTGACATTGTTCAACCATGTGTGGGTGGTGGCAATCCACGCTATGCTGGTCTACTGGGCTGGCCTGGACCATGCCATCATGAACCTGGATCCGATCGTGCCGCCGTGGAGAGAGTTTATTGTGGACTTTGTCTTTGCGCTCTTGGCCCGAGAAATATTATTTTACTACATCCATCGTACGCTGCATCACCCGCGAATCTATGCCTATATCCATAAAATGCACCACAAATATACTACGCCCGTGGCGTTCGCGGGGGAGTATGCCCATCCTGTCGAACATGTCATTGCAAACATCCTACCGATTACGCTACCGTTATATCTCAAAGGCGCCCACTACCTGTCCATCATCGCATTTGTCAGCTTTGAGCTCTGGGAGGCTGCCGCTGACCACAGCGGGTACGACTTTCTGAAACTGCCGCCGGCCGAACTGCACGACTTGCACCATGAGAAATTCCGCGTGCATTATGGTACTATTGGACTGATGGACTGGATCCATGGGACAGACGTTGTGGGCTGGGACAGACCAGAGACGGACAAAAGAGATGAACAATAAATGTAAATGCGAGAGATTCGGCTCGCGATATACATCACCTGTCTAGGGCCGTCTGACAATAGGCTGAGATGTTGCGGATTGGGTGTGATTTTCAAGCACAGTACAATAACCATTATCTGCTCTCTCTTCTGTCTACAAATAAAGGATATCCAGTAATAACTAATAAGCCCTGTAATCCATTTCAATTAGGAATACGCAGCCTGAACGCAGTCTATTGTACTGCCAATTATATGTCCATTCCCTGGCTGTTCTGTTTCCTATAGGTTTCGCAAATAACAGGCTATCCGCATCATTCACGGCCTCGCCCAGCGAAAGTCCTTATCCATAGTCCAGCTGTGACTATATCGTATAAATAGCCAGTTAAGTCATATTCTGATAGGCTAGCCTCCATATTTACCAAGTCAACTAGCCGAGGATGAAGATATACGCATGAGAATCGTCTACTGCACTAGTACAGCCTAGGGGACCCTGCAGCATATATGCGCACAGTTACAAAGTTGACGCTCATTTGCCAGGGTACAGGTCTATACGGGCCATCGAGGAGTTAGGGTGTTGGTCCTGGTGCATACTGTTAAGACGGTCCACAGTCTCGAGTCGAGCTGAGCACGGACGCGGGAAAGCCGGTCGCTGCCGTAATCAGAAACAACTTGTACTAGAATAACAAGCTTTTTTCTGAAAATTGGGTTGGTATGAGGGTGGACAAGGAGGTTCGGTCTGAGATGAGACTGGATGATCAATCATCGACGACACGATTGTTTCCCGTTTTATGGAGGCCATGGTTTGTGATTGTAAAGGTTGCCCAGGCAGTACGGCGAATTGCCTAGGTACTATGCCAGACGGTAGGCAGACCTGGGCCTAGAATCTGCCGATGTGGATACTCGAGGGTGGCCAAGTGGGCTCCGGCATTGCCCTTAACCGACAACGTTCCGATCCCCTCCTTCTATAGAGCGGGGATCCTTAGAGAAGACAGGGCAGACGGATATAGCACAGCAAGTGCAGAACCCTCCACGAAAGAATCCGCATGCCTAACCTGCACTCTCTTCCCCTGGGCACACGCCCTGAGAACGCCATTCGTAACAACGGACCCGACAATCTCGTGCTGGAACGCGCCAAACTCCGGGAGTTGGCCGAGGGATGGCCTTGTTACCGGTGAGTTCCCACATCCTGGTGATGTTCGGTGCACACTGACAGACGACAAGGGACGCCTGTGAGTGGGAGAATTTTGAATCGATCTTCCACCCTGATGCCGTCGTCTACACCACTTGGTCCGGCCGCGTGGGCTACAAGGACTTTATCGCTGGCTCCAAGGCAGGCATGGACAATGGCGCCTTCATCATGCATCGGTGCCATGGAGCCACGACTGATATCACAGCAGACGCCACTCGGGCGGTCACCAAGCTCAAAGCGACAATAACACAGCGATTCGTGATTGATGGGATCGAAGTAGACGCGGAAGCCGACTGCCGCTTCTGCTTCTTCTTCGAGAAGGCAGATGTCGACGGTAAGGGCCCCCGGTGGGGGGCTCGATTCGTGCGACACTGGTACGAGAAGGACAAGCTGCTCCCGGTTGTGCCAGGACGATTTCCCAAAATAGACGTGGACAAGTTGAATTCCTATCCCGAGGGGTACAAGTGTCTTGTGTACTGCCAGGAGCTCACAATGGGGGTCAAAGTTCTCCAGGACATGCCGGGCCACCGGAGGCATGCGGGAACATTGAGCGGGGAGAAGCATGACCTACTGTATCGCCTAGCAAAGGACTGGCTTGATGGGAAGGAAATCGATGTCTAGACAATCATCTGCTCCCCTCAAATGCTCATCCTTTAGGTCTTTTAATTGAAGCTCGTGTTCTGTTACAGAGCGTGCCACTTGAGTATAGAATAAATAAGGTAATCTACCTACTCGATTACTCTTTTCAGAGTCTCGTTCAGACCCTCGTTTACGTTATATTGTTCAGTTGGCGCTCTCAGGTGGGGAAATTAATCCAACAACGCGCGTCCAGGATTCAAGATTTGTCGAAATCTTTCTTATTCCAACTTCTATTCCTATACCACGCAGATGCCACTGCAAGACGTCATTAGCCTTGTTTGCTCTTTCAAGCGACCGCCAAACGCAGTCGCTGAGAGTCTTTATTAATGGCGTAGGAAGAGGTAGATCATACACAATGTTAATAATGCTCTCTGAATCTAGTGGATCACTGTAATAAGCCGCCAAGGCCAGATGTTTTCAAAAGTATGGTTAACCTGTACATCTGGTCAAACGCAAGTCTTGCCGGCTCTATACTGGTCGGCAGAGAGTTTCCCGGGCTCGCTTAGACCAGTTGATCCTGGTCATACTGCTTCCTGGAGTTGGAGACTGTGGCAGCTTAGAAGATAAAGATATGGGCAATCGATCTGGTTCGTGTGAGGTCTTTCACTTCTATAGATGGTTGACCAAGCGCCTGAAGACTATATAAGCATGATGACTTTCGCGAACAAGCCACAAAGAGTGAAGATACAATACATCTCTCCGGGAAGAAGACAGTGTATTGTGGATCCGTCGACATTAAGCGAGAATATGGGGTAGGAGTGAAGGGTTGCAGGAGATCAACCGCCCTGACGGCCTGCAGATCAGTGCAGATTACCACGTCGTGACTGTAAAGCAGAACTTGGAGGTCAAGTGGAAGCGCAGTTTAAATGCTGTAAGTGGTTGTAATTGTCTGAATATAATTAAGCGAGGCGAATGACATCACTCTTCTAGGTGGAATGGACACGGTATCATAGCATACATCAAGCAAGTTTCAGCCTGGACACTGCGGATCTAGGGTCCGGGGACTCTTTCAGACATTGGACAGGACGTCAAGAAGGACCTTCCTGGCTGTAATGCTACTGTCGACTGCAAAGTAGGATTACTCTCATTGCCGGCATTGTACAACAGGGAGGGCTTCGAGAAGAAGGTCAATTCTTCAGTATTCCGAGTGTTATACATGTGTCCTGTCATTGTGCGCTTAATGTGCCCATTGGGCATGGCCTAACGAATATCCAAAGTTGATAAATGCTCAGTAATTCCTACGTTCTTGTGGAAAAGGCTTCCCGACATGTCGATTCTGGCGTCAACGCAAGGTCATGGTGGAGTATGGTGCGCTTCTGTATGGCGGAATGCAAAGAGAAAATCGTGATTCTACAGGCAAGTAGATCTGCTGAATAATATTCATTTGCCTGTGTTAAAATGCAATATGATGGGAGGAGAGACCGAAGCTATACTTTAGAGGAGTCATTAAACTCAGGTCAGTCAACAAGATAAGCCCAGCCCTTCTTGCCTTCTACGCTCCGCTTTGATAAGAGTATTAGCGTGCTCTTGATGCTGCGACTTGCATCCAATTGATTCTCGACAAGACAGACGGACCCTTGAGCGGAGAGGTAGACGAATTCAACCCTTGTACAATCGTCTGTGAAGCACCTGCTACAGCAGATGAAAGGACCTCCAAGATCCAGTCGAGTTCCTACTTGGTACATAGGATAACTGGATGATAAGACAAGTGCCTGGGACTACTGGTCCACTGGAAATGGAGCTCTTACGTTGTTCAGGAATTTGCTACTATTTAGGGAACTCGCTGTCCGGAATTCCTCCCAAGTCGTTTGCAAATGTCTATGAGTACTAGGTTTAGTAAGTTGCTGGTGCGAGATGTTCGAAACTACTAACAAATGCCTTTCAAGGTGCCCTCATAACCAGAATTAGTTGTTACTATTCTCGTCGGGGGATGCGTGGGGATGACCTTGACCTCCTGTCGCCCCTTGCCATTATCTCATATACCTAGCGGCCCTGCCGTTGTCACAGCAGAGTAGCAATCAGCGAAGATCAGCCCTCGTCTAGCCATTGGGCTTGGTCTTTCCCGTTCACGCGGCCCCATCAACGGCGTTATCTCGATCTTGGTTTCTCGTATTCAGCGTAGATCATTTTAGCGATACGACACCAAGAGACAATCAATTCCTGTTCAATAATGTATAAGGCGAATGTAACGTGAAAGCCGCTGATCTTGTTAAATATATCTCAGCCTAATAATGATCAGCGAATATGATGGTGATAGTACTCCAGCGAAGTAGATATAAAAGGGCTACTGTCTCGATAGACTGGAACCAGAATTCTGTATTGACTCCCAATTAACGACAGACTCTAACTCATCAAACTCGATCATAAATCAACGCTATCATGAAGTATCTCGCGATGGTCTCCCTCCTCGCCTGCGCTGTCAGGGCCGCCCCATCTGCAGAGGGCACCGTAGGCCAGGCTATCCTTGACAAAGCTCTGACCGCGGAAGGGACTCCCTACGCCTGGGGCGGCGGCTCTTGCGACGGTCCCAGCGATGACCAACCCCCATATGACTACGGCGACGTGGGATACGACTGTTCCGGCCTTGTCTGCTGGGCAGTGTGCCAGGTAACCGGCCGTGACCTCTTCACGGAGGGCCTCCGCGTCACGTCCTCCATGTACTGCGCCAGCGAGGAGACACTTGGGTACAAGTACGTCTGCAGCAAGTAACATTCGATCAAAATCGCTCACATAGCCTCACAGAAAATACCCTTATGAAGAGCGCCAGCCTGGTGATGCTGTCTTCTTCGGCGGAGCATGTGACTGCGAGAATGACAGCAGCAGTATCCACCATGTTGGGTTAATGATGTACATTTTCCATTTTTTCCCCTGCTCCTTCCGGTTAACCAGCTAACTTTGTAACAGCGATTCTGACGATCGGATGTGGAATGCGCCTAACGACCGGGTCAACAAAGTACAGGAGAACAGCATTTCTGGGTTCGGGGAGACTCCTTGCCCCTATGTGATCCGCTTCACGTAGTTCAGCTCGGTATGATTATGTTTAAGCTAGCGGTTCATGATTCCGCTTCTGTACAGGAATTCCACTTGCCCGGAATCCAGAAGC
Source organism: Aspergillus nidulans FGSC A4 (assembly GCF_000011425.1). Taxonomy (NCBI): domain Eukaryota; kingdom Fungi; phylum Ascomycota; class Eurotiomycetes; order Eurotiales; family Aspergillaceae; genus Aspergillus; species Aspergillus nidulans. Next base: position 142,381 of record NC_066264.1, on the reverse strand, counting down.
TGACGAGCAACGTGTTGAGAAAGGCCAACCGGTATTCTCAACAAGCGTATAAGAATACTAAAGATAAGATTGAAGGGCTTTATTGCAAATTAATAGTTTCGTTGTCAGTACTATATAGACAGAAAGAGCTCATGGGGAGTGACACACACTACTACGACCGCTTGATGTTAGAACTGAGGGCTGAAGCACAATATTTCATTCGACATGCGCAGCAGCAAAAACGGCAAAGTGCAGCATAGTAGTTACTTATGACAAATAGACGAGTTTCATGTGGAAACCATCTGGTGCCTCTGCGCAGGTGTAATATCTGGTCTGCATTTCCACTGTCTGAGCAGTCGAATATACTCAATGACACCCGCGGCATAGAGCCTCTTATCAGCGTGACCATAGTACGAGTAGCTAGGAATTACTGACTGGCGGTGCCTGGCACAAATCTAGATGATCATGGGGCTGCTCAGTGCAATATCGGGCTCGATCTTGGATAAAACATTGCGTCGAATACGGTTCATAAAGGCATATACACACAACTTCTGACCATACGCATAAGACATGGAGAATATATGCAGTATTATATTTACAGGATTGACCGGACATATTAGTGCCGGGAATAATACTTGCTATTTCACGCTCGGCGGCTTTGATCCCAAACCAGACTTTGATGTTCCCGGAGAATGCCGCTGGTAGAACCGAACAGACTGGGAGTCTGTGGGAGAAAGGCTGGTCGTGCTTCCTGGGCCACGGTCTGAGCAGATGCTGCTGGGCGTATATGGCCGGTGTTCCTTAAGGGGCCAGGTCGAGAGACAGGCCCGAGGGATAAGGCCCTGCATTCCGGTTTCGACCACAGTACACCACGCCTGAACACGAAAGTCAGTGATCATTAGTTATCGGGATGCCAACAGCAGACTTACCCAGCCGTCATCGAATTTCTGCTCCAACCGCACAAGCTGTCCTTCGCTCACTTCCATATGTCCGTCGTTACGAGGTACAAAGGCCATCTCAACCCGGAACATTTGAACCGTCGACAACTTGACCGGTGAAATCTCTCGCTGAATTGCTGATTGACCCAACTTCAGTTGTGGCTTAGAAAGGTTGTTCTTACTTGGATCTTGCGTCGGCAGTGATTCTTCAGGCGAATGCTGAGGCTGGCGTTCCTTTTCTCCTGAGAGACGACCAGCCAAGGAATCTACGCTGATGTCGGCGGGATTGCTCATGGCCACCATACCAGAAGAGACACTTCGCACTTTGACTAGGTCCTGAATATCTGCGTCTTCGCATAGGCCTTGGAACTGCTGTGACGGTGTGTTCCGATCGTACTCTTCTAGGCAAGGGCTAGGGCTGTTCGTGCTGCACCATGTTGGCGACGCAGTGTCGGTTGGCGGCCGCGGTGGGTTAAACTTCCTTGTAATGGAGCGTAGAGCAGAGGAACTGTTAGAGTGAAGTCTTGACACAACACCTCGAAGAGCAGCTGGCTCCGGTGGGGGAATATGCAGATAATCCTCGGAAAAGCCATACTCGTACGACTCCCGACTCCTCCTTATCGCCGCTGATTTCTGCTTCTGCGGCACTGACTTGACCTTGTCCATGGCCATGTTTGCGACGGAAGAAAGAGCAAAATACATACGACTTGCTGCATCATACACACGGTTCCTCCACAGACCCCCTCTGTAGGAGCCCAGTAAGTCTGCCTGGGATAAGGTCGGAAACGGCGTTGGCTGCCTAGAATAGATACTGCTGCTACGGCCGCTGATGGATCCCTGACTGTCTCTGCTCTGATGCTTGAACATCTCAGCTACATTGACCAGTGTCAGGGTACTGCTTGTGTACAGATTCGATGCGAACTTGTAGATTGAATTTTGCTTGTTTGGTGGGGGTCGATATTTCTCCCCGAGGATGGCCGTCTGCAGAGCACGCTTTCGGCGGTGCAATCGCCAGTTGATCAGCGCGATCAGGACAAATGCAAGAGTAAGGATGCTGACCACAATTCCGGCTTGTGAGCCGGGGGTCATTCTTGCTGAAGATTGGGACTCGGAGGAGGTTGGATGGGAGCCAGAGGGGGTGGGAAGGCTAGAATGTGTGGTCATCGGCAACGAGGTCGTATGCAGGGTCGCCCTAGTTGTCGAGGTGGACGAGGTGAGCGAGATTGTGGTTGTTGAGGTCAACGATGAAGTCAAAGATAAAGTGCTAGAAGATGTTGTTGATGATGTTGAAAACGATATCGATGTGGTGGCAGTAGCAATAGATGTCGCCATGTCAATTTGAGGAACTTGCCCTTCCCGAGGTTCGGCCTGGGCATCCAAGGGAACACTGGGAGGCTGTACCGGGGCTGGCACTTCATTGAACGTCCCTTGAAGCTTTGCAGCCTCAATGGTGCTCTCCGGGCCAGGCGGGTTTGGCCTTGCATCAGCATTGACAGCTGGCCCTGTCTGCCCAGTCGCTTCACCTGGAGAGCTTGCGGCGCCTGCCGCAGCGTTATCAGGAAGACGGTACGCTGCATTATCGTATGACCTATCAAGCGGCTCTCCCCTCGTGGCTTTGGAGATCGGGGCTTTTGGAAAAAGTCTGGCAGTCGCAGGTGTCATATTTGGCGTGGACGTACGAATGAATATTTCGATGATCGAGCAGCATGAAAGCTGAGTGAAGCAATAAACATTATTATACCCTCAAGAGGAGTATGTTTATTGTGTCAGTACTAAGGCACTCCGTTGTTAACATTCTTCAACTCATGCCCCACTAATAGATTGCTTAAACTGTTGTAATCGGTCAATGGAAATGACCCTTGATTCTGATCTACTGCTACTCCCAGATATCCCAAGTGACTAGTAACTGTGCTATAGCTTATCATAGAAATCACTCAAGGAATAGAAATATAGATATGCTGTATAGAATAAGACAAGAGAAGCCTAACACTATGACAGTCTCTTACCATATGTTGAGATCAATAATGCAACAATATGCAATGATATGCAGTGTCAAACCCCCCAAATATAAACAAACTACTATTCTCGTTGTATTAAAGTATCCACTCTAATTGAAATAACAGATAGTTCCCATTCAATAAAGATACGCACGCATCTTTCTTCCGTCGGGATTGGTAATATTCATAGAAAGCAAGGGGTTAATGCTGGCCCGACCCCTTGAAGTTACCAATAATTCTTTGACAGTGCCGCGATGTCAAACAGTATCCCACCCGAGGAATGGAGACGACAAACGGCAACGTTGCAGATAACATTGTCGCCAAGGGCACCAAATATGTCGGCTTAACATAAGCAAAACCGAAGTATGCCACTACACAGCTATGAATAGAACTATTCCGCTCTGTGCGCCTATAATTACTAGAACATTATTTCCAATAGAAAGAAGAGGTCACACTCCAACATCAGGGCATCAAAACTTGACCCATGGTTGTCGATTCATGCGAGTAGAATCCTACCCAACAACAATGCAACATGCTAGCACTGCTGGAGACAGCCGTCCCAGAGCCACTCTATGACAACCATATCCACCCAAAAATGCAGGTGTAGCACAGAAATGACTAAGGGTTGTATGCCCCTTGAGCCATGTACTGACCTGGCGGTTCGGAATTCAATTCCTGAATTCAAAAAATTCCTAGAAGTCAGTGTTTAGGTTGCTTTCTCTGCTTCTCCCCCTACACAAAGAAAAACAACGCATACTTGAAGCCCAAATTTGGATTTCCCATCGTAACCATTACCCTCGAAACGTCTAAGATAACCTTTCATTGATTGTAATCGTGAAGTGAGAAGTATCTAGTAGAATTAACCACTTAATACCGAAGGACATCCCTCACACGCCAAACATAATTCCCTATGAAGTGACGGCAGGTGGCGCATTGTGTACGTCCGGTTGCTAAACATATTACTGATATTCCGAATCATGATGCGACGAGAGTTTACGTCCTCTGTATTAAGGGCTTGGGAATTCCTGGAGTTGCTGATGGTAGCTGTATAGTAAACAGTCGATATTTACAAAGGGAACCAGCCAGGTGCAACAATAAACTGCTCCGAGGGGGCTCCGAGCTTCGTCTCCGTGGAATGAAGAGAAATCCACTTGCTTTCGGCCCAGCGATAACTGCATTTGGAGTATTAGAGTATGGTATCGATCCTTGCGCGTTATTAGGTGGATGCCGGACCCCCCGGCAATGTCGCAAGTTATGATATCGTAAACTGAAGAGCAATTTGGCTAAGGGCTGCAGACAGCGCTGGAGAGGTCTAACTCCAACTCTCCCACTCCTAGGCGCATTTCAACTATTCGAGAAGTGTACTATTTGACAATCATGATACAGGACTACAATAGCCACTTAGTTTGGAACATCGGGAGCACAAGGCCAAGCGGCGGATACGATTGACGGCGGATTTTACCACTACACCTACAGTTTTTAAAGAACAATCATGCACCATATTGACCCTGAGTAACGTTTGTTCAGTTATTATTATGTATTAGGGCATTTCCTTAATAGTACATCCCATAGACCTGCACAGACCCTCTAATCGTTGAGCATGCCCGGAAATTTTATATATCTGCGCCAGGGCTAGCCATGTATTTAGTGTCGAGCTGCTCCTCGATCCGGACCCTTTAGTGCAGTTTGCCTATCATAGAAACCCTTTTTCCCCATTTTCGTTCTTCCTTACTTTTTTTTCGGCTCGTTGTGTAGTAGGTTAGTAAATATAATTGAGAGAGCTTCATTCTGCCCTCTTTCATAAATATGCGTATTCCCATATGCTTCAACAAAGGATCATACCTAAGGCCCTCTAGGGCAGGTAACCAGGATGACTGTTATGTAGATAACTTCCTATAAGGGCTTTAACTTATTAAACTTTTACTTAATTAATCCCTGTGTTTGCCAGTTACCGGAGGGCTGCCGACGCATTTACTCTCGGATAATGCACCTGAATGGGAGCTAGTAGACTCAGTATCAGATTTAGTCGAGCAAAATCGCTTCTCCAGAAATGACCCCATCAATCACCATCACCAGATTAATTCATAGAAGATATTACGCTGACTGCGCTGATGCTGAGAAGTTCGCAAACAGCTCGTCTCATCAAAGCTGGCGTAACACAGGAAATGCACATTGGTCAAGACACAGCTAGGCCAGAGAAATATGGAAGACGGATCCCCAAATCAAATAAATTTAGTCTCTTGCAGTGACACATCTTTCGCAACAAAGGAATATGACGAATCAAACAATCCCCTCAAGTCTACCCCCAGATAGACAGATGGTACATCTGCCCGTCAACGGGTGAGAAGAAGGGGTCTTGATTCTAGCCAGCGCTGTGGGCATTGCAACCATCACGCTAGCAGCCTGAGAATGCACAGTCTCATTGGTGTTCGTATTGGCGAGCGAGGGAAGACAGCGGAGGCGACGGAAGTCACCTGTCCATCGGGGACGTAGATGGAGGGTTGGGTTGTTGGGCAATGTCTGTGCTGGTCGCAGTAATACTCTGATCTAAAGGTGCATGTAGAAATTATTCTCTTTTGTTTTTAGTTTGGCCGTATAAGGTGCGTTGAGATGCCTACCGTTGCCGCTGCTGTTATTATTCTCGTCATCAAAATCTTTCTGGACGTGCCTAGAGTTCCGTTCTCGGATCTGGCTCTGACTAGCACCAGTCTTCCTTCTATGATGGCTGATTCCTCCCTGGCACCCACTCGCATTACACCGTATATCAGAGATATATTCCCTAGCGAGATGCGCGAAATCTGAAATCAGGCTTCCGGGAAGCATGTCCCTGCTGCAGTATTCGATTCGACTGAAGTGACCGCTGGCAACATCTAGAAGGGCCAGGTTGAGGATAGTTTCAGGTAGTTAAGGTTATGGATAACCAGGTCAAAGAGAATCATCAGGGTGGAGATTTGGGTTAAGGCTAGGATCCTGCTCGTATTTGAGGTTCAACATCAGTATTGAGACTATACTATGTTCCAGATATGCTATGGTAGGGACTAGACAGATCTGGTACTGAAGAAATTCTATGATGAGCGTAAATACGTACCAGGTAGGGGTCGAAGGTGAAATCTCGATATAACTCGTCAGCTCGAGCACTCCGCGCGCAGTCTGCATCAGCTCCGTCTTTCGATCGAGCTCTTCAATTCTCGAGTCCCGGTGTTATCTGCTCGCGTCCGCCGCCACAGTGTAGAAGCGTCCAAATAAGTGTAATTTGTGCATACCGGTAGTAATAGTGGGATTTGGATAGCGATAGACAGTGCCCTAGGCTCACCCAGCATGCGCGGGCGAAGCGGCTCTGCCGGCCGAAACCGGCGCGGGATGGAGTCTCTCCATTTCTCGAGCTCGGCTTGCAGAGCCTCAACGGTTGTGCGGCAGACTGTGCAGGATTGGAGCATTGAGGTGGTATTAAATAGGCGGGATTGGATCTTGGAGACCAGCCGAGAGTATTTTAAAAAACTAATGAGCCAGCCGTAGTCATCGAAGGACCATTCGGATGTGTTGGGTAGGGAACAGCTAATGTGGGCGTCCTGGAGGGTCTGCAACCATCGGTGAGTGAGAATTGAAGGATAAGACTTTGAAAATGAGGATGACTGAAGAGTGTTGACGTACTGGGACCCTCCCAGCCACGAAGCAGGAGATTTTTCCGTGTAGTAAAAAACCCAGAATGTCCGGGATGATGCGCTCACGGATGTTGATGTAGATCGGTTTAGTCTGGAACTTTGGGCCAAAACAGCTGCCTCTGCTATCATCGACGGCTTGAGGCCAAATCCCGCTATTGATTGAGAGAAAAGCGCCTAGAGGGTCAGTTTCAGACTCCAAAAGTCCTTGTTCTGCAATAGCACTGTTTTTAGTGCTCTGCACACCTTGAGGAAGAGACAGGGTGCTCACAAGCGCCACGAGTGCCTGTCAGTGCCAGCTTCATACTTGATATATAACCATATTTTCAAGCAGAGGAAGCCTACCTGCACTAAGGTGAGCGAGACTGGGAAATGAAGGTCTTGGGAATAATTCATTGCTTGCTCAAAGTAAGCCCATGCTGAGCCCGTCCGAGCCTCATAGCTTCCACCGTCACAATGTTGACAGCCGACTGCCACCACTGCGTAATAGAGGCAAGCCCAGGATCTACTGGCGGCGACGTGGCGGCGACGTCTTGTGCAAGGTTTGGTGCAGCAGTCCGTTTTTCGAACTCTTTCGGACACAGGAATGGGAACAGGGGATGGACTAGCTCCATGTACGCTGAAAGAGGACCATTAGCCCCATGCGTAAATCAGGGCACAAATAGTAGAGGTATACTGGTGATGTATTCTTCCACCGCGGGGCGCTTGGTCAATCTATGCACATTCTCCGCATCCAGACAGGTATCTCGACCAACGCCTGACGTAACCAGTGGACTGGCGCTTTTCAGCTTCGCAGCTATGACAGCCCGAATAGACCCTAGCAGATGTTCCAGCCGGTTATGAGGGGTGAGGAAACGCCCCCAAACCCATTTGTTGAAACCAACGATCCAAGGCTTGACCCGCAGTCGGCGCAGCTCAATCCGACTTATTGGGCTAGAACCATCCTCAGACTGACGTCTCAAGACCGCAGTAGATTCCTGAAGCGCAGAGCGGGCGTGTCATTTCAGAACCTCGGGGTGTCTGGATATGGAGACGCTGTCGCTTACGAGAAAACTTCTGACAGTGTACTCTTGAGCCGTTGAAAATCGTCTCCCGTCTCGTCCAGGGAAACCGCAACACTATCCAATTCTTGAAGCGAACGATGGCCTTCTGAGAAGCGGCGAGACGCTGCTCGTCCTTGGTCGTCCGGGCAGGTACGCATTATAATACACATACCGCGTTGTTACTAGTGGATGTATTGGCAAACAGAGTGACTACCGGCGTTTCCATAAGGCAAAAGCTACACTGGCAGAAGCAGCATTCGAGTTCATAGTATAGAAAGAAACTGGCCGGGTGCCAGTTGTTTCATAGCATGGTGGATTATTTTTCTATGAATGATGCCACTATTCACACGTGCAGGACTGTTTTTTTTCTCGTCTTTGCAAATATATATTCGCATCAATCCTAGTAGAACAAGCCGAAATTAATTTCTTTGACTTCTGTTTGACAAGGTTAGTACTGTTGAGCGACTAACACTTAGGCCTAAGTGCCCATTTTTCCCCGTCGGTAGGAAGAAAGAATATACTTTTCTCCCTAGAACGTGCTATCTCCTCCAGTATACCACATCCTCAAATATTTTCTCAATGCATCCTAGCAACGCAGTATCAATACTGTCTCAAACTGCATGAGCATGATGCTTATTCTGGGGAAGAAGCACCCAGACGATTGTTAAGGTGATTAGTAAAGCAAGAATAAATGGTTGTAGACTTTGCACTCCGCGCGCCCCAGATAAAGCACCGGCAACAAACGGCAGTCTATGCGCAGATACAGAAAGCATTATATTAGCCAAATGTCTAAATCACTGGTTTATAAAGTATTAACAGACAGAGTAAACTCACATTGCTGCACCACCACCAGCCAATGCTGACGCAAGTCCAATGCCTGGAGTATGTAGATGCTTCGGAAGCAGCTTCGCAGCCACTACAATTGCCGCAGGAAAGAGAGGCCCAGTGAAGAAGCCAAGCAGCGAGACAGCAACAGCAGAAACGACAAACTTCGGTACGAGCCAAAATATAAGTTCCAGAGCTATTGAGATCACAAGATAGATACTGATCGCAATCCGTTCTCCTTCATTCTCAGTCAGCATTCGTGCATTGGATACGTAGAGTGCATAACATGCCTAGCCAGTCGTTCACCCAGCCGAGTAAAAGTCGGCCAATAGTGACGCCAGCCCAGAAGCCCGTGGGAATTAGACCAGACTCGAATGGCTGTCCGTTGCGAGCCTGGACCATAAAATCGACGACCCAGCCACCCACAGACACTATCAAATCCAACCGTCAGAAAACCATTCACTCCTAGGATAAAGCCAGAGCATCCCACCTTCGGCACCCATGTAGATAAACAGCCAGAAGGCTATCATCCAGGTAACGCGACTTTTCATTGCCTCTGTAGTTCTGTTTCCGCCACTGCTACTAGCACTCCTGCGTGTTTTCTCTCGGAAGCTAGCCGCATTCTCTCCCCAGAACAAAACGGCACTCGTCGTCAACTCCAGGACAGAGCCACCAAGCAGTGTATAATAAAAGTAATTCCAGTGGAGGCCGGATTTGATCATCTGCGTTGCGATTGTTGGGCTCAGGGTTGCCCTGTGCCGTGGTCAGTGTGCCATTGGTAGCCCTTGCACATTATCAACGTACCCAAGCCCATAGAAGGCACCGAGAAACCCCATCATGGTGTTCGCATTAACCATGTCTGCAATCCAAGAGTTCCATGCGGCATCAATGAGGCCATTCCCCAAGCCCACAATTACGTAGACAGCCAACATGACCGGCCAGGGCGGGCGAATGGCCATAATTACGAACGGGATGATATGGCATAGGGGACCAATAATGGCAATACCTCGCTGGCCCAACGTCATGTGGATTTTGTTGACAATGAGAGTTGCGATCGTGTATCCGGCAAACGGGGTCATGAAAATCAAAGAGACGACCGTGGTAGACAGCTTATAGTCATCACGAAGCTATTCAACGTCAGCATCCTTGTCGGCGACGGGATTTGAATTCGATTCGACGCTTACATATGGCACAAGTGCCTGCGAGAGAAGTCATTAGCCGGTTTTCTGGGGGATCCGAACGGGAAAAGCTCACTCCATAGACGCCGTCGCTGGCCCCTACGACCGCGAAACTGACAAACGTAGCTAAAAGACGCCATTTGTTGATTGGAGGATCGTTCCACCTTTGCTTTGCTTGGATGACTGCATTCTCAGCAATCGGTTCAAACGTTTGGACTGAGCTCTGTGGCTCTTGTCCCTGTGAAGCTAGTTCAACCGCTGTTGTTGACATGGTGTGCTACTCAAAGACAAAGGGGAGATGGGGTTTGGGAAGCAGAATTGCTCCTTGTCCATAAATATTTACGAATGCATGTCTTTCCCCGCCCGATGAGTCAATGGTGGTCTCTCGACTCTTGGTTCACCAACGAATGCTCCTCGACCGACCTTGGCTGACAGGCGGTTTCACCATAGCTCAAAGATTATTGGTTATCTTCAGAAATGGAATAGTTCTAATTTTTTTTAGGCCTAGTTATAACGCCCAGAGTCCACAATATCCCTCAGAAATAAATCACAGGATGCAGGAGAGAACAGAAAAAGCCAAAATTTCCCGTTAACAGCTTTCCAGATTTGCCAGACGATAGAAGGAAAGCTTTCCGTGAGTTCCACCACCTGGACAGGTACCCATGTATGGTTTAGTGAAAATACGAACGCAGGGCAGTTATATCACAAAAGGTGGCTTCTAAATCTATATATAGTAAGGCTAGTATAGCACTGCCTTGGCACTGCAATCTGGTAATCTCTTCAGAAATATAAGAGTGAGGGATCTTGGCTGTACTGTGCAGTTACTGCAGAGTCCATAATATCCAATCCAACTAGCATACTCCAGACTGCTGCTAGATTATATACTTTGCCTTTTTCTTTCTTAGCGTCTGATCGCCTGTAAAAGCAGTCTGTATCTTCTCGCCATTCAAACATAGTATTAATCATGGTATATATTTATACTCTATAATGCATATTTCTTCCCTCGACGGTGATGATTTGTGGAAGACTCTGGATTCTGAGCTGGAGTGATGAAAAGCCGGCAATATTGGCCAGCGAAAACGACTAGTCGGGTAGACTCTCAGTGTAAAAGAACATAAAGTATCTCCCCTCCTACCCTCATATTATCATGCCGGCGAGAGTTGTTATAATAGATAGCATTGAATCCATACAACAGGACTATATCGTCCAGGCCTCACCCACACCACCTGAGTGAGCTTCTTGACTTGAGTGATGCTGTCACATTTCTACAATAGGCCAAGATCTCAATCGACCGTGACGAAGAGAACTCCTTGCCCAATTTGACCCACCCAAAACGAATACTGGCTTGGCATGTCTGAGCCGGGGAAGAGGCTTGTAGACAGCAAAGAAGAGGAATATTCAGATCCTGTATATAAAGGTTAGTAGTCTTCTGGATACCCGTATCCATCTACGCCTCTTGACTATTCATTCCTACAAATCCTAGAAACGAACAAAGCCATGCCCACTCCGACCCAAGTCTCCGCACCAGCACCTACCATTACCGCGCCGTGCACGCCGGAGACATGCCCAATCGACTGGGCCTTGATACGCTATTTCCCAAATCTAGCAGGGAATACGCTCTACCTCGCCCTCTTCGCACTCATGCTCCTCGCGCAAGTCTACCAAGGCCTTCGCTTCAGAACCTGGAGCTACCTTGGATGCATGGCCTGCGGGACTCTGCTTGAGGTTATCGGCTACGGAGGACGTTTGATCCTGCACAATAACCCATTTAACTTCTCTGCTTTCCTCCAGTATTTCTCCACTCCGACATGCCCATACCTCCCTTCCCGCCTCGCTCTTTATAAGACAGCTCCAGGAGAGACTGACCTCGAGACCACATAAAATAGATATCTTATCTGCCTAACTATTGGTCCCGCCTTCATCACGGCGGCAATCTACCTATCCTTTGGTCGAGTCATCATCATCTACGGCGAGAAAGGCTCGCGTCTGAGGGCGAAGTCTTATTCCAAGGTCTTTGTCGCGTGCGACCTGCTATGTCTTGTTCTTCAGGCTGCCGGCGGCGCTGTCACTGCCACTGCCGGCCGCAACCAAGACGGTCTTCGTCGCATTGGTATCAATGTCATGATTTCCGGGTTGGCAGCCCAGGTTGTGTGTTTGGGAACATTTATGGTCCTGGCAGGGGATTATGCGCGGCGATTACGGGTTTTGCGAACAGGGAATTACGCTGGTCCAGATAGCGCTGCTCCTGCCGACTTAATTGGTGGTGGGTGGATATGGAAGGGATTTCTTTGGGGTATGTCACTGCTACTAACGTAGCTAATTCCTTCTCCGACGTGTTACATGGATCTGTTTGTGGTATTAATGACGGTTGGACAAACAATAGGGCTTGGAGTCGCCACCCTTTTAATTTTCATTCGGTCAATCTTCCGCGTCGCAGAATTAAACGGCGGATTTGGCAGCGAGCTGGCGAATGACGAGGTAGCATTTATGATTCTCGAGGGCGCAATGATGGTCATCGCCTGTGGTTGGATGAGTCTCTTCCACCCGGGATTGTGCCTGCGTCGCGGTGACTGGAAGGATCCCAGTTCTTGGGCTCTGACGGAGCGCATACACGCTCCGCTGGCTGGTGTGGATGAGTGAAATGGCAAAAAGATGTTGGAAGTTGGAGGAAGTTGGAGGAAGTTGGAGGTTGGGGGTTGGTGGAAATACCAAATTGGGTTAGTGGTTCAGCGGACGAGAGTCGAGCAGTAGTGGCGTATGTACACTGTGGACCCCATCTGACTATTCCTTGTTTCGTATAGTAAAGTCCCATTGGTTGGTATATCCCAAACCTGGCCTAGCGGCTCTCAGCCAAGCATAGGTTGTCAGTCTCAGTAAGACTTGCTTTGACCCTGGTTGGCCGGATCGTATTGCTCAGCCCAGGCGGGCATAGCGCGGCCACGAACAGCCAAAAGGAATTAATTAGTTTTTTAATTTAAAACATGTTTCTAGTGATCCTCTTCGTACATAACCTTCAGCACTCCCATCAGCTCTGCTGGAGACTGTATCTACCGTAGAATCTACGCATTGCAGGTATGGCAAGAAGAGCGCATACCAAATCACGAACAGGTTGCCGAACGTGCAAGTATGTCACTTTTCTCTGGCAAGCTGAAAATCAAGATTAACACCCACGGCTGATCTCCCACGATCCTAACAGAACCCGCCGTATACGGTGTGACGAGACATGGCCATCATGCAAGCGGTGCACGTCTACAGGACGCCGCTGTGACGGGCCATCTAATGCCCCGGCCCGTCCTGTGAGGGTCTCCTTCGCGGAAACATATACGCCCGAATCGCTCGGGAAAATGAGACCCTTTCAGAGGCTGTCGGATATCAGTGGCGAGGAGACGCGGTACGTTCAGTTCTTTATCTGGAGCATCTCGCAGGGCGAACCCCGCTTACACAAGGGGTCCTCCGTATCTGATTGGCGCCCACTTATGATTCGAGCAATGCACTGCGAACCTGCAGTGCGTCAATGTGTGGTGGCACTGAGTGCACTGATCCAGGAGCGTGTGGCCCACAGCTCGCTGGAACTCCATGGGTTCGGCACCCCGCCGCGAAGCAAGGGGTATGTTTTTGCGCTGGAGAAGTATGGGAGGGCGCTTTTGTCACTACAAGGGTTGCTTGAGAATTCCAGTGATGTGGCCGCCGTGGAGGCAGCATTGCTGTGCGGAATTGTCTGTATCTGGTTTGAGATCCTGATGCGGGATTTTCTGGCTGGGTTGAGTCATTTGGAGAGATGTTTGAGAATCATCCTTCGTCCGAGCTCTTCTAAGGAAGGTATGAATCTACTCCTTGTCAATTCTCTTGGAAAAAGACAGAGATCGTCCTATAACCACTAAACATGGCAAAGGCAACATTAACCCGGAAATTCGAAGAGCGTATATGAAGATGGACATGCAAGCAACGCTATACATCGGTATGCGTGCTCCTGCCGCTTCAATCAAAAGGCCACCACCAATCCCCTACGTCTTCGAAACGCTCCACGACGCAGAAACTTCGCTGATGCATGAACACGCGCAAATCCTGCACTTTGGGCGCCGACCAACCAAACGCTACCGCTACCATGAGCCCGGTCATATTCCGCTCGAACTGATCGCACGCACGCACACGTTTCAGCACCGCCTGGAAGTCTGGAAGTCGACCTTCACGTACTCGTATTCATGCCAGAAAGCACTGGGCAGTAGTCCGCGAGTGTCGGCGGCAGCGTCATTATTGCTAATTCAGTATTACGTCGCGCGTATAATGGCGTCGACATGTCTATACGCGGAGGAAACGCTCTATGATCAGTTTTTAGCCCAGTTTCGACGCATCATTGCTTTGGCTAAAGCCTGCACTGAGCATTTTGAGACTGCGTTCTGTTCTAGGTCTTCGTCTATCGGTGTCCCCGTCTCCATGGGTGTTATTTACCCCCTGTACTTTGTCGCAACCAAATGCCGAAACTCCCAAGTCCGCCAGGAGGCTATCGAGGTATTATCAACCATACCCTATCCAGATGGCGTCTGGGAAGGCCGTATTCTTGAAGTGATAGCGCAGCGGGCTAAAGTTGTCGAAGAATTCGGACTTAATGCTGATCAGCTAGTTCCTGAATTTAAGAGGATCCATGTCCTTGGGCTGGCAGTCCATCCTGAGTCCCGCAAAGTCTGCGTCGAATTTCGGAGGAGGCCTAATGGTATGGACGGCGAATGGGAGGAGTGGGAGGAGTGGATTAGTTATTAGGCCTGAGGCTGGGTTGCATGGAGTGATTAGAAAAAAGCAGGATCACATTGGAGGCAGATGTATGCCACGTTGGGGAATACTATTTGAGGAGAATATTATGTTCCATGAGAACAAGAAATGACTTTGGAGTATGGTAATGTTTGCTTCTGGGCCAGTAAAGGCTGAAGTATAAACAAATGAATAGTGCTCATTTAATACAAATCATTCTTATACAAGCCCTACTAAACAACCACTCAGACGCTCAAGTTAAATATAACTCAATTCCCCAATGATTGCGATGATTAACAAGGAAGCAAACTGGCACAATATTGGACAGCTCCCTACTTTGTGTGAAAGGAGTGACATTCACCTGAGAGGGTGACACTTTTGACAGTTGTTATAATTGAATAGATGATGGAGGTATATGATGGCAAAGTCGAATGGGCTAACTCAAAATGTAAACCTTAAAATACGCGTTCATATTCTTTTTTCCATGAGGAAGGCGATCCAAATTTGCTGGTTGACCATCAGACGTCCGAACCATGGGATCATCCGCTATGACCTGTAGACTTCTTTCAGGTTCCGTTTGAATACTTAATCATACACATTGATAAACTCAACAGATCGGAGGTCGGATTGTGGTAACCCTCAGCTAGATGGGTATGGCTTGGGATACACGACGCCCCCTGTTTCCACGAGCCGGCGGTAAGGACTAAGAGGACTGATTATGTACTATTGTCCCAAGTTAGCCAGGACAACTATACGCCCAAATATTGCATTGTTGTAAGTACTTACTCCGTTACTGGTCAAATATCACTCTAACCCAAGGTCGAGATAGACAGCTGGAACTGCCTCCAGTGCTTGCTATCTCATGTTGAATTAGTGCGTTAATAAATCGCCGCGGGCGCTCAGGCAAGTCAGGCTACGCATGCTGCACCATGGAAACATTTGATGCGTATGCGTATCGGAAGCAGGATCGACAGGCTCATGGGACAACCATGTTTCCAGAGAAGAGCCATATGGGCCCACGCGAATCTGTTAAGCTGTACGAACCTTGTGCTATGACCCAGGACTACTAACAGGCTTGATTGACCGGCTGTATATGACGAGTACAATGACCGTAGCAAGAATCTTGATTGTTCGCATCTATCACGTCAAAGAGCCCCGCCGAGATTGCAAGATTGTAGGCGAAAGAGAAATCTTGGCTGGATGTTGCAGGCTACTAACTCCATATTCCCACATTTTGCTCAATGCATTATCAAGCTTCCTCAAAGTTTGGTCATGGGAGCTTACCACATGCCATGGCAATCCGGAAGCACCAGAAAATGCCATACCGTGCAACTGGGTGCTGATGAAACGGCCCAACCGAGGCCAGCTTGAGCATGCCATTCTAGCTTAGCCTGGAACTAAAGATGAGTGCGAGGATCAGCGGCTAAAGCTTGAACTAGCCACATATAAAGAGTGCCAGGGACGAGCCAGGTTGATTTCTGAAGACAACACTCTTATGAGATATGACCTTGGCTTGGTAGAAGACTTTGTCACGAGCTTTTACCATTTTTTCCTTGAATCCTTGCCGCTCTCAGAAATTTAAGCCAAAGCAGCTGTTTTACGGCCATGGCACAATTCGAAATTTCGAACCTATTCTCTGTTAAGGGGTTAGCAGCAGTTATTACAGGGGGTGGAAGTGGTAAGGCTGCAAACAAACCCTTTCTCTGTGAAAGCGATTATTTCTTTTTCTGATGTTGGTACTGGAAAGATAAGTCCAGGAATTACCAATGTTCTCCTATTTGTTGTCTGCGGCTCACTGCATCAAAATCATTTCTTGCTCTTCTAATCACAGACAACATACTTGATCCCAGCAGGGATGTGTTCAGAGACTGACAGCGCCAGGCTTGGGACGCACAATGGCACGCGCACTCGACGCCAACGGCGCCTTTAAGGTCTTCATTATTGGCCGGCGGGAAGGTGTCCTTCAGGAAACAGCCGCTTCTGCCGTCAACGGATCGATCATTCCTGTCACTGCGGATGTGACGTCTAAAGAGTCACTGCAAGCCGCCTACGACACCGTTGCTTCTCAGACCGACCACATTGACCTGCTAGTTGCCAACAGCGGAATCGCAGGTCCCATTACAAACACAGAGATCCAGCCCGATTGCTATCCCACCCTATCCGAGTTTCGCGACCAGTTCTGGTCGATCCCCATGGAGGAATTCACAAATGTGTCCCATGTCAATGTCACGGGAGCGTTCTACACCATATTGGCATTCTTGCCGCTGCTTGAAGCCCAGAACAAGAAACGACCGGCGCCGATACCGGGCACTGTATCCTCTCCCAAACCACAAGTGATCATTACAGGCTCAATTGCAGGGTTTACCCGCCTTGCACTTCCCGGCTTCCCATACAATCTATCCAAGGCAGCAGTGACCCATATGGTTAAGATGCTTGCGACAACCTTCAGTCAATACGACATGCGTGTCAATGGTATCACACCAGGTCTTTATCGTACTGACATGTCGTTGCCGTTTTACAAGTCGCAGGGTGTACGTGGGAATGGGACCGAGGATGGGTCGTTTCCACGATCTATGGTTCCCGTCACAAGGAGTGGTAGTGAAGAAGACATGGCCGGCATTATACTCTGGATGGCTGGTGCCGCGGGGGGATACCTGAACGGGAATATTGTCGTTAGTGATGGAGGCTCGGTGAGTGTTGTGCCCTCGACTTATTAAGGTGGTTGGTAGAGGACCCGGTATTTTCCTTTATATATGTAATACAGGATGTCAAATTGACCGCGAAGGATTCCTATCAAAGTTACCACAATAGTTGGCTTGTTCTCCCAGAACTGTGGGTCTGAATCATTCCGTTAAAATAGAGGCCCCTGCTTTGTGATAGCTCCAAGAGCCAAATCCTGCAATCTCTACACTATCTCCTTCATATAAACTGTGAGTGGTTACTTATTGCAGTGTTATTAGTCTGAATGCCTCACATGACCTCAGCTAGCGCACACTGTATCTCATCTCATCTCACGCATAGCTTCAATACACCTTAGCCTCCACGTTCAACATCAACGTTTTTCAATTCTCGACGTCTTCCATGTATTGATCACTCAAAATGGGAAAGAAGACATGGAGAATGCTTGGTAAGGAGCCCAAGCTCCCATAGACAACTCGTCTTTGAGTATAACTCATCGCTATTCGCAAAGAACAACCCCAATGTAATGAACCAGTTGGCGACGAAGTTGGGTCTATCGTCCGAGCTCCAATTCTACGACGTATATTCCCTGAATGAACCCGAGCAACTTGCCCACATTCCTCGACCTGCCTTTGCTCTGCTGGTCGTTATTCCGCTTACACCAGCTTGGGATGAAAGTCGCAAGGCCGAGGACGCTGACAAAGAACCCTATACTGGTTCCGGGACTGATGAACCGGTCATCTGGTACAAGCAAACCATTGGCCACGCCTGCGGATTGATCGGTCTGCTCCATAGCTTGTTTAACGGTCCGGCCGTCGACTTATCAAGCTTGACTCCTTTACTGGTCGTCCTGTACTGCTTAAGCACAAAAGCGTTCTCATTCTTTCACCCGTCAGCCTTTTGCATTGCTCAAATAGCTGCAGATACCCCAGTCATCATCTTCCGAATCAGCATTGTTGCCATCGTCCTGTATTTCATGGTCGGCTTGACCATTTCAGCGTCCGCCCTTTTCGCATACGGGCTTATTCTTTTTGCAGGAACCATGGTAAGTGCATAATCTGCACGCACAACCATACTATATCAATGCTGCGTTCACTCATTGTCTTAGTGCATGACAGCCATGTTCCGCGCGATTGGTGCTGCTTTTGACTCTTTCGATGCAGCTTCGTAAGTCTCGGGATTTTCTATCTCTGCTCTGGTCATGTACACCGGGTATATGATTCAGAAGCCGGAAATGCACCCATGATTCGTCTGGATTTTCTGGATTGATCCACTAGCGTACGCCTTCGAAAGCCTCATGGGAACGGAATTTCATGGGGTTGGGTTAAAATAAATTGCTAGATCCATAGGCGGTTTACTGTTCAGGTAACCACCCCAAAACCCGCCCCAACCCGTGGTTTAACTAGTCTACTTACCGTCGAGGTCCAGGACGCGATTAGCCGGACATTCAAACTCCATTAGTTAAACCGGGGTAGGCAGATGTTAGGATGAACAAAGACACTTGAAATTCTTATCGAATACTATAATGTTATCGCGCGCCTAGCCTGCCTTAGGCTAGCACGTGCTACTGTGGAATGGGATGGACAATTGTCATTATTGGCTGGCCGACGTGGCCGCCTTATATCTAGTTTACTAAATAATGACTAAGCGAGCTCGACCCTAAGGGGCAGGCGGTGCCATAGGACAGTATGTCCTGACAAGAGTCCTGTGGAACATAAAAGCAGCCAGATCCTCGCAATCGTCTCCTCCCCTTTATACGTCCTATGTGTTCGAAATATGACACTTATTCATCTTGTACATACACCTGACAATACCAAACATCCCGCAAATAAGTGAAGGAATCCACAGCAAGCACGAACTTATCTTTGCTTCACTGCACCCAGAAAATCATTATTTTATCTTTTTCCGTTAGCGAAAGGCATGGGTGACCGGTTACCTTTTGAGGTGCTGTTGCACATTGCGGAGTGCTTAGAGGAAGACCGTGACTCTCTCGTGCAGTGTACTCGAGTATGCACGCGGTGGAAGGCAGTCTTTGAGAGACTCCTTTACAGAAGATTACACGTCCTCAGCAATGATCTTGGTGTCAGTGTAGGAGACTTATCTCTGACACGTTTTCAAGCTCTCACTTCAGCGGCTGGTACCGCGCGGCGCTCTTATATAAAGCACTTAATTTACCATATTGTGTTGCCATATGATGTGGGAGCTTGGCCCGGTGACACGCCAGACGGCGAGGCAAACCCTTTTCAGAAGGCAAACGATGCTGTGTTTGGAGTGGCTGTCATCAGCCTATTTACTGCTCTACTTTCATGGGAAAACACGCGGTTCAAACTAACGTTCCAATTAGTGGGTTGTCTGGATAGTTATGAACTCGGGATGGAGGAAACCTCTGTTGACGGGCTAGAGGAAGAATCAATTCCTCCGCCATATCAAGCTCGACTCCCTTCCATTGAACTCTTTGAACTGCCTGAAATTGAGAGTATCGATAAATTTTTTGTTTCAGATTATCTTCTCGGCTCGGTGGGGATAGGGAACAGAACTGCAATTGAGATAGCTCATTGTTTTCCTAAGCTTCAGTCTTTAGAGTTGAGTCTCATTACCCATGACGATCCAGACTTCCAAATCAATAGCCGAAAAGGTATGAGATGAACTTCTCTTTTTCTCCCTCAAGCTGGCTACTGACAAATCGGATATTTTGCCAACTATGCTGATGTTACGTTTCTAGAACTGATACAGGGTATCAAGAAACTACCACCTACTCTCAAAACGTTTCGTTATTCGGAGCATTATAGCGAATTCATCGATAGAGAGCTTCAGTCTGTCGATTTTCTATTGGGCGAAAGCGATATGCTTACGCCGACTCTGCGGGAGTTCTCCCTGCAGTTAAGGGAGCTAAAGCTGATAGGGGTAGCTATTGCCCCAGACCTTCTATGGCCTCTAGATCAGATGGGAGAGCCATCAAGTAGCACAACAGAGGTTTTTTGGCCTCACCTTGAGACAATCGAGCTTTGTCCTGCACAATATCTTCCAACAGGTAAGACCTTTCTTTGGGTCTATTAATCCATTTCTCTCTTGACCCACGAGCTAAATAGCCGAAAAATACTCACCAAGCCTGCTCCAAAAGGTGAACTATTATTTGAACTAGTCGATTTTCGTACTACGATAAAACATGAGATATTTCACCGATTCTGTATAGCAATGGGCTATGCAGCACGTCATATGCCTCGTTTGACCAGCATAGTGTACTGTGCTTTGTTTGAAGAGGCTTACTTTACTCGGTTCAACTTTTTGCAATATTTGTCGAAAAGGACGGGCATTAGGAAGGGAATGCTGAGGTTCGTCTCAATATGGCACCCAGAAGGATCCCCAGCTCTATATATACCTGACGACCGTGTTAAGAATGCATGGGGCTGGTCAGAAAGTACTGAGGTTTTTGAGATTTCTGCTCTTAACAGAGAGATAATGTGGAAGTTCTCTGGCTGGCCACCAGCATCCTGGTAACGCGAGAGCTAAACTGATAATACATTGTACATTTGATGGCATCGACGATCTCATACTTGTATTTTGAAGTGATTATTGCAGTGACTATTGCCCCTCAGCCTATGATTGCTTGTGGATAAGCGGCAATATGTACTGCAACAGGGCAGGAGGGATCAAGCAATGGAGCAGTAGAGATCCTGTTCAGTTTTCAATGACGTAGTAGGCACAAGCTGAGGCCAGAGCCTTCTCATCTTGTGTGAAGTATAGCACTAGCTAATATAAAGCTTCTGGCTCTTCCCCTAGGGGGATAAATTTTCCCTAATTTACGGTCCGGAAAGTTTTTATTCGTCGAGGCCCTGCCGTTGCTGGCCAGGCTTAGTAGCATTCGTTTATAAGGTCTGGAGCGTGTATCTCTTGGTGTAGGTATCCATACATAATATAGAGCTGCTTCGGCTTTCGACACATCACCGTTTACGTCTTATTATTATTTATGTCCTACTTCCTTGGAGAGAAATTCTGGCGCTCCTCTCCATGGTCAGCTTCGTGGTGGCCACGAAGAGAAACTCGCAACTCGCGAGCTCCTCTCCTCCAAGGCTCACCTCCTTCGCGGCCTCGGCAACTGTGCGCGTTCCTTTGAGGAGTCTGGCCTCACTGCACGCTCCATACGTAGCCGCGCCCAGTTGGCCAAGCAGTACCGCGCTCGTCATCTCCTGTGTACCCGCGACACGGATGACGTCTCCAAAACCGACCACAAGTGCTCAGAAGATTACACTCTGTCCACTTCTGAGTCCGGGGATCTTCGCTACCACCAGCGAGCAGTCTCAAGGAGGGCGAGCTCTTGCTTGAAATCAACAATAGGGGAAATGAAGATTATTGTCTGCGTGCTGAACCCCCAGGGAGAAACCGGTCCGTTCTGGGTGGACAGCGAGCTCGTGCACAGACATCATTGAAGACCAGGCCGGTGTCCCTGTTGTTCTGGATCTCCAGTTCGTCGATGTCAGCACCTGTCAGCCCATCGAGGGTATTTACGCCGAAACATGGAACTGCAATGCAACTGGAGTTTACTCGGGCGCCCAAGGTAACGGCAACGGAAACTCCGAGGATGACTCCATCTTACAGGAGACCTTCCTGCGCCGCGTGAGCAAGACGGGTGAAGAAGGCGTCGTCACATTCAACACCCTCTTCCCAGGACACTATGCGGGTCGGGCAACGCACTACCATGTCCTTGCCCATCTAGACGCGGCCCTCTTGGAGAACAATACGTTGACTGGCGGGTCCGTCCCGCATATCGGACAGCTCTTCTTCGACCAGGACCTGATCACTGCAGTTGAGGTGACCTCGCCATATAGCTCCAACACCGTTGAAATCACGAAAAATACAGAGGACAGCCCTGGTGAGTACCGAGAATACAGTTCTAGGTTCTTTGTGTCCACGGCACAGCAAGGTTGTTGCTCAAGGCATAGCTAGTGATTACCAGTTTCTACTGCAATCATGAGTAAGAATTGATGCTAGTCAAGTATATTGAATTCCAACATAGTAGGTACATGTTCCTTGTCTTCTTGATCTAGCACTAAGATTGGGCTAAAAAAGGCTCAGCGGGGATAATCAATCTCGTCCCAGTAATTCCAACTCGTCTTTTAGGCAGAAGCCTGTAGTTGAGCAATGAGACCGCCACAGTAGCACGGTGAGCCGAGATGATAAGGCTGAGTTGGAATGCCTTAGTTGATATTTTAGTTAATATTGGCTGAGGCACTTCCACTTCCTGAGGCCGAGGCACTGCCAGAGCCCGTAACGCTGGCGGAGCCATGGCCACTGGCAGAGGCAGAAGCGCTTCCAGAGTCACCGTCAACACTCACAGAGCCCTCACCGTCGCCGGAGGCTGAAGCACTGCCGTCACCGTTGACATCAGCCGAACCTTCCCCATCCCCGGATGCAGAAGCACTGCCATCACCGTCAACATCAGCTGAGCCTTCGCCGTCGCCAGAGGCGTCTGCACTGCCAGAACCCTCGGCACTCGCATCACCTTCGCCGGTGTCAGATGCGTCACCGCTGTCAGATTCCTCATCACCAGTCGTGGAAGAGACATCACTATCGTCACAGTCGGAGCCATATCCAGACTCGCCAGAGCTACCAGCACTGTCGGACCCTTCGATGCTACCAGATCCTCCTACAGAACCACCAATGGAGCCTTCAGAAGAACCTTCCGCGGAGCCTCCAGCGCTGCCAGAACCTTCAATACTGCCAGAGCCTTCAGTAGACCCTTCAGCAGAACCGGAACCCCCAATGCCAGCAGAACCGCCTGCAGATCCAGATCCTCCTATGCTACCTGAGCCACTAGCAGAGCCACCAGTCGAGCCTTCAGCAGAGCCTTCAGCAGAGCCTTCAGCAGAGCCTTCGGCGCTGCCAGAGCCGCCAATACCCGCAGACCCTCCAGCTGACCCAGAACCCCCAATGCCAGCAGAACCGCTAGCACTACCAGAACCTTCCAATCCACCACTAAGATCGCCACTTCCACTAAGACCAGACCATCCACCAAGGCCAGCGTGACCGGAGGAGCTACCACTGCCGCTCAGACCGCCCCAGCCACTAAGACCGGCATGGCCACCGAGACCAGCAGAGCCACTGAGGCCCGCGCTGCCGCCTGCAGATCCCTCAGCGCAATCTTCATCACTGGCGCTGGCATCGCCTGCAAGGCCAGCGTGGCCACTGAGGCCGCCGTGGCCGGCAAGGCTGGCAAGGAGACCGAAGGTGCGCTTGTTGACGGCGGCCAGGTCATCGCGCTTAATTGGGGTCGGTGCGCTGAGGGCAGCGGCGACGAGGGCGAGGGTGACGGCGGGGAGCTTCATTTTGATTAAGATGAGTTGATCAAGAAAGTGATAGCGAGAGAGTTGAGAGTAAGCACCGCTTTGGTGATTAGAGCGAATTAAGAGGTTGGATTAAACGATCGGACGCGCAGCGAACGAAAGAAGTAGAACGAATTGAGAGGAAGTTGAACGAGCTGGAAGATGAGATGATGGGCAGGAGAACGAAGAGGTCGACCTGGTTTATATAGACATCGTTAGCGGATTAGTCGGCCCAAATCAGAAGCACTGCCATATGCTTACTGATCTCTTCCCGTCTAGGTCAAATGGCGGCATAGCGTGTTTCGTTGAGAGACAACCTGGTTGAGCTGGGATGTCTTGGTTTCGATCAGCATCTACCCTCGGGTCACCCGTCTTCAGCTGTCTCACTCATAAACTGACACAATGGGGTAGAAAGAGAACGCCCGAGGGGTAAGATCTACAGCCTATGCCGCTTTTCGTGCCGTCTAGAGCCCGTGCTCATGCCTAGGGTTATTCGCTGCCAAGGGTTCTGAGGTATTAACAGGTATCTGTAGGCGTACAGCAGATATCTCGTTAGATAGCGTATGGAACGAACGGAGGAAATCTATTTTTGCACCATGTGGATTTACTTGAACTACTTTTCGTACTAGCTCTCCTTACTGGACCAATTCTTCATCCGTGGCTACTACCTAGGTCTCATACCTATACTATGTCTCGGTAACTATGCTGCAGCGCTTATGTGCGCAAAATATCTGCATTATCAAGGGACTATCAACTTTGCCCGGCGACTCGGCCAACACGCGTGCAGACAACAATAGCGAAGCGAGCCCGAAGTTCGAAACGGACTACAAGCACGGTACTCAGTGTATTGTCCGAGTCCGAAAAGTTCTATTTCTGCGAGATGATCTAAGTCTCAATTTCCACAGAGAAAGACGCCTGTCCCAATACCTTATGTAAGGTTACACCTGACCAGATGCCCTTATAGTGCTGTATTGCGTCGCTTCCTGAACTTCAATGCCTGTTGTTTAAAGTCTCTACCTACAGAGAGTCTATCTGGTATAGCAAATTTTCCATCAGACCATCACGTTGAACCATGGACCAGACGAAGCATCAGATATCTAAACTTAGTACACCCCAGGTTCAGCTAAGGCGTTTCAGATGCGGGGACGGAACGGCGGGTATTTGATGGAGTTCCCCTGGACAGGGAGCAGGAGCAAGTAGTCTACTACTACCTAACTTGGTATAGTAAATTCCTGTTTTCTGATCGAACACTCTACCCCAAAGGTAGATTTGTTGCTCTGCACAACATGCAGAGCGCTGGTGCTGTGGAGACTTAAGCATCCTCTTCATTTACCGCCGTCCCGCGGGTCTCAGTTTGCGACAATGTGTGCTCTTTGGCAAACACCTGCTGTGCGAGTCATGGCAAGGTTCGCTGTCAGGGACGGATCGAGATTGAATCGAACTAGTCTGTGCTTGGAACAGTCTACTCGCCTATACAAGTCGCACCACTGCTGCATGGGGTCCACCTGGGCTGAGGGTTGGCACCGTACTTTACACAAACTAGCAAGACAGTCGGCGATCGAACCCTGCGCGAGTTTCAGATCGTCTCGAACTGACACGGCCTTCTTTCTGAGTCCGGAAGGGGAGCGCTGAGCAACCAGAAAGTGGTCCAAACACAGATCTTTCTGCAGCAAGTTGATGCTCTCAGGCTGGTGGCTGGCATCTAGGCCCAGGGCACTTTGGTGGTATGGGAACCGCTCCTTAGGGCTATCTCATGCCGTGCCCTCCATCCTTTCCGGCTTATCCGGCAAGACGAACTGTTTCGAGCCATGTTCATCCTGAAAATCATCGGGCTGGTTTGGCAGCATATTCCCCATAAGGAAATTGGACTTGACAAGTCCGTATCGGTGTACACCAACGAGTTACTTACCTCGAATCTAACATGCCACCTGACCTGCGCTGACCTTCTGGTCCTCCGGTAGGAAAGATACCATTGAACATAGCACACAGACCAGTATTCATATGGATTCCTCAATACTTCCTGGCGACCCTCTCACTTACTGTAGACCGGTGTCGCGACTCGACAAGGAACCGCTATTTTCGGTATGTGTTTGGTCCCGATTCAGCACACTCGTACTCAATGAAGTAGGCGTTGCCCCTTGGACTCGCGGTCAATTACATGCAAAGCGTAGGGGATCTATATTTTCGTATTGCAATGTTAGAGATGCAAGCACCGGATACTTCGGCGCGAACAGCATCAAGAGAGCGATCACTTTCTGGGTGTAACAGGATACTGTCTCGCTCCCCGCTATTGTCATAAGCGCTCATACATTGAGACAAGGCTCTTCTGTCTACGCATCGTGTAGATTGACTTCAGCACCGCGCAGCTAAGATAGGTAGTAGTCACCACTGGCAAATCTCGACTAGATACATGCCTACAATTGGCCTCCAGCTGTGGCGATCACGCCATGGATTTCATCAGACAGGTCAGATGTGAGTAAAAAAAAGGGATGATACAAGATCATAGTCATGGAATATGCCCAAGTAACCTCAAAAACGGACAGTCCAACTGGTTAGCAGCTTCGTACCTGCCACGCATAATGGCCTTCAGTCTGGGCGCCTGGACCCGCGCAACTGCATCTCGGGCCGCCTCGTCATCTGTTGCATTGTCTGCTCGCTTTATAGCAGCTAGCTGCTGACGCCTCTGCTCCTGGTGGCCCATGGCCTGCTCTTCCAACGATTTGGCAATCTTGCTCGGAACTAAGCTGACCATGTCGGGACACCTCAAAACGGGTGCCAACTCGTACTCGGTGCCCTAAACCGCAGCCGGCGCGTCACGGTACTGCCGGCGAGCTCGGTGCTCTCCCGGCCACACATCACGCCAGCTCATGGGTTTGTTCCCGGCCTGCTCGTCAGCAATATCGCCAATTCCGGTTAGATGCTCATCAGCCTCCATCGCTGCCATCTTCTGCTCCTGTTCAACTTGGACGTTGTTCGGAAACGCGCTCGTTGTGCTTAAAAATAGACAGCTGAGGATAATACCAATGTTCCGGTAATTGGCGATGTCCAGTAGGTGGGCGCCGCTGCTGGTCTCACTCTCTGTTTGAGCACCTCGCGCTGCCGCTCGATGGACCACTCCCGCCCCCTGCCCACATCTGGTCACCACATGTATGGGCTGCGGTGTGCTGGGGGTCACCAACACAGGAACCAGACCACGAACTCCCCAACTCCTCGGGGAGGTGCTGGTGGATGATATATATGCCATTGCTGGCGTGGAATCCCTTATGCTTGCGGTCGCCAACACCACCATGTCAGCCTCGACGAAAATGTTGCGCTGCCAGTTGTTCTTGGTAGTTGCATGCTGGATTCTCAATGGGCTCGGGTACTCATGCACAGTCACTGCCAGATTCTGATTGAATTTATATAGGCTATTGTAGGTCTGGTTGTATATACTTGACAGATTCTGAATTCATACAGGCTATTGTAGGTCTGGTCGTATACACTTGACATCCAGCGGGATCAAGATCATTCGGCCTTATTCGAAGCCTGCACGAATGTCGACTTGACTCGGATCTGTGAGGCTGTATCGGCAAAAGCGCCGTGTTGTCCAGCAGTTACGTAGCTCGTAAGCCCAATTTCATCATCATCCGTCCCTTTGATCATGCGATGAAGAATACTCCCTCCTCTATAACTGTTATTTTGTCCAACTCCGGACCCACTACGGAAGGTCCTTGATTTGTTTGAGGACGGGCCCTGTCGCGAGTGTGAATGCGAATTGTAACTGCTCAGAATCGAGTGATGAGCGATGCGGGCGAGAGGCGCGAGATGGGGGAGGCAGGCGCAGACGATTGCGACGGATGGTTCGATGGTCGACCAGATGAAGACGGGGCCCATGAGCCAGGTAATATCGAGAGCGTTCATGAAGACGCTCAAGTAGTGGATTCGGACGATGCTGGCGATGCAGACACTGCCATACCCTGCTGGTCAGCTTCATCGGCAGTTGGGATATCGGATGGTAACAAAGAGCTCCTCCAGCCGGCACTTACAAGATCCCCACAGCCATGATACCACAAATAGCAATCTTCTTCCTCAGAGTCATCTGCAGCTTGATAATGCGCGGAAAGGGAATGGCGAGGATAATGATGTCGTTCAACATGTTGATAATGCCCGCAGCGAGAAAAAAGGTGTTGATATCGAGGCATTCCCCTTTCGTGCCGCTGAATTGGGTCCAGAAGTAGCTTAATGGCCGGCAGGCAGTGCTCATGGTTACCCAAACCATTATAGGGTACGAGAGCGTGATTGCCCCGGAAACCATTATGGCGATTTTAAGATATCGCTCTAGGGGCGAGAAGATCCGCTTGTAGAAGAAGAGGATCGAGAGTCTGGTGCTGGTGCAGCACAAGGCGTAGATAAATGTATAGGAGAACAGAAGCTGGTATGGGCTAGATTAGAAGCATTCTATAAAGGAAGCGTGGGACTGACTCTATATAACGCCATCAATTCTTTCAATGACGATGCCCAGAGATGCTTTCCGGCGCCAACAGTACCCCCTGCTCCTGTTAGGTAGCGTTCTCATTTGAGCCCGGATGGTAGAGGCTCACCTGCAATGCTTATCCCGGTTGTCCCGCAAATACCAACCTTCGCAGGAACGCGACTGTCAGGAGATGCGCGCGATGTGAACTGAGGGCAGACTCACCAGCGCTACAATGATTGCCCAGTCATCGGCCAGGAGCGGATTCCGAAGAGTCACGCGAGCTACGAATCGTAGAAGGACAGCCACTGCAGCCAGAGAAAGCATTGCTATTACAGCGCCATTGTTAATCGCCACATTGCTCTCAATAAGGTCGACATTATCAGGCGGCGGTCCAAAAATGGCTTCGATGGCTGGGTCAACAGTCATGGCAAGTGTGGAGAAAAATCAATGACAATGGGATACAAAGACGTTCAGGACATCATCAGCTTTAACAGGAGGCCTAGTTGTTCTTTTGGAATAGACCTACAGACTACTACGTGACGATGAAGGGGCCAAAAATCCCGTCCACCATGTGCAAAACCGTGATCCTACACAGATGCCAAGCGACAACGTGCCATCTTACAGAGAAAGATGCCGTCCCGTTAATAACGCCCTCCTACAGGCGTTACTAGCAGACGTTAGCAGGAAGCCCGCGATCCCAGTTGGCTGAATGTTTGATGAGTTGTGGAGTAACGTCCGTTAGCGGAGCGACGGACAACGGATCGGCCCTGGTGACAAGGCCCTAACGGATGACTCGGCATCCAGAATTGGAAGGTGTGGTCTTCTTCGGCAGCACCTCGGTAGATGACGAATAGGTGAGCGAAAGACGACCGACCTGAAAGGCCGGTTACGGCGCTGGTCAAATAATAGGGGCTGCCCTTCCTTGGGCTGGGCGTCCTTGCTTTCAATTCTTCAAACAGCCATGCAACACCACTCTGCCATGGACTACCAAGAAGTTTGCAAGCTCACAGCCTTGGAGCGTATTGGGCCTAAGGGCTGGCTCCGTTATGTCTTTCCTTTCCAGCTACAAGACAACTATGACCTTAATGAAGTTGCCCGAGTAGTCCAGGCTGGGTACGACGCCCTCGTCAAACGGATTCCTGTGGTCGGCTGTGAAGCAGTTCCTGACCCGGAGTCACGGCAGGCAGGTGTGCTGAAGTTTCAGAGACAAGAGGATCAAGACTCGGCAGGCATCGTCGTCAAAGACCTCCGCAATTCCTTTCCATCCAGTTACGCCGAGCTGAAAGCAAAGGCATTCCCATTGGCTGCCTTCGACGCTGAAACCCTCTGTCGCCGGTCAGTGTGGCCTGTAGCAGGAGAGCGGTTACCCATATCCCTCGTACAAGCCAACTTCATCCAAGGGGGACTGCTTCTGACCTGGTGCATTTTCCACATGGCGGGCGACGGCAAGTCCTTCTATCTTTGGACAAAAATCTGGGCAGAGGAGTGTCGGAAGGCGCAGGGCCTCGACATCATAGAGCCATTTCATCTTTCCGACGCTGTCTGGAAAGATCGGGAGCGGGTCACGCAGCCATCAGGCAAGAATCCAGGAAAGCCTGAAGATCATCCAGAATATACTCTCCTCCCATTCACTCCCCCGGGTGCGCCACCAAAGATGACCTCTCCGAGCCACCGGGGTCAAGTCTTTTACTTCTCAAAGGAATCATTGGCGGCTTTGAAAGCAGAGGCTTCTCCGGCCAATGCCACCCAGCCGTCTGATCAGCCGTGGGTCTCAACCAATGATGCACTGTCAGCTTTAGTGTGGCGCACAGTCATGGCAGTGCAGTCACCACTGGAAACTCTAGAAGGAGACCCCGTGTCCATCTTCAATATCGCGATTGACGGGAGAGCACGCACGAGCCCAAAGGTCCATCCAGACACTTTAGGCTGCTTCCTGGAGTATGTTTCTGTCTCGGCGCCAATCCGTAAGATGCTAAGCGAGCTGAACATTGCCGACCTGGCTGTTCTCATTCGAAAAAGCC
This sequence comes from Aspergillus nidulans FGSC A4, assembly GCF_000011425.1. Classification (NCBI taxonomy): domain Eukaryota; kingdom Fungi; phylum Ascomycota; class Eurotiomycetes; order Eurotiales; family Aspergillaceae; genus Aspergillus; species Aspergillus nidulans. The sequence continues at coordinate 112,543 of NC_066264.1, read as the reverse complement.
TGCTCCGAGCTGATGAAAACTTCACGGACGATGTGGTGACACTTGTTGACAAGCTCGAGGACGTCGACCGCCTAGTTCCAACTGCATTCCTGGATGTGCCGGGCTTCAACTGCGTGCAGACCTCGTGGACTGGGTTTGAGCTTTACGGGTTGGACTGGGGATCTTTGTTGGGCCATACGATTCAGGCCGTGAGGTCGCCGCATGTGGGTGTCATCAACGGTGGGCAGGTGGTGCTTCCGGTGTTACCAGATGGGGGGATGGAGGTTATTGTTGGTGTTGAGGAGAGTTGTCTCGACAGACTGTTGAAGGACCCTTTGCTTACGCGATTCGGTATTGCGAGGTAGAGCTCTGGTACGTGTTTTAGACGAAGCTTAATTTCGACGAAGCTTAATTTCGACGAAGCTTAAGACACTCGTGTGCCCAGTGTCTACTAAGCGTAATCATTCACTGTGTATCCGACAGCTCCATTAATATATTTCCCGGCCGCTCTGCCCACCATGATCGTTCCGCCTCTATCTTCGATTTGGGCGCATTATAATGACAGACCAATCACCACTATGCCACCAAAAGCGCATTGCCATCTCAGAAGTTGATGGAGCAAGAGGGAGAGGTCCAGCTTGCAAAAAGAGCGCGGCTCAATTGTCAGAATCGCACGCCGGTGCAACTCCTTGAGCCTGAATTCATTTACTATCGCCTCAACAGCTGCCAGCCTAGCTGGGGAATTCGATGTTATCTGACTGCGAATTGTGCCAGGAATCATGTCAAGTCTGATGAAGGGGTCCCTGCTAGAGCATCTAGCGACCGGTTGACATTTGTGGCGGCGCACAAACTGGCGGCGGCTAAGTAAAAAAAAAAAAAAAAAAAAAAAAAAAAAAAAAAAACTACGACAGAACTTCAATGCAATGGCTACCGCCTGTACCATTACGTCCCCTCGTGCACCGCCGTGGTGATCGTTATAATCTTCCCAGCCACAACAGCATTCCACTCGTGGAATATCTAGAACACAAGACCTATTTCTGCATTTGCTTTGCACCCGGCTTTTCTGTACTTGTCCACCATCAAGCTTTTTTTTGTTCAGTCACAATCCATCCGCTAACATGTTACTTCCGTCCCAAGTCGAATCTATATACTCCTAGCACGACAAAACCGGCAAGATGGTGTCCTTCTGTATCCAGAACGTCTTCATCTTCCTTGATACCGCCCTCTTTGCAGATACATGGACATCTTCGTTATACTCACTGAGCGCATTGCTTATTGGAGCAGCGACTGCCCTCGAGTGCTCTCCCGCCTCCATCAGGAGCCCGACGTTTCGGGTGCGACCATCCTAGATCTCCAAGCCAATGACATACACAATTACACAGCACTCAGCATTGCTCCTGGTTTATTCGACGGAGGCCAGTACACGATCAGCTCCTGCAACGTGACAGTCACCCATACCCATTTCGGCTGGAACGACATCGTCACCTCTCGAATATGGCTACCACTTAACAACTAGAATGGCCGATTCCAGAGCCTAGACAGCGGTGATTATAGCACAGGCTTAGAACCAATCTACCTTGCCTATGCGGTTGCTCAGGGCTTTGTTTCGGCCTTCACGGATGGAGGTGTTCCCAGTGATGCTGGAGCAACCACCACCATCGCAACAGATCTCTCGTAGGCCTTGTGTAGCGAGAACAAGGTAAATTAGTTTTTTTTTGCTTCATACTTATGCCTACAGGGCAACGAACGATATGGCCGAGATTGGAAAACAGGTCACCGCTTACTATAACAGACCCGCCGAGTACACCTACTTCAGCGGCTGCTCTGGCGGTGGAAGAGAGGGTCATGCCATGGCTCAGCAGTTCTCTGATGCCTTTGATGGCATCTTGGCTCTTTCCCCAGCAATCACTATCGAGAGCCTTATCCCCGCGAGCTACTGGCCAACCCAGATCACGAATGAGAATCAGATATATCCATCCCCCTGCGAGATTGATGCGTTCGTTAGCGCCGCCGTCAAGCATTGCGATTGACTAGACGGTGCCAAATACGGCATCATCAGAACATGGCCGCATTCGATTTTGTTGGGAAGCACTATAAATGCAACGGCACCCAACACTCCTTGTCCTCCTCCGGCGCCAAGGTGGTGCAAGCAGCTTGGTCAGGGCCAAGGTCCAAGGTCCAAGTCCAGGGAAGCCGGTTAACCTGGGCTAAACAAAGACGCACCTCTGAGCTCATTCTATATCCCCACCGTTGCAGAACAGTACCTGTCACAGCCCCAGGGCGCCTCTAACGGAAACTGGATATCCTACCTCATCGCCAAAAACCCGGCTTCGCGCTCCATCATACTTCTGAGGATGAGTTTTTCGAGCTCCTTCTGGACTCCAAGACCAAGTACGCGTCTATGCTCGCGGATAACAACCATGACATGTCTGAATTCAAAGCCCGGGGCGGAAAAATGATCACGTGGCATGGACTTGCGGACGAGGCGATCCCACTGGGCGGAATGGTTGAGTATTACAAACAGGTGCTGGAGATGGACGCTGGGGCCAGTGAGTTCTTCCGATTTTTTGAAGCTCCGGGGATTCGTCATTGCCATGGTGAGCCGGACCGATTCCTAACGCAACCCTTGCACAGTTGACGGAGTGAATTGAGAAGGGAGTGCTCCTGATACTCTTCATGTTACGCGAGGTAGCGACGGCACGTCGCGAGACTTGTGCCCATTTCGGCAGAAGCAGGCGTACGTTGGTGGTGATCCGACAGATGCGAGATCGTTCACATATATTTAAGCTTAACTGTCTAACTTGGTCGAGTAGCCTAGATGATCTATTCTACCAACTATTTTGCCTTCCATTTCACGCCAAGTACATAAGAGTAGTAGCTTAACAAAGCATACAGCTCCTGCGCATCTTATATAAGACCTGCCTCCAAAAACAAGCACATCATAAATATTTCTCAAATTCCAGGCCTCACTCATGATGTGTGCGAGGAAATATATTCACGAAAAAAATTTATTGCGATTCAATCTATGAATGCACCAATGTAAGTTTACGACCTGTGTGTAATAATATCAAGATGCATGGTACTACCTGGTACGTTACTCATTGCTGGCTCATGGAGTTCAGATGTCAAGTACGTGGGTGTCGGTCATAAACCCCCTACAAAGTGCGCCTCACAATTAACTACTATCACTATACCGGCCCAAATAATCCAGAGATCACTAGATAATGCTATCTTATTCTCGCCGGCAATCATGCGCTACAGCTTCCTCATCGAGACAATACTCCCACACATCTACCACCTCTTGATCAAGGTCGAACGCGGCATCAAAATCAAGCATAGATTTTCGCTTACAGCTATCAATCACATTTTCAGATCATCATGGCACCAGCTACAGACAAGGAATTTTTGCGTTAGTTTCCAATACCTTTTAACGACTACCTTGAGAGATAGATCCGTGAACACCTGTCATTTTCCAGCTTTGGTTTTTGTGCCGCCTGCTTTAGCCCAAGAAAATGACATCATTGTTTTCGAATCTGGACCGCTGCGCACTTTGTTTAGAGTGCGAGTAGCGAGGCCAGTGAAGCCAATGTCGTCCAGGCTGTGTAGGGCCTGGAGAGCTGACACTGCCACTGGTATTATTTGAGTCCTCGCTACCAGTGCTCATAGATCGCGACCGGGTCACCTCGTCACCGATAGACGGACGGCGGACGGGGAACTGGTCGGTAGGCACTGCGTCTCCCATTGGTGTCTATGGAGAAAAGTCATTAGTTAGTGTATCTCCAGTGTATCTCCATATTGAAATTAGAGAGAGACGGTCTCTAGCCATACCTGGGAGGAGTGGACGCGAGAAGGGTCACGTTCTGCCATCTCGTATTTTTATTCTTCGTGATTGATCTTTCAATAGAGATTGCGGGTTTCTTCCGTCTCGCAACATAGTTCATCTTGGGGGCCCCTTGCGTTTATATAGATGTCATATGTGGCATAGAACCATGGTCCAAGTTTCAGCACAGACTTTGTCCCCTCCGAATATATCATCCTGTTGGTCCGTGGTGGATCAGTCGACCGCTTTCCCAGGGTTCCTCGGGGTCTAAAGCCGTTCTACCAATGGATTGGTTTCCAGCACAGACATGATGGCAAAACCCGCGTGGTTCTCGAAACATCGTCTGCCACCATCTTGGTGCCACCCGACTACGTCCACCTGTGTTGTCAGGCTCCTTGAATGTTGCCTAGCCGCTTCTATTAGTGCTTCTACTTTAGCTGTAACTAAATTAAGCCCTTCTTCCAGGCACTGGCCTACTTCAACTCTTCCAACCATACGGTGATAGGATCTCATCTGTCCATGGGTGTTGGCAAGATGAGGACCTCGGTACGAAAATTCTTGCACCACCTCATGGCAACCATGATCCAAGGCGCCCCATAAAGAGCGCAATGACTGACGCAGTCGTGCATCCAGGTCCCTGCCCGCCTAGTCAGCGGCCTTGATTGGTAGTTTGATCTCGAGTGCACCGACCATTTACGACATGCCTGAAAGATGTGTAACATTCTTAAAGATTATAGATCTACATGTTGTGGTATCTCTTCATCAGTTGATGTGGAGTAAGCGATCGTTTGAATTTTATATATTCAAGCTTGTGACTTGAGGTTGGTCTATGCATGGGAGTGTCCGCCCTGGGAGAAATCCGTATGTGGGCACATTGTCGCCTTACAAATGCATCCCAAATCAGATTATAAGAAGGATTAGGCTCCTTTAGGGGTATAGCCTCACATAAAGGTTCCAGGGGCTACTAAGCGATTCATGAAGCAGTACCGCCCCGCTCCTAGTCATTTGGTTTGCCCTAATGACAAAAGGTAGGAGTGGATGTTGTAAACTACGATTCTACTAGACTTCCGACTAACGGGCTTCAAACAGTAGAATTAACGCTATTTTCAGAGACAACTCACAATTAAAATAAGCAAAAACTATGAGGCAAGCCAGTCTTGTGAACTCGCGTTCTAGACTCCCAACAGCAAGTAGAAAAGCCGTAAATAGTCTTATTGACGAGGAGAAACACCCGATGCAGTGCCGAGGTGACTCTTATCATTGCTCGATCTTTATGTCGACTAGCCTTTCGCATTATAGCCTCACGGAGCCTCTTTTTTTTTCGTAGACATTACCTGGGTGACATTTTCGTACAACTATAGGGCTTCAAATGTGGTCGCCCATATACTATTAGTAATTTTGTGAAAGAAGGTTATGACAATGGATATTGAAACTGAGTAAGCTGTTCCAGTTGCATAGAGTATAGAAGGTACAGAAGTAGAAGGAATTCATGTAAGGAGACTAGTGCGAACATGAAGTTAACGGAGAACTCAAGCAGTCCTTTCGCGCCTTTCGAGCAGTAGGAAACCTACCGTCAGGCGTCAGCCACAAGCGAATGGCTTCCGCCCCAGCGAGCTCAGTGGAGACTGAGAAGCTTGTGCTCAGCCCTATAACGTAATTGAAAACCATAATAGCTGCTAAGCCCAATTGATTAACCTCTATATCAAGCACCAATCGTCTGTCGATTGCTTCTTGAATAAGATTATCTCACCTGTCGGTAGCCTAGGGGTTGCGCCATTAGCGCAGGTTACCGAAAAGCGGGTTTGGTATAGGTAGTAGTCGAGAAGTCTAAGAATTAGCTTCACAGGCTGCAGTGAAAAGTTACTTCGACCTCGTTAGATCGCAGGGCGATTTTCGGAGTAAAAGGAATAATCACTCAGTAGATGAGGACTTGTTAAATCTTCGGCTGAGGACTACATGTCACCTGTCTACTGCTAGATCCTAAACCACTCGCATCTCGACAAGCCGATTACAAGACAAGCATCGCACCCATTCCAGCCGCCACCCACATGCCAGGATTGAGAACGACCGCAGCGTCTGTTTCAGTAGTCTCAGGAATGGTTGGGGTCGGAACAGACATCGTATCAGTCTCAGCGGTAGGTGATGCTGAGTTCGTGGAAACTGACGCGGTGCTTGTACTAGTAACGCTGTCGGTGAGTGTTTCGATACCTTCCTCAGAGCTAGAGCTGGTTGACGTAGCAATTGGGAAGGAAGTCTGGCTGGATGTTGACGTTTCGGTGGGCTCGTCGGATGTGGTGGTCGTCTGAGTCGGCTCCAGCGAGGTAGAAGAGGGCTCGTCTGTCGGGCTGACTTCGCCGAAGATAGTACTCATTGTAATCTCGGTGGCAGTACCGGTACAGTATCCACTGCGCGGTGTTAGAACATGTTTTTCTTAGTGGCGGAGATGCGATCTGCTCGGGGTAGATGGGAGTACATTTGGAGTTGATCACAACATCCGATGAAAACGCTTTGGCTAGCATAGTCGCAGGACTGTGCGAAACCACAGCCAACTAAGATACCATATTGTTAGCTAGCCCATTCTTATTCACAATGAATAGGAGGTAGGAACGCAGAGATGTCGAACAAAGGGGGAAAGCAGAGATTCGAACCTGGTTCTCCGTCCATGCCAATTCCACAGCAATTATAAGCACATGAATCGTATCCACAGCAGCTACCGATAATGCATTGACTCCCACTTTCACAGGTGTCCCGCTTCTCAAGCAGGGCTCTGGCTCCAGCTGGGGAGGTGGCCGGGTCCATCAGCGATGGGCTGGAGCGTATCTTCGCCAGGCCATAGTGAGCGAAAGGTAGCAAAAATAGCACGCTGATGGCCTTCATGACTGTAGTTGAATAACGGGGGATATGTCAGCGGACATTCGAGAGAAAGCGGGAATAGAGCTCTTTTATATCATTTAACAATCCACGACGCCAAAATACTAACTGATACGAATATATCATGTTGAGCCTCGTGTCACGTGCCACGTGATCTGTATGGCATGATCTCTGGCCCCTGGCCTGATCCCTCGAGGAGTTGTACATTGAAGAAGTGACAACTATGGTCATCAAGATAGAGAATCAATCGTCATATGGCATCCTATCCTTAGTAGGCTACGTTCGTGTAGTTGATGCAGCTTCCTTCTACCCTTTCCCCTTTGAGCATTCATAACACTAACTACTAAATAGAATTGGGCGATCGTTATTTGAACACGAGGTCGTGAGTTCCGGCACCAATGGAAGGTAAGCTTGGCCTTGCTTTGTTCGCTTAACTCATTTAGTTTCAGTTTAGGCTGATAGCATCGGGTATTTACTGGTTGAACCAATGTATGGTTCGCAGTGTAAGGCAGTCCATTATCACTAGGTAGCATAAATGCAATCCAGAAGTGAGTCACACACGCACACACATGAGCCGTGCAACCCACTCAACCATACTGTACATGGACCACACAATATAAAGGTATTACCAACAACCCAAGCACGCATATCCTCTTGATTTCTATTACAGCATGTAGGACTCGTGATTCTATTGTGACCCTAAATATTATTTTCTAAGCATGCTAATAGAGCACGTGTTAATATGATAGAAAATTCTAATATAATATAATATATGAATATAAGAACATAGGAACTTTTTGAATAACCAGGCCTTGTATTTCGCACAATAGAATTTCTAGCTGTTCCTAAAAATTACCCCGATCTGCGGTTATATAAACTTTGAAGTATGGTTTTTTCCGCGATTCCAATGTTTATAAGACGGCAAGCCAATCAGAGCATTTAAATGACTATTATGGCGCTCATATTCAGAATACTAAGCATGGAGAAGAGAATTATGTACATGGGCAGATCGATTGTTGGAAGTCTTCGCGAAACAAAACCTAACTTGATCCCGTAGGCGGTCACAAATGGCAGAATTGTACACGATGAATGATCAATCACACGAGGAGCTCTGTAATCTGTGTTGGCTCTCGATCACAACACATAGGACTGTGACAGTTTACAGCTTCTGATTTATCAGCTTCTGTCAATTTGAGGTCCCTTCGACACTTTATGCATGCTGATACGGAAATACAAGGCCACGTGATCTCTAGTGGCTTGACTATACATCGCGTAGTTCTAGAAGGTTCTCACCCTCTGTATATATATAGTGGGGGGGAACAAGAGAGTAAGAATAAGGCAATGAAGGAATCTATCGTCAACAAGATAGGTGTCAATCGTCATATGGCATCCGATCCTTAGTAGGCTACGTTGGTGTAGTTGATACAGTTTCCTCCTGCCCTTTCCCCTTTGAGCATATTCCACAACACATGCCAACCAGCAGGTCTATTAAGGTGGACCAAGCTCAACATGGATTAGACTTGTTAAACCCAGTCCACGAAACCCGCCCCAACCCGCCCCGACCCGCCAAGAAATGGGTTGGGTTAGACCTTCTAATAATCTATTGGGTTTTGGATATTTTCGGCTGCCCCAAAGCCCGGCGGAGCAACCCGCTGGGTTGCCAAGATATCTGAATGGATATATTACTGTATTTAGATTATATATTCTTACTTAGTGGTTTATAATACAGTATTTAAATATAGTATTTTTATTAGCTATGTAGAGCACAGCTTATTAAAGTAATGATATACATAACTAGGTTAATTTGGGTTATTTGGGTTGGGTTAGAATTATTTGCTAAACCCATGGGCGGTTTACTGTTCAGGTAACCCACCCCAAAAACCGCGTGGGCGGATCAGCTAGGCCTGAAAACCCGCCCCAACCCGTGGTTTAACAAGTCTAACATGGACATTGCTGAAGTGGCATTGCACAAAGCCTATAGCCTTTGGTGTGTATTGACAACCCAACGTACCCGGAAGGCGTTCCAGGAAGCCAGCCCGGTTGGACAGGTCCAACTTATGAATGGAGTATCACAAAATCAACATTATCCGGTGTCTCGACGCTGTTTCCCGTTCAAACGGGATTGTTGCGACTTGCAAAGAGTTCTACAGAGTTGTTGCGGGCGATATCTGCTCCGACATCGCGCGTGAAATTGATATCGATCTGGACACATTCTACGAATAGAATCCGCTTTCAAAACAGACCGTGCCGGGCCTCTAGAGATGCCTACGTCTATGTCAGTATCTCAAGGTGTACCCCTCCTACCACGACAGTTACCACGAGTGGAGCAGTAATAACAACAACAGCAGCATTTGACCCCGACCCCAACACAAGCAAGCAGTATGAAAATCGTGGACAATAATATCTCGTCCAGGTGGGCGATAGACGTTGAAGTCTTGCAAATGAGGGGGACGTTGTGCTGGAGGAATTCTAAGACTGGAATCCGGCGGTTGAGGACACCCGGAACGCGCGGATCATTGGCGTCTCGTAACGTGGCGTGAGGATCCAGCCGCGCGCTGCAGGCATGACGTTCAGCTTTCAAGAGCCGGGAACTGGCGAATCCCATACTCCAAGGCCTTAGCATCCTTGTTAAAAGAGGATTGTTTCCTCTTGCTGGTGGATAAGATTGGGTTAAAATTGCCAGGAGATTCTCAAGGACAGCTTGGCGGCGGCTTGCTCCTCCGCAAGGACAAGTTGCCCGACATAGCTCCGGTCAGAGTACGGGCACATGTGTATCTACGGGCATGTGTATCTTGAGGCCGTCTTTGTTCTTCTTACAGGTGTCGATGAACGATTGGGGACATTCGGTCTTCTCGTCAATCCAGAGATCATCTCGCTCGTCAAGGATGTGGAATTCACTCACCGTGGCGTGGATCGACCTTGTGTCGTCTCAGATAATTTCTTTAATATCGTGGCGGAATGGCTTGCTGTGTGTGGTTGCGCGACGAAAGGAACATCGGGTGAGTTTGCAGAAAGGAAAGCACGGTCTAGGCGAAAGCGGACGGCATTGCAGAGGGTCCTGCATGTCAGATGCAGGGTCTTGATGCCGCTGTTGGGGAGGGCCGGCTATTATTTAGTTAATTTCTATGGGTAATTCCGCGGAGCTTCGTGCCATTTTACGTATCTCTTTTGTCGAATAATGTCAAGGATAGGATTCAATAAGACTCATGAGACGGCGGGTCTGGGCAAGTTTGGGTAGATTGTATGTAATGAAGTGCACATGGGCTTAATGTATCTACTCGGGCCAAATAGCCTATAGAGACGGATCTTTGTCGAGTTAGGCATGGATCTATATATAACAATATTAGCATATTTTGATTAAATCAATATTCTGTATTTACTATAAGTCGGACATTAGGTGCAGTAATTTATACAATTTTATCTCTCGGTAAACCAACGGTCAGCTTATGGGCCGCGGAACGCCATTGAACTATTAGGTCCAACCCAACCCAATCTCTGGCAGGTTGTAGCTGCTTGGACCCGATCTGAGAAGTTAAACCAAGGCCAGGCTGGCAGGATAGAAGCAGGCGGACTAGCGGAAATAACTTATTACCACTGATTCCTTCTTCTTTATCCTCCATCCGGATTACGACTTCTTGTGGCGCAGCCAAACATGTTCCTTTTCAAATACATTAGGCGCGGAACTTGCCCTAACTACAACACCGTTTGATATTGCAGCACCATGGGCTATGCACTGTTGACCTAACTGGCCAACGAACTTCTTTACATCTTTTCTAGACTACTTCATGATTTCTGGCGATCCGATTCCTGGTTCTGTGCTCGCCATGGGCCTTTTTTACAATGCCACTATTAGGTCCGACTTATGCTGCTCCACGCTGCCGCTACTCGACTTAGCTCTCACCTATGGGCTAGCCATGACGCTCGTTAATTAGCGCGTGCTATCATTCTCTACGAAAGCTCCTGTTGAGGTCTCAGCGGCCAGCCCGCCCCCGGGACCCGCCCGGGCTGGGCCTGCCCGTCAGATGGGGTATTGCTATCCGCAGCGCCTTATGACGCATGCTATCTGGACTTAACAGAGCCACAAGTAAATACGATTCCAGATACCCACTACAGAGGGATAAACCCTGCTAGATAGCAGATGATCGAGGAAGAAATGCATATCAATTCTAAGCCAAGCTCGATCTCCCAACACTCGAGGCTAGCATCTAGGAGATGCAAGATATCGCTAGAGCTTGATTCCAGCTGCTAATTTCCAGCAAGGCCCTAACGCGGACGCCAACATATCTGATTGGCAATCGTTCCCGTCCGTATAGAGGACAGCGTGTACCTGAGTCGACAAGCAATGTAGTAGGTTCAGCACTTCTGGGGTTGGCAGGATGATCAGCAGGATTGTAGCTTCAATGCAGCCAGAACGTATGCTTGGCGCGTCTCTCACCTTCCTGGGCTAGAGATAGGTTATCAAGGGGGAAGCCTCCACGGAGTAAGATCACAGGGACTTTCACCATCTGGGTGTGTTTCGGTGGTTCGAGCGCGATAAGGCTCATACGGATAAACCCTTATGGAGGGCTATTCTGATAGAGGGCTGGACTCGGCTGTTGTTGTGGCCTGAATTGAGGTCCAAAGAAGTTCAGACAGTTTAGGCAAAACCGCAGTGTCTTCCAAACTAGGGTCAGGATAGAATCAGGCCTAGGGACCTCTCAAGGATGCCTCTTCGATGGTTCTGGTCATTTCCCTTTCACTTATCGGTGTCATTCAAGAGATATAATGTTTAGATCCTGTATTATAATGAAGCATCATGGTAGATAACACAGTATTGCTATTTACCAATCAAATAGCTGAACGAGCACAAACACACATCAAGCGACTCATACATCCGTACTGTGGTTGGCCCGTACATTGCCACTTTAAATCGCTGCTCAGCAGTAAGTCTTTGTGAGCGGACAAGATAGCTTTATCCCCATTGTTCTTAATCACAGCGGCACATGTAGTAGCCGCACATTGCGTGTACCGGTGTCAAGCCAATGAGCATTGGTATATGACGGCACCTCAGGCAGCGATGCAGGAACTATGCACAATGCAGGCTGGGACTAGCCCGATTCTGCACCAATACGACCTTGGCAATGCCCAGGCCGCTTCTCAGACCCGCTGCTGTTCAGCTCTTTGAGTGTGATTTGACGGCCAGTGGCTGTGTCTTCCATCTAGACATATATATATACACCACCGTTCAGCTCGCCCCAAATCCTCCACGTCCCCATCCCGCCCAAGGTAAAGACGCCAATAATGCCAGATCTAACAACTCAGGGCTTTAGGGCCCTCACAAGGAGCAGTGTCTCTCTCATTTTAGACCAGAGCAGTATTCATCCAAGCGACAAGTCTGAAGAGCTGCCAGTGGAGATACATTTTCGATCTTTCAAAGACACCGGTTCTCCAGGGAACCTCAAAATGCATACCAGCGAGGAAATAAAGGCGGCCATGGAGAAGTGGTGTCGCGATGCATTTGCGTTTGTGGACCCCGGCAGCGGCCATGATCTGAACTCCCATCTTGCCCAACTAGATGCTCACCTGTCAACACTTTTGGTCTGTAACTTCCAGACGTACAAGCAGGATATGGGTGAGGCGGCAATTGTCGATAATGCTTGCGCGTTGCTTGGCAGACTGCCATCGAACCCGCCGGAATTGCCCTATCAGTACGACGGGCGGAAGGCACAGGACGCACAGGAAAAGGACAAACAAGAATTGTGGCCGGCGGCATACTTTGTGGAAAACTCTAAAGAGACAGCTGAAGACCCTGAAGAAAGCAATAATTGGGGCCGGCGATATGACTGGGCCAGCCTGCAGGTCCTTTCGCGCCCAAACACAAACACGATTCGGCTGGTCCTCTTCAAGGTTATGGATCGCGCAGACCCTCAAGGATGTCCCAGCGGGTATTCTGAAACCCTGGGTAGCCTCCTTGATATTGTTACGGGACTGCTTGGAGAGAGTTCCACAGAGGAAGAAGCAAAAGCCTGGTTCGTCCTGCAAGCCTTCCTGTGGGCAGCGTGGCAGCACACGATAATGATCCACCTCTGGTACGACGCAAAGAGGCAGATGTACAACTACAAGTTCTACAATCATAACGATATAGTCGCGCACCAGATCCCCGCGGTAATGCCGCCGCGAGAAATTATTGAACGGTCCCGACCGAATTATATGTGCAAATGGGCATTCGAGCTGCTCCGATCTGATCTGAGCTGTGTGACGCAGGATTTTCGAAAATTTTTTGAGATCTATGAAGAGCACTTTGGGGGCCGTGGTCCGCGGTGTAATCTACTTCCTCCTGGGCACGAGGCCAATATTGCGCAACCGAGAAGAATCTGCGATGGCAAAGCGCCTGGAAACTGCGAGCGATTTGAATCCGAGAGTGTTCAAATCCAGGGCGCGCACGACTTCGGCTGCCCTGGTCCCGGCCCTGACTCTCCTTGCCATTTCCTCGTCTGGGACGAGGCATCGTATTTGAACACCCGCGGTGCGCGGGCTGTTTCCATCGAGGACACTGATGACACCCACATTCGCTACACTCCCGTAACCAGGGATACCATGGCCGTCTCGCATGTCTGGAGCCATGGGCAGGGCGGACGCCCGGAAACCGGCTTCAATAGTTGCTTGCACCGTCGATATGTGACTCTGGCCCGGTTTCTCGGCTGCACCTCGTACTGGATGGACACGCCGTGTGTGCCGACTGACCGTACGCTACGTTCGGAATGTCTGGGCCAAATTAATGCAAACTTTGAGTCTAGCAAGGTTACCTTGCTCGTGGACCGCGATATCATGGAGATTGATATCCACCCCCGAACTCTGGCCGCAGAAGAAGCCATTCTGGCCGCGCTGGTCGTGTGTGACTGGAACGTCCGCGCGTGGACCCTGCTGGAGGGCATGCGTGGCCGGGTGCGGCTCCATCTCCTTTGCAAGAATAACCATGTGATTTCACTAGCCGACGTGCTGAACGATGTGCTCTCCAACAGCTGCTTGTCGTTGGTCTCACTCTGCCTTGCCGTACAACATTATATCCCTATCCCAGAGCCTCCAGGCGGCATAGACCTGGACCCCGTCAGCATCGAGCAAGCGACCTGCCTGCTCAATCACCGCCATGCCACTAAAGACCGGGATGTCCCCATGATCTGGGCCCTGGTAGCGGGCTCACCGAAGGTAATTAAAGCCTCTGAGGAGTTCTGGCTCTCCAAAGTAGGTAAGTTCCTCAACACGGGAAACCTGATTTCCAGCGCTCCACGAATTCCCGGGCGACGCGGGATCGGATGGGCGCCGGCTCGTCCAAATTTGCTCCCGCCGAACGCGACTACCGAAGAGAAACGATATCCAGCGTACGACGGTCAGAACAGCGTTCCAGGGAAGATAACGGCTGAGGGCTTTGAGGCTGAATGGCTCGCTGTGATTCTGCGTCGGCGGGGGATGGGTCTTCCTGCATGGATGTTCAGCATCTATCGGTTTCCACGGGAGAGCGAGTGGGACGAGTATTACCATGTCTATAACAAGGGCGGGAGCGACCGCATCGACCTGAAAATGCGGCAGAGGATCGGGGCGCTGATTGCGCCGCTGTTCCAGCGGTTCCGCTACGTTGCGTTCTTGCTCCCGTTGTTGCGATACAAGGGGACGAACGGCGCTGTGATTCCTCCACAGCCGTTTCAGTACCAGGGCGAGGCAGAGGGGCCGGTTATGGTGGTTGTGGGTTCAAACAACCAGAAGGAGTGGGAGTGGCAGTTCCTGTATGAGTGGAAGGAAGAACAGCTGCCGGAGTTTTGGCAGACCCAGCTTTTACTGGTGTAACAGGTCGCTCTAGCACCAGGCAGCTGCGGTTCAAAGTTTATGTAGAGCTGAATCTCAAGATTAGCGACTGTTATGCGGTTTATTCTAGCTTGTTCATTCTCTTGGGGAGATAGTTAATATCGTCCTCCCAGGAAGGAAGCCGAACCCGGGATTGCATGCGCCACTGTCATAAGCGAGCAACTTTATAGGGGCAATCCTGGTAGATTGGGCTAAGGGCTTGATAATAGTGAAATGGTCTTATACCTAGGCAGCCTGCCCCAACCTGCAGTTTTACAAGTCCACTATAGAGGCCTGACAACGCGACTGATGTGCGTGTATTGCATAGAATATGTCAAAAATGTCCTTTACGTACAGATAATCATTTAAGCAGTTCATTGATATAGATATACTAGTGACTGCGTGTGAATACTTTCAAAATGACCTATCAGGAAAACGAATATACTTCTTACAATGCACGAATTGTGGTAGTGAGGGGCGACTCAATTCTTGGCCATTCCACTGCGAAAGTGATCGTTTAGCACGAATATAATGTGGAACTGCTTAGCTGGAATCATGAAAGAAGGAGCAGGGCTGGAATCGGTTTGTCATGGGCTGTACGACGTTTATTAGAACAGTCCTGGCGTACGATGTAGATCAGGTGCCGCTAACAATATATAAATATACGGCACCCATAATCAATATATTGAAATGAGCTTATCCGGAAAGATCTTTCTCCTCTTTCACCACTACCTCTGCCTCCATCGTCTCTTCCACTCGCTATATATCCACCTATTCAACGATATCAGCATAATCGGAGTATAAGAACCTGAGCCATCCAACATCTATGAGGCCGCCTCCGCATAAGACCCCTACCTGGAACACTGAGGATTCACTAGCCGTGGGCTACGTCTCGAACTCCTATAGTCACCAACCATCGGATCCAATGTTAACTAGAATCATCCAACCTGGATGTGCTTACTCTCGTTCGAGCAATAGGTTAGAAACTCATCCGAGGCGGACTCTTACAGTAGTTTTGTTGAGTCTTGGTTGTCCAAGGAATCACCACTTTCCCTACCCTCACCTGAAGAAAACGTCCAAATCCAAGGTGAAAAATCCACTGAACCGGGAATTGTCTTCACAAAGAGTCGGCCTATCAGGCTGCCGACCACGCCGCCGGTAATGAATGCTACATCTCTGCGTCACCTGCTGATTTTGCTCGTACAGATCATAATCTCTGTTGGATCTATCATATACAATGGCTGCCCAAAACCCAGCAACTCGCAGTTGGGGCATTTGCATGAGAAGCTCGAAAAGGCATTGTGGATAGTCAATATATTGATTTCGCCGCACCAGGGGCACGAGCGAAACGCAAATGACGAGGGCAAGCAGTTTCGATGTGTTCTTTGCTGTTTGCGTGCAAAGAACAGGGGAACATTCAGAAGGCACATATTTTCCGTGCACTACCTGAGCAAACGATATCTGTGATCCATTTGCCTTAGTCAAATTTCGGCTTCAGCGTGGTTCCTGAAGAAGGATAAATATCTGTTACACTTGGGACAACGCGGTTACAGAAGATTAAGCATTCAGCAAATCAAGACATTCGCCCAACAAATATCTCCACCACAGAGCTGTCCAGTTGCCGATTGTGCTAATGCTACAAGTACCTGGGAAGAGTTTATCGAATGTCTCTGCCAGCATGGTGCGGTACCGGAGGACTCTGATGTGGCCAGCACTATGATGAGGACGATGGCGCGGCTGGTTACGCTCCGATTATCGATTTTGGCTTACCATCCTCGAGCATGTCTAAGGAGTCCAGTCCCATGCCTGCGGATGGAGTCAACGAGGCGGAAGATGACACACATGTGCTAAGGGCAGAGCAGATACCCGAAGGTATGCCGTTGAGAACCCTAAACTACCCGACTTCAGCCTATCTCTCGCCAGATGGGGGCATTTCAATGCATGGATTAAAACTGAAAGAAGAACCTGGGAGACAAGAACTGTTCAGATTAGCTTCCTGCCCCCGAATGTGCAGTTGGGAGTCACCGCTGGTTTTTTCTAGCATTCCCCCGGTGCAGCGGCTAACATATCTAAAAAGCGTGACACTGACGATATCAGAGAACTAGTGTGAGAGCCTTGCCGTGCGAGGAAATTGGTAATGAGAGAAATGGCACGGCTGGCATTTGATCTCGTCAGGAATATCTTGACGGCACTGGAGCGTTATGACGGCGGATACGGTGAGAAATACCTAAGCAACAAATGTGTTATTCATAGTCCTGACTAGTAACAGAAAGTGATAGCATGAATATTACGACGTCAAGGGATTATGTCTCCGTGGTATTTACCGAACCAGATTCTGAACCAGTTCTGTGGGAATTAGTACTGTGGCTTTTCCTGACATTCCGTCAACCTAAGCAAGGGGAAGTTTGCTTATCAACCTATAAGATGATCAACGGAAATGCTACTCTCCAATAGCTATCACGAGCAACACCTGCAGCTACCTGCTGCTGGTTCGGTATTTTCGAAAGCGCAATGATTGTAGTATTACCGGGGAGAAGGAACAATAGCGAAATGGTCATGGAAACTAATTTCCGCATGCTACTTCAACTGGCAGCAGTAGAGTATCCTGTCTTAGTCAATGGTGGCCTGGTCCTCATGAGCTACTCAACCGCATTGATTCCCGTGAAACTTGTTGACACGGAAACAATACTCTGGCACTTAGAGACCGCAAGCAATGCCTCCCAGTTGAAGACGACTGAACTCCGGGGGATCAAGGGGAATTGGTTAAAGACCACCGATTTGGAAGACCTGCAGAAGAAAAAGGCTTTACTTGGCTGGCGCCCGGAAGCTGTTACACTGCTTGGCACGGGTCTGTTGAACACTGTACAATGGTCTGCGGCGAAGGCCAAGCACTCTACCTGGACTTGGAAGGGAGCAAACCTGCAATTTTTAGCCTCGTCTACTGCTCCGCTACAGCTAGGAGCTCAGCTTGGCCTCATTTGATCGGTCAATTAACACCCTGCGATTCAGTGCCACGAATAACTATACAAGTGCCTGAATGGCAGTGCCAAAGAGCAAATCATTCTTCATGATATTGAGGACGGCAGAGCGTGACTGGTTCCCTTGATATGCGTATTTCATGAAATGCTTCTTGCATATCAGCGATCAATTCCAACGGAATACCAACAAGCTGATGTACCATTGATCAGACCTAACCCGGACGGAGCGGCAGCTGCGCTATCAGTGCTTCAGGAAAATGGCGGACTTGTTCTCGAAGGATCTCAGCATGATCGCCTAACCATCCGGGACTTGATCCTCGGGTTTTCCAGCAACTTTTCCCGTGCTACCTTGCATCGTCCGAAACGCAATGAAATAAACGGGTACGAATTTATGGACATTATGATGGATTCCTACAAAAGCGAGCTCAAGATGCGTCATATCAATAGACAAGGACTGGCATGGATATCGCTTTTGGAGCAAGAGAACTGCCTTTTCTGCTCAAATACTGGAGATGTTATTCGGGGTCTCAAGGGATATGCAAGATTCACCATGCAATCAGCTCCTCAACGGTTGTGACTGACTAGCCGCATCAATGCACAGTATAAACGAACTACACACAAGACATGGTGGTGATTGGAGCTTGAGCACACGCCGGCTCTCTGATCACCATTGGTTCTTAAAAGGCTCGCCATTCCAAAAATGTGAACATGGAAATGAAAGTCAAGTCTCATGTAGGGAGTCAAGTGAACTTCTCCAGCATTACAGACCGCACCCAGGCGGACGGTTGAGCAAAAATGCAATCTATTGGAGGACAGGGCTAATGCGGCACTAGTCTTTGGACATCTCAAGAGGGATATAACATACATTTGTCGCATCCCTATGCTGAACCCGAGAAGCGAGCCTCCTTACCGTGAGAAATCATCTCAGGACTCCGCCGCGCTGACGCTCCGGACAGCGGCGTTAAGGCAGCGTGATATGTCCTTTGCCCTCTCACTCAATGGTGCTTAGTTCAGACAGTCTGAATCCTTGGTCAGGAATATACCTGATCACTATAATCCTGTAACTTTAAGTACCATATTATTAGAGTTGTCAAGTCTATATCCATAACAGATTATCTAAATGAATTAAGATATTCAAGAGCATAAACCATATATTAGGAAGTTATGTGATTTGAATAACCTGAATAAGAGCTCTTACGTCCTTTATTATCGTAAGATATGAGATTGAACTGGGCTTTGTAAACTGTAAGACAAGACTAAGCATGATTTGGGCGTAAATATAGAGAACACTGGAATGGCACCATATCTATATATGCAATGGTCGCTCAAGAAGCACTCAAGATGCAAGCAACTCTTGTATATAACTGACCTTAATGCAGCTCCTAATGTTCGAATAAAGAGAGACAACGCCTATGTCACAGGAGGCACAGGTAGATTGGGGTCAGTTATTGGGCCGTCATCGCCAGTATGGTCCTTGGTAGCACATTTGTTGTACCATGTCTGAGCTGTGTTGTTGATGGAATTCCAGATACTATGCATGTCTGCACGGCCGTCACCATCCAGATCAGGAAAGTAAGTGCATGAGCCTTCAACAGCACCTCTGTATCTGGGTCCCAGTGGTCCCCACTCGTATCTGGATCCGTTGATATCACGTCGGCCAAGATTATACCAGACTGACCCGTCTCCTGAGAACTTGTCGGTCCAAATCAAATCTGCCTTTCCATCACCATTCACGTCTGCCCAGTGAATGTTTGCCCTATCCTTCTGCTCGGAGTATTTGAACTGATCAATATACTCCCATCCATCATCCCCATTAACCCAGCCCCAAGTGCGCCCATCCTTTTCAACACACAGATAGTCGGCTTTGCCGTAACCAGAAACATCAGCAAAATGGACGGGACGGTCAAAGTAACCAAGGCCTCGATGCTCAGGGCAGTATAGCTGATCCACAGCATTGCTATTATACTCCCACTCAATGCTCCCGGTTTCCTTGACCTTGTTCCGCCACACCTGTACCCTATTTTGATTGTTAGGGTCTGTCCAAATAATATCGCAGGCTCCGTCCCCGTCCCAGTCTGCCAGATGCAGATCGCGCCGGTCAAGCTTAGTTCCGATTTGCTCCCGTGTTGGGTCAAAGATGATTTCGTTGGCTCCCCAGAAACTTGACCCGTCACTGGGCACTTCAACCAGTCCCTTATTCGGATAGAGACGCATATAGCCGGTGGAATGGATCCAAACGTAATCCATTCGACCGTTCTCATGACCTTTCATATTGCAATATCTATTTCCGTCGGCTGTAATCATTAGCTTTAATCTTTCATATGGGGCATGACTTATACAAATCATACCTTTTATCTTTGCCCCTCCTGCCCCCTTATTCTTCCAGACATGTACGTTATACATTGGCCCAGAATTCTCGTCAGATGTACCTTCTCGATGAACACGTAGTCCTGTCTCCCAAGCTCCCCGAAATCCGCTACCTCACCGTATACTCTGGCGAAGTAAACCTGATCTCGTAATCCGGAACTACCAAATATCCCACTCAATCCAGGGTGTGTCGGGCCAGAATTAGCATCTTTGTAAAATCCCTGCCGCCAAACAACATTTAAGCCATCGCCAGCCTGTCCTTTGATGCAGCTTCGGGAGTTCGTATATGTCGTCGCAGCGCCATCATCATCCACCCACATCCAGTCGTCGCGACCGTCGCCGTTAATATCTTCGAATCTCACGCCGCGGATGTCACCCATGCCTTTTCCAGTGAAGCGCTTTCCGAGAGGCTGCCAGTATGCTGGTTTGTCTTCAATCCATCCATTCCGCCAACATGTGACATCGCCATTATCTGCCAAAACACAGTAATCGGCTCGACCATCACCGTCAATATCAGCCAGACGCACATGCTTCTGATCGTGCTCTTCTGGACTCTTCCACAGTCCAATATCGGTAAAGGAGGGAGGCTTGTTACTCCCAGAATCGCCATCTCCGTTGTTGATGCTTGCATAGGTAGTCCCATCCAAGGCAATGCAGACGTAGTCATCCAGTCCATCACCTGAATATGTAATCTCGCATTAGTATCAGCTGTTCCTGTGTGACCAGAATGATGCGTGCCTACCGTTAACATCAATAAAATGCACACCCCCTGGGTTACAGTTATTATGGGTCGAGAAAGAACCACCCTTGGTAAACCCCTGTTTTCCAGTGTGGACATTATTCGTGTAAGAAATGAATGTCACATCTCCAGACTCACTATCTTTCTGGAATATGATCAAGTCATCATACTCGATTGTATAAAGCCTTCCAAAGAAAAAGGACAGCTCATCATCGTCGCTGTATGGATCAGCTGCACCCCTGCCGGCACGGATACTGAACACTGCTCCGTTATACTCGCTGTCATGTCGATAGATCCCGTCATCTTCACCACTTCCCTGCTGCGTGAATCCTCCTGCATACACCCCGCTCCCGTACTCCTTGTCGCATGTTCCCGGGGTTGTCGTATTTAAATCCGCAGGTGTAGCAATGAGGCCATTTTTTGCAGCGTCATAAATTGCATTATACCAAATGGCCGCCAATTTGGAGTACCCGTAATCATTCGGGTGTTTGTTATCGTTGTAGTCATCGGGGTATTTGATCCAGTTGTTTCCTGCAGTTGGAGCCGGGGGGTCCGTATCTGCCAGGACAATGGAGATGTTTAGACTGTCTCTCATTACAGGGACTAGGGCTCGAAATTGTGCATTTACAGAGGCCCTGTTGGCCTCGACACTTGTGGAACCTGAAGGAATCAGAGTTGATAGGACAATTAGTGTGTTGTCCATATCAGGGGCGCTGATTAGTGTTTCGATCAGGTTGCTCATGCGTTCACCTGCTTTGTCTGGTTCAACATTAAAATCGCAGTCATTGGTGCCAGCGTTTATAAGCACTATATTCGGTTTATAGGCAAGGGAGTTTTTTGCGGCCTCTTCGACTTTAGTTATTACGTCGCCACTGTGAGCTTCCACGTCCTGTTTTATCCCCATTGTATAAGTTAGCTGTTCTGGCAATCTATAACAAGCCAAATAATGGGGCGCATACGTTATCCTTCATACTACCGTTGTCTTTACTGCCGACCATATTGACTTCCCACCCTTCGAAGCGGAGTTTGTCACGTAACGGCTTGCGATATCCATTTCCGCTTGAAGACAAGAGCCCCCAGGTGATTGAGGCACCGAGAGGAAGAATTCGCAGAGGTACTTTAACAGCATCGTCCCGTTTTGTTGTTGAATGGAGCCATTCATCTTCAGTGTCTATATTGCTATAGTTGGCCGTGTATCGTGTATTTGGGACTGCTGCTCCTATTACAGTGATTGATAGAAGAGACAGTATTAGGGCAAACACAGGGAAGAAGACGAGACGCGTCATTATGAGGGCCTGTGTTGATGATAGTTTCTACTCTTCGTCCGATTTTGTGCGAGTTCCTTTAATACTTCTCCCTCTACTAGTTTGTCAAGCGCAAAATGCCTATTCTACTGTTCGTTCCACTGACAAAGTTAGAAAACAACCAATTACGTACTGAATAAGTAATCAGAAAGAACTTGAATACTACCATAGCATTGGCCTTCTGACTTTTCAGGTGAAAATAGGGTCCCT
Organism: Aspergillus nidulans FGSC A4; assembly: GCF_000011425.1. Lineage (NCBI taxonomy): Eukaryota > Fungi > Ascomycota > Eurotiomycetes > Eurotiales > Aspergillaceae > Aspergillus > Aspergillus nidulans. The sequence goes on along the minus strand of NC_066264.1, from coordinate 90,457 downwards.
AAACCAGGGGACAGGTGTACATATCTCGTTATTGAGTCATCGAGCAGACCTAACCCAGTATAATGCAGGTCGCCCAACTCTATGACTACTATGAAAAGCTTTTTAATTGGCACAATAGGCAATCGGAAGCGTGAAGGCTCAGCTGAGGCGGCATACAAGAAGCAATCGGGCGCCTGAGGATTAGCGAAGACATAATTAAGCATTTAGACGCCCAAAGGCTCAGTCAATCTATTTAACAAGCAATCGGACGCCTAGCTAAGACACATACAATAAGCGGTTGGTTGCCTAAAGACTTGGGCAAGACATACAGTAAGCAATCCAGGGCCTGAAGGCTTAGCTCAGACATACATGATGTATCGCGAGCCATTATTGTTCTAATTTTTATTAGATAAGTCTGTTGCAAACTTCGTGTCCTCCAACCTGCTCTACAGATCATGGAAAAACCTCTGCACAAACTGCCCTCTTTCTCTCTCTCTATTGGTCTCGATAGGAACCGGAAAGTTGATGTGAAAAGTAGGACCGAGCTCAGTTTTCGATCCGTTCATCTTCGTAAGAAGCAGCTCAAACCCTCTCCTATTGACAGAATCAATTCCTCAGGCTTCAGAATTCTCTTAATAGCATGTTTCCCTATTGGTTGTCCCAGCTAGGCCCTTTTATATAAGCTTCACAGTACATGGAGGACTAATTTAACAAAAACCCACAACAGCAAAAACACCTCGCCACAATGCCTCGAACGCTCTATAATTAGCAGTGTATACTTATTCTGCTATTGCATATTCTTTACTCACAGCAGGCTTACGGTTTATGGATAACCAAGATGAATACATGCTTGCTGCGCTATTCAAGATATTTTCTCCAGCTCGAGAAGAGTTTTTAGCTTAGAGGATTTTATAAATTCCACAGTCTTTTTTTATCCCAAATCCTAGTTTCTATGAGTATTCAATATATTCTTCCTTGTTCTGTTTCTGTAGGATGGTTGCTGGCAAATCCAAGGCTCTATTAATAACAGGATAGTCCCCCAACCCTCGCCAGCGACGCGCCACCTTCCAAAGCTTCTCCTGAATGTCCCGATTGAACCTATTCATCTCAGACTCTAATAGACGAGCGCAGTGAATTATGATGTCAACCGCACTGTTACTGCCTAGCGAGACAATTCCACCGGCTGCGCTGGAGAATACAGGGGTGAGGATGCCCATATCCATACCCATACCCACTTCCGTTTGCCCGTTTGAGTACGCCACAACCAATGGGTACTCGTCCAGTAGCGCATCCAGTATACCAAGGACAGTATTAGTTATCTGTTGCTTGTGTTCTGCGCTATTAAGTGAATCCCACTACCGTAAGCAGCACCGGCAGTGCTCATACTAATTGCTCAAGCAATCAGCGCTACCCGGTATAAACGGGGCCACCCATCAAGCTGGTCGGCTCCCCTCGGGCGTGGCGTATAACCGCAGAACCTGCCCGCAATAGACGTAGTTTTCGCGCGGGCTTTCTAAGTGGTATGGGCGCTTTGACATTATGGTGGGCTTCCAGGATGTGGTTGGAGAGGGAGAAGCAGGGAAGCTGCTTCATGCGACTCGCTCAACCTCCTGGAAGCTGACCATAGTATTGAGCATGATGAGGTGGTAGAGGGTCATGTTGGCGTTTGCACTGTATATTCAGGGGGCCCCTAGATGGCCATTGCTTTCACTAGCGGAAGTACCAGATCCTGCAAAGGTGTGTGTTTTCATCAGATCATACAACCTGTGTATCAGCTCCTCGACCTCCTGGCACTGCATAGAGAGAGAGACGAGCGGTGGGTTCCGGCCTGGTCGCTGGGAAGGCTTGAAGCTGGTTTTCTTTGGGCCCGGGTACGTACTGAGTTATGCCGTCTATGCCTCGGCGGAGGTTAGCCACGACATGCTAAAGGTGGCAAAACAGAAGCCGCACTGGGGTCTGAGACACGTGGGGAATGGCTCTGACGTCGCTTGTGTCTTGGAAGCATCGAATATATTTGCCGAGAGAAGAGAAATAATACTGCTCCAGGAAATAATCGTTCTCTGCCGGCGTGGTGATGATATTGAGTGTGATTGTGTGATGCCCTGCATACAATTCGTCGCGGATTGCAGACGCCAGGTAACGTCTGGACTTGGGATGAGCGCGTCGAAACCCGCGATGGAGAGGCTGGGGGTGGGGGGTGGCTCTGGCCTGCTGCAACCCTGCTTATGAACGGTTCTAATCAACAGTTACTGACAGCGTAAACAATTCCAGGAACAAGAACGAGTGACTCTCACCTCGAAAAACATTGCATTCAGATACCAGGCGGGCTAGGTGCTAGGATGACCCAACTAAGGCTTTCCATTCATTATCTCACCCCCAAACAGTCGCAGCTGTACGCAGCAATGCACACTGTAAGAACTCTTGCTCAGACGCTAACTTCTAATTTTGCTCAAACAGGTTGCCCAGCGAAATGCGGCATAGCTCGAGCAAACCATAGCCAACCTGGTAACGGGACTCCCCAGCCCCAGCCGCCATGGCGCCCGTAGGCGGGATCAGGAGCAGGAAAAGAATCAGGAGATGTGTGTCTTTAAGGGGACCTCACTGCCCGGCGTTAGAGGTGATCAGCAACGCCTGCTTTCTTACCATCGCGGTAATGGGTGGCGAAGTCCGAGAGGAGTAGAGAAGGATACAGAAATAGTGAAAATAGCCCCTACCTGCAGGTAATCTATGTTTCTAGCCTTTACAGCGAGAGAACTTACGGTGGAGTGGCCAAGTTGTCTCTGCATTTACAAGGCTGGGAATCCATTTACGAATGCGTGCACCCAAGCCCGCTTCCAAGTTGGCAGGCGAATAGGCTAGACTGTAACCACTAAAAGGAATAGTACGAGCCCTGAAGTGCAGTGGCAATGGCCAGTTGGCAAAACTAGTAGCCGCCTGACTTGCAGTTTTGCGTGTGTACAGCGACCTTAGCCAAGCTGAGTTATTATATATGCTACATCCTACTGAGAACATCAAAGATTGCTGTATTGATAACTGCATGAGGCTCCTAAGAGACTAACGGCAGGCAGCATTGGTATCGCCCCAGTAACGATCTTACGCCAACCTTCCCAGCGATCTAGATGCGCACTACCGTGTAGGGCTGACTTGGAAGCGTTTCTGGATCTCTCAATGAGGATGCTTCTTCTTATCAGTGGGGTTATCCTTTTCTTTGACCATTTCCTGTAGGCCATCCATATAGCATTGAGCCGGTTATCTGGAAAATATGCAAATTCGTATGAGCCACGACCAATTTGGCGTCGTTTACGCGCGTGTGGTCAACCAACACCCCGAAAAGCAAAGCTAAACACGCACAGCATACTCGATACCTAACCCCAGCACCCAAAACACACTCGCTATCAAGCAGGATGATTTGGCACGCGACTCCACCCCTGCCGGTCCAGCCTGCAGCGATGCTCGCAGGAACCTCCAAAAGCCCACAATGTGCCCACCCACAGAAAAAAGCACAAACGGTACTCGAAGCCCACCAAGCACGCCTCCAAACAGTAGTGCCAGGGAACTGATGGCAAAAAGCGAATAGGCCATCGTTTCTACACAATTTCGGTATCGCACGGCCATGCTCTTCACGCCGACTTTGAGATCCTCCTCTGTGTCCTGACGCGAATAAACCAGGTCGATCATGACAATCACGGCCGAGAAGAAAACGCACATGCAGAGCATTGAGAGGATCTGGCTCGAAGGCTCCATACCTAGGCTGTGCATGGCCATGGGAATTGCCCAGGCGATGTTAATGAGGATGAGCTGAGGGTGATCGGTGAAGCGCTTCCCGAAAGGGTAAAGCAGCGCGAAGAAGACTTTAATGCCGGCGTCGAATAGGCATTCTCGCGGAAGAAAGAGTAAAAGCGAACAACCTAGGACGAAGAGACATGCTGTGAAGATGGTTGCTGCGGAGAGCGAAATGGCGCCACGGGGGAGGGGGCGGCTTTGTGTGCGCGAAATCTGTCGGTCAATGTCGACATCGACGAGATCATTCCAGGCGCAGCCAGCGCTGCGAAGGATAAGAGACCAGAGCGTGAGCAGGAGGAGGCGATCCAAGAGTAGGTCGAGGGGCAGTTTTGTTTCGGCAGTTGCGGCAGTGTATGCGATTCCAACTACGTAGGGAGATGTGTTGAGGTAATAACCTAGGGCGCGGTGGATGCGCACCAGCTCTCCGTATGGAACAACGCCGGTAGGGAGATATCTGAGCAGTCCTGTCTTGGGATGATGTCTCTTCAATTCTGAGATGACGGCCATTTTTTTTTCTTTCACAAAAGGTTTGGGCGGTGGAGAGAGGAGGAGGAAATCAAGAGGATTGAGCGCGCCCTGGGGTGTTAAAGGAACATCAAGGCCTTGGGCGATATAGCGCCGGGAAGCAGGCGGCCTCTTCAATATGGCCCAGTATTCCGCCGACTCGGAAATAACGGGGATATCTCTCGAAAGCCTACCCAGTAAGGGGAGATACCACTGACAAGGGTTCCGGCAATCATGCATCTAGGTCTTCAGAATGCCATTAGCAGGAGATCTTTCTCTCCATTGGAAAGCCTGAGGGCCATCATGCCCGGAGAGCCTGAAAGAGCATCCGTTGTGTGACAACTTCTATCATCGTTGATGCACATAGCAAGGGTGAAACCAACTTCTCGGCAAGGGTGGGTGCTTGTATTATTTGGACCCATAGCTTGCTGCTAGCCAATGAAGCAGAGAGCGTCTCGCAAGGGATCCTTATGTTATGAGTTGTGCAAGCAGCATAAGAACCAATGTGGACGGCTCTCATAGCTGCTCAGCGGGCTAGGCTCAATTATCCTAGTTACTATAATTAATAGACCGTAGTTAGCTGATGGAGAAGAGTAGTTGCACCACACCGATGAGCCACAATGAGCGATACACCTACGCGCAAGACTGATCTTCGTGTGATAATAGTCGGAGGGTCTGTCGCTGGCCTGACGTTGGCACACTGTTTAGCGAACGCAAATATCGATCATATAGTACTCGAAAAGCGCGCTGAGATCAGCCCGCAAGAGGGAGCGTTCCTAGGCATCTGGCCCAATGGAGGCCGAATCTTTGACCAGCTGGGCGTCTATGCAGACCTGGAAAAGTGCACGGTGCCAATACACAAAATGAGGGTGCGATTTCCAGATGGGGTCTCCTTTAGCAGTGAGCTGCCGAGGCAAGTCCAAGAAAGGTTTGTTGCTTCTAAACACTGTTTGAACTTGATACCGACGGGAATTGTAGGTTTGGATATCCGATTATATCTCTCGATCGCCAGAAAGTCCTGGAGATTCTCTACAACCGCTACCCGGCCAAGTCCAACATTCACGTCAACAAGAAGGTGACTGAGATTCGACAAACCGAACGAGAAGCCCAGGTGCTCACAGCCGATGGGGCCGTATACAAAGGGGATTTGGTCGTTGGTGCGGATGGGATACACAGTGCAGTGCGTGCCGAGATGTGGCGCCAGGCCAAGGATCTTGTTGGTCGGCGAGATCGACAAGGTGTGCTTTGCAATATCTCCTCATTGTTGCAGACGTTAATCATGAGATTGCAGCATTCACTGTCGAATATGCATGTGTTTTTGGAATTTCGAGCCCTATCTCCGGCCTGGAGAGTGGGGAGCATGTTAACTCTTACTCGAATGGGCTCTGTGTGATCACCTTCCATGGTAAGGATGGCCGTGTTTTTTGGTTTATCCTCATCAAGTTACAGAAGAGGTTTATCTACCCATTTACTCCGCGCTTTTCAGCCAGCGATGCGGCCAAGATTTGTGCCGAGTATGCTAATGTACCGGTCTGGGGGGATATATGCGTGAGAGATCTCTGGGGGAACAAGACGTCGGTCTCCATGACTGCGCTGGAAGAGGGCCTGCTGGAGACCTGGAGATTCAAGCGCGTAGTCCTGCTCGGTGATAGCATCCACAAGGTGAGTGGCTTGATGTATCAACAGACGGACAGCAGGATGTGATTAACCAGTGTAGATGACGCCCAATATCGGGCAAGGTGCCAATACCGCAGCAGAAGACGCAGGAGTGCTCGCATCTCTGCTACAAAGACTATCGACTTCCGACTCGTCGGCCACGAGTTGCACAATAGACGCCGTGCTCCAAGAATACGCCTCGCTGAGGTACGAGCGCGTGAAAAGCACATACCAACGTGCGTACTTTGGCGCCAGGCTGCACACGAGGGACGACGCGCTCAAGGCCTTTGTTGGCCGCTACATCTTTCCTCGCTTCAGGCAGCAGGTGCTTGAGAGAACGTCGCAAGCCATTGCAGGTGCCCCTCAGGTGGATTTCCTGCCCACCCCGAAGAGGACGGGCCCTGGATGGAGCGACTACGCCGGGAGCCCAGAGGTTGGCGCACCGACCCTCCCTTGGCTGGTGATTTCGCTACCAGTTTTGGCTTCAATGTTATGTTATCTAGTCTACTCTAGCGTATTTGTCACGCCAATTTTTCCTTAGGTCAGAACAGGCTGGAATGTGCTATGTCGGATGGAAACCATGCTGGCTGGGATTTTTTTATTGCTATTCCATGTTAGACACTTGAATTACACAAAGCTTGACGAGTGCACAATTGCTGAGACTATCACTGGGGATGGCAATTGCAGTCATTCTCAATCGGTAAGAATGCGTATCCCCTGCTTAGGCACCTGCCACATGAGCCCGTTTAATGTCGTAAAATACATAAATCTTACTGAAATGCCTCGGATGCCGCAGCTATCCGCAGCAAGGGATTATTTCTGAGGCCCAAATGAGAATTCTCCCTGTGGTTACATGCGATGATCAAACACTCGCTTCGAATAAGACGTCCTCCAACCGCGATGATTTCTTCAAAGCTTCAAATTTGGGACTGACAAAGGCACGGATAACTCCCGAGGTCTCAGCGTTCCGTATTTGCCTCATCTTTCAGCCAATCGCCCCTTGACCAAAGATGCAGTCCAGCCTGCTTGGCCGAATGACAGGCGTCACAGGCAGCAGAAGCAAGCGCCACACTAAGTTTCGCCTTCGGCGTCTTCAGCAACCGCCCACCGAGTCAACCACCAGACTTGCGAGCCCGGACGACGCCCAACCCATTGAGGAGACGAAATCGCAGGAGCACCTCGAGCAAAGTGCTACTCAGGGCCTAAGCGAAGCATCCGGTGATAACAATGCAGGGGGTGCCCATCCAACGCCAGCGCCGAACGAGGGAGATGCGCCCACGGTGGCCGAGCTCCAACATGGTTCAAATGACCGGGTCGACGACGGCACAAGTGGCTCTGGTACTGTATCAGGCTGGAAACTCGCCGCTGTTCTCATTGGATTATCACTGGCGGTGTTCTGCATGTCCCTAGTACGTCCTGGAACCAACCACATTCTCCGCATCAAGGATGTACTCTAACAGATCAATGTCCAGGACAGCACAGTGCTATCAACTGCAATCCCCAAGATCACTGCTGAATTCAACTCGCTACACGACATGGCCTGGTACGTGAGTGCATACAACCTGACGATAAGCAGCTTCAGCCTCGTCTACGGCAAGATCTACAGCTTGTACAGAGTGAAATGGGTATACCTGACAACGCTATTTTTGTTTGAAGCCGGCTCACTAGTCTGCGGCGCCGCACCCAGTTCCCTTGCCCTCATCATCGGCCGCGCCATTGCCGGCGTTGGTGGCGCAGGGGTATTCCTCGGCTCCATGCTTATTGTCCACGAAATCATGCCGCTCCATCAAGTGCCACTGTTTATCGCCCTTATTAGCGGTCTGTACGGTATCGCTAGCGTCGTGGGTCCCCTTCTTGGTGGCGTATTCACCGACTACGTCAGCTGGCGCTGGTGCTTCTATATCAATTTGCCCATTGGAGGGTTGACAGCGTTTATCATTGTTCTGTTCGTCAGGCCGCGGGTCCGCGAAAAGGCTACAGTAAAGAAAACCCCCTGGGCGCAGTTGCTTGATCTTGATCCCCTCGGTATTATTCTCATCCTTCCCGCCGTCATGTGCATGTTGCTCGTACTTCAATGGGGTGGGGCAAAATACGCCTGGAGCAACTGGCGCATCATCGTGCTTTTGGTCATGGCGGGCTCTCTGGCGTTGACCTTTACTGCTGTGCAACTGTGGCAGGGCGAGAGGGCTACGATTCCGCCACGAATAGTCCGGAATCGCAGTGTCTGGGGTGCAATAGCCTTTTCGGTTTGCATTTACGGCTCCTTCACGGTCTTTACGTATTATGTGAGAACACCCCCTTGCTACTGAATCCGGATGCTAACATGGATATGTGCTTGCCAGCTCCCCATTTGGTTCCAGGCCATCAAATCTGTCTCCGCAACGCGCTCGGGGGTGATGAATCTTCCCATGATCCTCGGCGTAGTTGTATGTTCGATGCTCTCTGGCTGGGGCGTCAGCCGGGTTGGCTACTACGTGCCGTTTATGTACATGGCACCGGTGGTCGGATCTATTGGCGCGGGACTGCTCACGACACTGCACGTCTTTTCCGGACCGGCTGCCTGGATCACATACCAGCTGTTATTGGGCGTCGGCATCGGATCCGGCATGGCGCTCCCCCTTGTCGCTGTACAGACTGCTCTCCCTACCGACGACGTCTCGACGGGCTCCGCCATCATCACATTTACTCAGTCTCTTTCGGGCGCGTTATTTAACTTTGTGGCCCAAAGTGTCTTCCAGAGTCGCCTTGTGCATAACCTGAATGCGGCGCTTCCAGGAGTGGATACGGCGAGGGTGGCTGATGTTTCTCCGAGGGAGATACGCAATGCAATTGAGCCCGAGTACCTCCCTCAAACTCTGGAAGCATACAGTCTAGCAATTACACAGGTGTTTTATGCCGGCACTGCGCTATGCACCCTAGCACTGTTTGGGGTGCTGCCGATCAAGTGCCTGTCCGTCAAGGGATCGAGAATCCCGCCCATGGCGCATGCTTGAACAAGGGCTATATGGACTTTGAGACTTGTCTCGTGGCTTTTTCGTTGCTGGTATTGTTTTCTATGCTCTTGCATATCCATCTTGTACAATATGTAATGATCTCCATTTTAGGTGGCACATTGGCATTCAGAGTGCCAGAATACACGTTATCAATAATGATATAGGAATACAAGGCCACGTTATCTCTGGTGGCTTGACTATACATCGCGTAGTTCTAGAAGGTATAGTGGGGGGAAAGAAAGGACGACAGGATGAAGAATACAGGGAGGAGGAAGAGATCTATCGTCAACAAGGCAGAGAATCGATCGTCATATGGCGTCCGATTCTTAGTAGGCTACGTTCGTGTACTTGATACAGTTTCCTTCTGGCCTTTCCCCTCTGAGCATTCACAACAAATAGAATCAAGTTATCAACAGGAACCTTGCAGGTACTTGTTTTGCGCTGGAAATAAGACATCTCGTTTGACATGGCCCTGTCGTAACCCAAGCCATGTATAACTTGCAAGTACACTACCTTCCAGTGATCCTTGGTTTTTCTTTGTCTTGTACGCCAGTTAATCTCCAAAGCAGGCCTTCGATACAACAGATATAGCGCAATCACCAATTCTTCACTTTTCCTGATTTCCCACCCCCACTGGCTTCTTCATGCCTTCTGGTCAATTGGTACAGCACCGGATACGACGCATCCAATGAGAGCACGATCCCTATATAAAACCAGCACATTGGACTGTCAAGCCATGGCGCCCCATCGACCTGGTGCTGGAAGCGGATGCAGAGTTTTACAAACCCGCCGGCGGTGGATATCGCACGAGCCCCCCTTTTGATCATTGTTAGTAGCAACGCGAACCGTAAATTCATGGAACTTACCAAATAAGCAAACTGGCTCCCCTCGTATGCCCACGGGTAAGCAGCTGCCCAACGGCGGCCGAGCTCGAGAGAAACTGGCACAGCGCGCCACCCCAATGAAAGCCCAGCGCGCCGCCCATTTCCAAAGCCAGGCATAGCTGGCCGGCCGCAAACGCGGCAATCACCGCCGCATACAACAGCACCAGTCGTCCTCGGCTTTCACCCAATGGCGTGCCCGCCCAGTCATTCGGGGCGTAGCGCAGGGTCGCGGCCAGGACGGCCGTGTGCAGGAAAAACCACACGCGCACGACGCCCTGCCAGTGGCCGCTGGCCTGTGGATATATCCACGCGTAGGTAAACTCCCAGGCGATATCGCAGCATAGGGGGAGGACGGCGATGGCGGGGAGTTTGTCAGCTTGCGTGCGGTAGACCATGGCGAGATAGTTTGTCGACCAACCAAGCGCGGCGAGGATCTTGAGCATTTCGGAGAGGGAGAGTGCGCTGAAGGGTTCCTCAATGATCTTGGAGATTGTTAGTTGAGACATGGTTGTGCGTGTTGTGGTGTGTCCTGAACTGCGATGAGTGCTGCTTCAGCATGCGATAACACGGTATCCTCAGTTAATTATGAACAAAGCTATAAGCCTAAGACCACGGTCGTGCTACATGGCAGTCATTTATTATCCGTGGCATTATGCAGGGAATGTTTGCGCAACTAGCTATTGATGCCCTTTGCTAATCACTGCAAGTGAGGAGTAAATAATGCATACCACAGCGGTACACCCATAACATCTTCCGAACGATTATTGGTCCTGGTGAATATGTAAGATTGCAGGAAATTTGGCGCTCTCGTCTTACCATCATCCGTCGATTCTTTGCTACAACTGAGTGTGTGGGAAAGAATAATGATTGATTTCCAGCATCCCTAGGTCGCAGTGCCTTGCCTATCACCTAAATAGTCGACCACGCGTTATCAACAGGAATGACTGCGCAACTGACCCCCTCCTATGCTCATTCAGCAATAGAATATGGGCAATGTTTATGGGCAATATTCTGCGGCTGGAGTTCAACGCCCTTTTCTTTGTCACAGCCGTGAGCCTGAGCAAGCTGCCCAGAGCCAGCAGGAGAATCGCCACATTTGCTCTTCCTGCAAACCCATATACTCTTTTAGGGCCGCCACAGGGTCCTGATTGTTGGCGGAGGTTTTAACGGAGGTTTTGGCGGCCTCCTATTCGCCGTGCACCTGCTCCAGACCGGCCAGTTCAAGGCGAGTAATATCGCCATTGCAGATACAGCCGCAGGGTTCTAAGGGACGTGGTACTGGAATCGGTACCCGGGTTGATGTGCAACACGGAGAGTTATATTTATATGCCGCTCCTAGAGGAGACAGGATACATGCCACGACACAGGTACGCCAGTGGCACCTAGATTCGCGAACATGCCGAGCGTATTGCAAGCATTGGGGACTAGAGGCCCGGGCCATGTTCCGCACCATTGTGCGAGGTTTGGCGTGGGACGAGGACAAGAAGATCTGGTACGTAGCTGACCAGCTGCTTGAAAATGTATCAGATACAAACAAGGCAGAGAGAAGCAGTTCAAGACATTGTCCTCCTCTCCTCGGGCTCTTTTGCAAGTCCTCGTGTCCCCAGCTACCCGGATATCACCAAGTACAAGAGGAGGCTCTTCCACACCGCACGCTTGGGACTGCCAGTTCACAGGCGAGCCATTAGAGATTTCAAAGCTCACTGGGTTGGCTGACAAGCGCGTTGGAATACTCGGGCAAAGGCGCCAGCGCTGTCCAGATCATCAACCACCTGGCGCGGTACAGCCGCTCGCTGGTCGTATTCCACGGACTCCCGCCGCCGTCAATGAACGCAGTAATCGCCCTCACCGACCCGGCATAGTAGAAGGAGGAGATTGCGAGTCAGGGAGCGGGCTGGCAGCAGCGACCGCAGAAGAGCTTCAACGCCTTCACTTACAATGAGACACCGCTCCCTAGAGCTAACTGTGCCGGCGACGGCTGGACGCGCATGCGATCGTTCATAACCGTGGTCAGGCTTCTTTTATGGCTTGTATTGACTGGCGGAATTTCTACAAATTCGGTAAGATCCAGGGGCTTCTAGGAAATGCGAGCAGGATCCGGCAAGATCATGAAGGGGCTTATCAAACCCATAACTGAACGTATCCACCTGTCAAGCGACGTAAGGAAGAATGTCCCAGACACCCAGAGCTATGCAAAATGCAGACGCTGAAACCTATTATTGGACGGAGATCGTTTTTCCTTGCAAAAATACTAATTTGGTTCACATTGATGGCTGGCTTTACTGAAAGGAATGGCCGTGTAACCAAAACCCTACCCCATGCGAACGCCAAAAACGACAAAGACGCCGAAACAAAGCACAATTATAAAAGTGGAATGTTTCCGTACAATGACCTTCCCACTCGTACTCTCTCGAGCCGTGTCCCTGGTGGCAGGAGTAGACCGTACCCAACCGGCGAGTTGTGTCACGGCCTAGGCAGGAGTAGCCCTTGAAACAGCAGAGGTCGCTGCAGAAGCCGCTGGAGTCGAGATTGAGGTTCCAGCAGTGGCCACCGCAGGGATGGGACTGGCTGCTGGAGTCACAGAAGCCTCAGAAACCGTAGTTGAAGTTGACGATGGCAGACCGCCAACTTCAAGGAACGCAGCGGCGAATGCATCAGCATTGAACTCGGTTCCCGGAGCAAACATGCCCCAAGTAGGATAAGGTATAACTGGAGGAGAGCCAAACACGTAATCGGTGACCGGTGGCACGATGCCTTGCTCATTGGTCCCGGCAACTTGGCGCGCCTGGAGGTTATGCATGGAGGCTGCTGGGTTCAATTTATCACTACCAATACGGCTTCTGGCTAGTGCTGGAGGAGGATGATGATGTGCATGTATTGAAGCAGGGGGTTGTAATGATCATCACCTCACTTACCGTCCTGAGGGCCGTTGGCAAGCTGTCCTGCGGGCAAAGCAGCGGCGCCGCCCAGCATGCCGACTCCAAGGAGCGCAACTGTAGATTGCTTCATCGAGATGTTTTGGTGCTTTCACTGGGCGAAAATGTGTCTAATATGTCTGAGCTGGATAATATAAAAGCCTTGTTGAGATTTTAGACAAGGTTTACGGAAGCTCTTTATACCACTATCGAAGTTGGCGCCGTGCTGAAACCAGCCGGTCTACCAAGAGAGATTGGCCGGGCAGAGGCCTACGATGCCGTTCTCACAAGTTACACCAGAGTCCTGAACCCGGTGAGCCTCCAAGACGGGCAACCCACTCTCAGAGTGCCAGGCCTACTGCGTTCGCACGCATCGTGTTCCTGTCTCGGCGGATGATCACCATCCGGGATTGAATTCGTTCACCCCAAAGCAGTCAATGGTTGCTGGTACAAATTTCAGCATCTCCAGCCTTCACTTCCATCTGGCTGCGCCCGGTCATTCGTCGCTTGCACTCGACGAGATATTGGCATATAATAAGTTCGTCTGCACAGTGCTGGCTTTTGCCAACAGACATAACAGCACTAATTTTGGCAATACCATTGTCCGTACAAGGTATTGACGTTTCTGGTTCAAATCGCAGGCAGACTTGCGGATAGCGCCTCTAGGCATCGAATAAGCTAACGAGACAATTTCACAACATAGTATTCTAGCTATAGCAAAAAAAAAATAAAATAAAATAAAATAAATAAAAATATAAAATAAAAAAATAAAAAGTAGGAGATTAGAAAAGGATATTCCAAAGTTGGACTAGAGCGCAACATGCTGCCTGGGGATCCGACACGCGAATCCAGTAACGGGCAATTGGCGCGACGAGAGCCTGGGTCGAAAGTCCCAAAAAAAAACGGTACCGTTACTTTGCGTGGTGGAGTGTATATTCATGGTGTGGCTTGACCGATGAAGTGAAGTGTCGTTGGGCGCCATCTGGTCTCAGATGTGCTCAACACTGGCTAAGAAAGATCTGTCCTGCTCTGATGATCATGGCGTGTTTTTCATTTTGCGGCCCCTCGCTCTTGAGAGCTTCGGCCCCGTGAGCAACCAGTTGGCCCGCTTGGCCAAAATGGACTCGACCGCAACTGCAATCAGCAGATTGCTCGAAACTCGCAAGCCATATACATTAGACCTCGGTGGTAGATGTAGACTTTTCTTGATTGGCAGTTGAAATCGATCCTTTGCACAGATGCGAGCAACTGATTCGTGGCAGGGGTATGATCAGAGGTATGGAACCTTCCACGTAGAAGGACGCTGTTGACTGACATACTGTGGCTCACAAGTTCCTGTGTCAAGGACACGTAGTTTTCAGTAGGGACTGTAACTGTGGCGCGTTTGTCTTGGTCATGCACGCAATATATCCTGTTTTATCTCGTCAGCCGCCACTAGACGTTTGACACGGTCAAAATCACACCTTCTACCGCTGAAGGGCCTCCCCAAGATGTCTGTACCCACATTTCATCTTCCATTACACGCCCATAAGCTCAGAAGGGGACCCGTTGAGCTCCGAGTGCCCTGATACTGATAACCACCCGGAGAACAGTGCTGTCAACTCTGGGGATTTCGTGCTCCCAGCATGCTGTAATAGCAGCAAACAGCCCGACGCAGAACGCTTAGACCTCTCTAATCTCAAGGTTCTTACTCTTCTCTTTGAGCTTTTGGAATTCCACAATATGCCGCAACACCGTCACGGGAACAAGCAGCAAGTTCAGTGGCTTCGTAACGGGGCTAGATGACCCGCGGAGTAGGTATTGAGCAGCTGGCTGGGCCGAGACTCACCTGAAATCTTGAGAGCTGACCATTGCCGCACGATACCCTGCCAGACAGATGGCAGCCCCTGTATGGTCTCGTTGAGCCACCCTGGAGATGCTTTATCGGAAAGGGTTTGTCGGATATATGAACTCGGCTCGGTTACCTCTGGGTATACCGGCCGAAAGAACACAGTCACAGGACGTAGAGGTTGCAAAGATGGGCTCTGCGACCCATAGGTTGGAGATAGAGGGAACTATGGTAACGAGGGACGTAGGGTGTACGCAGCAACGGCGAATTGTTGGTACTCGTCCGAAACGGTTGAAGGAAGCAGAACGAGCTGCCAAACTCGAAAGTATTCCTAGTTCTCACAACGCTTCACGGAACGCCTGTAGACGAGGCCTGCTCTCACTAACAAGAGCGCTCACGGCTGTTCATTCTGAAGTGATTTCCCTTCCATGCTGATTGGCCTGGAGCTCAATGGCATAATCACTACCTTGCCACAGCATGCATTGAGTGGGCATGTCGTACATATGCTCCTGGAATTCGTTGCATTCTTAGGAAAGGATTCCCCTTTCTGGTATTGGTGAACCGACTCCCTTTGCTGCCCTACGTGAGCAGCCTCTCATTACTTGAGGAAAACGTCTATATAATACGACGGCAGTATAATTCCAGCCGTTTTGTCATATCCAGAGGCATCTCAAATGTGCCCATCGCGGGCGACTTTGCGTGGTGGATGTTCAGTTCTGATCTAGTCCTGGCCCCTTGCCTGCAGGGCCAGTAAGCTTGTCTCGTGTCACACATGAGTCGGTCTGGAATGTGCCGACCCAAGTCAACTCTTATTACTACTGAATTTCGGGCCGGGCCTAGGGTCTAAGCTGGCATACCCCTTGACGCTAAGTCATTCGATTAGCCCTTGCATGTGTGGAAACGGAGCAATAAGAGCCGGTTGAGCGTCGATCGCTTTACCCTGACTGGTGGCCTCTGAGGACCCAACCATTTGGCTCAACTCGGGACTTGTAGGGTACTGTTGGTGCAAGAATATGCAAGATCAGGAGTTGCCCTGCCTTCAATAAACTCCACATAAGAACTATCCTCACCGTCGCTGTCACCTTCACTATGATCTGCGCCGTAAGGAGTATGCCAAAGCACCCCCAGCCGATACTTGCGAGACCTAGTGGCCCTGTCACAGAGCATGAAGACATTTTTTTCAATCGTCCGGTGCCGGCAGACATGTTACCCGCACAGATAACGCAAATATCAGCATTCCACCTTACAGAGCAGATCCCTAGCAAGATCCTTAGTTGTATCCACATACCCGCTTTGCTTGCAAGGGAATAACAACAGTGATTGCATCCTGGCTGAGAGAAGCGACTCAGTGTTGATGCTCGCACCCGCTTAGACGTATTTAGTATAGTATATGTAACGATCGGGCTTGCTACGGGGAAGTGTTGGCAAAAGAACAGATACGAAACATGTCATCGTTCTTGTGGCCGCTCTCTAGTATGTTAAGAAGCTCGCGGTAAACACGGTACACATTGGGCAGACTATCGATGCCAGGCTCCGGTGTATTGAGCAACAGGACAGTCCTATAGAGACAATATATTATCAAAGATCAGATTCCAGCTCCCCTTCGTGCAGATTAACAGCCAATCCTTGTATCATTCCAAAGCCGGCCAAATCAAAGCCAGTCTTTTTCTCCTAACTGACTACCGCAGGTGCCATTCATATTATGCGTCTTACAGCGACACTGTTGCAACATACTGTACAGGTCTTTGTGACGTGTATGGAGACGAATCATATTCATCCATATTGCAAGCTGTCTAAGTTGGTTCCTGAATTGTGTTTCCATAACATTGATACTCCGCTACAGGCTACTAACTCAGCCGAACATCTGACTTCCCTTGCTAGATTCAGCGTACCCTATAGCCTTCGATCTCTGGACAAACGCCATCGGCGCTGCCTGAGCCACAATCGGAGTAGCTATTCCAGTATCAGCTGGATCGACCCCAGCCATATCATACGGAAAACCCGGGTCAAAATCTCCCACGCTTTCTAAATACTCGATCTCCTCCTGGCTGAGCCGGAGTGAGAGCGCCTCGATGTTGTCATGCAAGTGCTGGATCTTGCGTCCGCCGATAATCGGAAAGACATATGGGGCCTTTGCCAGCAAGTACGCCAGGGCAACAGCTGTAACTGATTCAATCCCATGCTGCGCGGCAACAACTCCCAGCGCCTTGCTCATTGCCTCCTCCAGCGCGGTTTGCTGCCCACCATATATAGCTCTGAGCCCCTCCCCCTGATCCTTGCGGCGTGCGAGCATATCCCGTGATTGAAACTTACCACTACCAAGGGCGTCATACACCGTCACGGCCATTCCAAAGTGCCGGGCCATGGGTAGAATATCACGCTCGAGCTCACGCCGCAGCGGATTCCAACGACCCTGGTAGACAGAGAACTGGGTCTTCCCCTGCTGCTGGGCATAAGTGTTTGCTGCACTAACAACCCAAGCTGGCGTATTGCAAATTCCCAGGTAGAGGACATCTCCGCGCTGGACAAGATGATGTAGTGAATCCATGAGCTCCGGGATAGAGGTGGTATAGTCCCACGTGTGCAGGTAGAGGATATCAATCCAGCTTGTTCGCAATTTCTGCAGGGAGTCGCGAACGCTCATGTGTAGGCTGCGCTTGTGGTTCCCCGAATAGTTCACTGCGAGCCCTTTGCCCAGTTCATGGGCGCGGTAGTCGGTCCCGAATTTGGTGGCAATCACCATCTTGTCCCGATTGCCGCGGCTGGCCATCCATTCTCCAATCCACATTTCCGACTGTTCATTCTGGTACGCGTTTGCTGTGTCAATGAAGTTCCCCCCCGCAGCGGCGTAGGCATCTAGCAATTCCATCGCCGAGTCCTTATCCATTGAGCCAAGGTCGGTGCTCCATGCGTCTCCGATAGATAGTGCACCGAGCTGGAGGGGAGAAACACGTATGCCCGCCGTGGGTGAAAGGATTCGGTAGCGGCCTAACTCGGAGGGGGGTTCTGGCGCCGGGCCGAACAGCTCGAGGATTCGTGTACCTGTCATAGCATTAAGATATAGCAATGATAAGAATACGAGGTTGTTTGAAGATCGAACAGGGACAATTAGTGGCTAGGAATACCCTGGTGGTCAAGGCGGGTATAGTGAGTGTCCCAGAGATGGAATGTGAAAATGTAAGGGACGATTGTCTCCTTGCAGCGCTGTGATTTGATTGACTAGCCATAATTAAATACACTAATAAGAGTCTTACTAGGATATACAGGCTATTAGAGGGCCGCAGGTGAGGCAGTGGTGGTAAAGGGAGCAGGAGCGTCAACGCCAATTGGCACATGGCTGGCCTCCAGCCTGTGACGAAGGTCCTGTAGACGAATGGTATCATAAAACTCCCAGATTTCATCCACCGTGTTGCAATCCTCTGCCATTCGAAGAATAAACACATATTCATTGTTGTAGTCACCGACCGTTGTCTCTGCGGCGGTTTCGGCGTGAATCATGACCTTTCTCGCTTGCTCGTCGACCAGAATTTGGCTGTCATCCAGGACACCAAATTTATACTTGGTAATCGTAGCTTTCCACTGGGGAAACGCTTCACGGGTCTGATCATTCGTGATGCTGTAGTTTCTGAAGCTGGGGCAGCACATATGATGAAGACATGTTGAAGATCGTATAGCGAGCATTGCATCCACGTCTAAGCTCTCGAGTGTCTCGACAAACCGCGACGCGGTGGCAAGGAGCCTGTGGCGCGTGGTGTTCATGGACTATTTACGATGGTCAGGATTGATTGGAAAAATAGAGATATGATCTTACTTTGTTGCTGTGGGGGGACAGTGTAAGGTCGACGGAAGTGGAGGAATTGTTGGTTCTGCCCTATGTATATATATCGTAACAGCGGTATAATCGGGGTATGATTAGGCAACATCCCCTTGCTTTATGGGAATGGATCTAGCCACACAGATATTGTAGTGGAAGTGTTTGACCCTTAGAAGTAGTCGTTGTCGTTACTACACCGATAGCGCCCTTTGGCTCCTAATATCGCATTTTCAGGGCGCCTGCCTCACTCCGCAGTTGATAGCTACGTAGCTACATAGCTCTGGTCTAAAGTATAGCGACTAAGGTATCCTGACCGCAGGGCCACGTCTCGAGCAAGTTCTCTCACCGGTATACTACGCATCAGCTCCAACACGGAGATATCAAGTCGAGCCTCGGTGGCAAGGTAGGCGCGCAGAAAGTTGAAATTTGGAGACCTTATCTGCAGCGCGCACCGAGCTCTGCGACAGAAAGCCCGCTCCGTCAATGAATCTGAGGCTGAGAGACTGTTGCGATCTATGGCACTTGATCTTCGTTTCAAGATACTGTGCGTATTGAACGGCCAGGCGAGAGATACCGCCCGTATCACGGGAGAAGCAAGAAATCAAAACTGGCGCTTCTTCTTCTCTAGACTTGGCCTCATTGTTGCACCTTGGCTCCTGACCCAAGGCTCCAGCCATTGCTGCACCTTGCGACCCGTGTACTCTTCTAGAGTCTTCATAATACAGTGCGGGTTTGTGCCGCCATACCCAAAGGGGTTGATATTTGCTCTGCGCTTTCACCCTCTGGCTAGGAGACCGGTTCAGCCAGCACTTTTAGGCGCCATCTGCCAAGAGGTGCGTCTGGACATAGCTGTTTAAGTTATATATTTGGTGGAATAATACCGTTCTCCAGGGCCAGAACTGTCTTGATATCTGGGAAACACCACCGCAACCCGAAGGTGCACTATGTTCGTTTTGACGCTTCCAATATAGAGCAAATCTTGCGGCAGCCGCCTGTGGCTAAAGGCGCGAGCCAGTGACGAAGCGCCGGTCAAATCGCCTTTCGTGTACCTGATTCCATGCGCTTCCCAAAAGGCGTCTCAACGAGATCGAGACAGACTTGGTCATAGACACTTCGAATCAATCGCTCTTGCTCCTCTGCTGAGGAAAGCGGTGATGCCGGGGTCCGGATAACGGCGCGTAATGCATTTCCATCGGAGAGTGCTGCATCAAGGGGCCTAAGAAGGACAAACCCAGTTCCTTCACCCCTGGCGTATCCGTCTGTTTGCTCCTCAGAGGCCTTTGCAGCGGCCGTCCGAGCTGAGAAAACCGAGCAAACCCTAACTGGTCATCACCTGCGGTACAAATTCGCATCGGCGCCACCGACTAACACCTGGAGTGTTATTTTTGCATGTAAGCAGGGTAATAGAAGTAATCTCGCTGTACACGTTGAGGAATGCGCACCATATCAGCATCTCCTGTGCGGATGCTCTGGCAGCCCAAACGAAGCGCGACGACAGACGAAGAGCACGCAGTATCAACCGTTAAAATGGTTGGTTGGAGGTCAAAGAACCACGAGATACGGTTTGCGAGCATCCCTCCTCCGAACACCGTAAATTTGTATCTCGGCTGCAACTCGTCCTGCCCCAGAAGCTCCCTGAAGTCGGCGGAGCTGGGGACGTAACATGCCGTCCGTGTCCCTGCAAAATCGTCTATTATCATACTGGCTAGAGAAAGTAGTCAGCTTCTGTGGTAGCACTCGACTGACCGTTTTCAAACGCCTAGAATGCACATTTCAGCATTACGGCTCTGCAGATCCATTGCTCGAGCCTGCTTTGAAAGCACAGAAAAACACGGCGCGAAAAGTAGCAGGGTGCCGCTTCATGAAATGGCCCCATTTCTATTCACGGTGCCGGCCTGCGAGCCAGAAGGGTGATAGAACGCATTGACATTAAACCGGTCCGGTGGCACCTTGCTTCCTTTACTCTGTTTATTCACAAGTACTGACCATAGGTTCTGGGGGGAAATCACCCGGACATCGCAATAATTGCGGATGGGTTGACCTGTCAGTCCCGCCATTTTGATACCTGAGCACTCGTCCAAGAAAGTTGCCAGAGGACAGATAAAAGAAAAATTAGCAGTGCTAGAGGCAGCTAGTATTATGAAACCTCACACAACCGCCGTACTACAATCATTAAGGGCTTCTGGAGAACCGTGAGGAAGTGCGGGGACTAGCAAGGGATTCTAAACCCTCCTACTAGGTCAGGTGATGTATTCAATGCTCAAAGGCGAATACTCCGGAGAGCAAGCTTAAGGCGATTGGAAGCTCGTGTGCGATCAATTCACGCCAATGCTGATGAAGCTGGCTTAAGGCATGGGGGTACTTAGGCGTTGCTCTTACATGATCTAGCCAACAAGGCCCCCCTTGAGTGACAAGAAATGCTCGGAAACTGACTCTTCCGGTGAATACGTGGTTGCGCAGGACAACCCCCGCATCCCTTACTTCTCGAACGGTTCACGCAGCTACAGGATAGTAGCCCATCATGTGGGATTATTGACGGGCTAGGCTGCGGTCAGATGAGGACCACGCCTCAAGTTGACCCCATGCGTTGCTTGCAAAGTGACGTTCAATATATGTTATGGCAGTGATAACAGTGAGAGGAACAGTTGTCGTGATATAGGATTCGTATGTTAGTTGTTGTAGATAACCAGGACGACCATCTACATGAAATGTTGCCTTGTAGCCGTCTCGCTAGAGCATATATTTATAGTACGTCCGGCCACTGCTCGCCTCCGCGAGGCGTGTATCTACCTGGTTCATTTAGCTCTCAACTACGCTATACTGCCCTGTCACAGTATCATCCCTGCTTCTCTGTGTCCGCATCATGACTATCATTCCCAAACGCAGTTACAACGGTTTGCTTCTGACACCAATCTAGAAACATTGTCAAAAGCGGTCGACGACGATGGTGTTGTTAATTAGATGCATCCGGTCTCTTGATGTGACCTAGCGCCTCCAAAACGAAGTCGAAAGCTCCAACCAACCTGTTTGGCTTGATGATAACCCGTTCTGAAGGAAAGAAAATTTCCTCCTCGGGCTCGCCACCCTACCGGGACGACATACTGAACAACTCGGCAGTACTCACAACATGCAAGGCCGTCTTCCGCGACGTGGGAGACTACTGGCTGACCACTGGGAACTTACGAACCACAAAACCACAAAGCCCAGCACAAGGCTTTCACCGGGACACATTGCTCTATCCCGTCCTTCAGTACCAACCTGCCACATCACCATCCCTGATAGTGACGCTCCTTGTCTCCATGACGGACGCCACTGTTGCCAACGGTGCAACGCGGGTCATTCTCAGCAGCCAAAATGGGAGGCTGTTGAACACCATCGGAGGACCAGGCCGTGCAAGCAGAGCTAAACGCTGGGGACATGCTGGTAATCCCTCAGCGGCTGCTGCACGCTGGTGGGAAGCATACGAATCAGGCACCGAATACAAGACGAATGCTACTAATTTTCTTCACAAGATGTTAGCTAGTTGCTCTTGAGAGCCCGGTTACTCTGGAACCATGCCCCCGCTTTCACAGAAGATGGTTGGCTGGAGGACTGTTAGACCAGTAGTGCTCAGTACGGTTGGGTTAAATACACATCAGTCGGGTGCTTAGAGGATGGACTGAAGTTGAAGACAGCAAAACCGCTACAAGGCAAAAGGGCCACTGAGTAAATAATCGTAGCTGGGGCCCACTGTCTATTAGCATAATTGTCTCGTAATGTTATCTAACGACTTTCCACCCCTTTAGTTCGTATTATATCAATAACAGTTTGCACATATCCAAAACCAATAGGATAACATGGAGGTAAATCACCCGATACAGTCTGTTCGGTTTTTTCATTAGTAGCACTACAGTAAAACCTATTAGAAGAGTCCGTTCGCCTTTATGCGAGCTTGTCCTCACCACCCACCCGACATATGAGAGTCTCAGGATCGGAAGCCGCGCTGTATTGCAGCCTTCCAGGTAAGGGGATTCTGAGGCCTATGAATATCCCTGACCGACTTCGGCCCCTTGCCGACACGCATGCCACATAAGCGCCAATCCAGCAGCACTATGGCTAAATAACCATATACTCGCGGCTCGTCCGGCTCTCAAAAACTTACTTTAGATACACTACACCATGCTTCAGGAAACTATTAGTCTCACCCCGCTGGGCCAACCTTTGATCGCCGGTTTCGTGGTAGTCTCCGCTGTTTTATATTTGCTCTACAACACCCAGCAATGGCGTCCCAACAATCTCCCTCTTTTGAACGATGGGGGCCCATTCGACTTTCTTCAGGTGACAGCAGTGAATCGCTTTCGTCGCGATGCCCGGCGGCTCATAAAATCCGGCTTTGATTCTGTAAGTTCGCACGCAGAAATTGAACAAGAATGAAACGGCGTCGTATGCTCATCCAGTGACACTAGTACAAAAATGTCTTCGCAATGCGTACGGATGTAGGGGTGGAATTGTTTGCGTCTCCTGAATATGCGGACCAGTTCCGCAATCACCCTTCGCTGAAGGTATTCCCGTTCACTGCAAAGGTAGGTAGTCAATGGAACACCCGCCTGTGGGAAGAAATCGGATTTCTGAATTCTTGGTCAGATGCATCACGGTCATCTTCCGGGCTTTGAGCTATGCCGGTCACAGCCGGTTGAAGATCGCATTTTGATAGAGTCTGTGCGAACACAGCTCGCGCAGTCGCTTGGTAAGAGGAGCTACGATACGTGAAGCACAACCAAACTAACAAGCTTTTCCAGGCAAACTGATCCAGCCGCTCGCATCAGATATCGGTGAAGCAATTAGCGATAGATGGCCTAGTGAATCAGGTAAACCATGACTTCCGTCGACATGCGCGAAAGTGTGGCTGACCCGTCTATCTAATAATCCCCAGGCTGGCAGGAAATAGTTCTTGGGTCGGTGGTCGAGCGTACCATAGCCCAGGGTACATCTTCTGTGTACTGCCTGGACGAGGCGTGGCCCGAGTTTGTGGTAAAGATGGAAATGGCTCTGGGTATGGCATCGGCGGCACTCTCCGCGTGGCCTGTGATGCTACGACGGATTGTGGCCAAGTTTCTACCTGAGTGCCTGGAGCTCTACCGCATCATGAAATCTGGCCGAGAGCTCATGAGCCGTGACATGCGCAGGAGAACGGCTCTGCAGGCATCAACAGGCGAAGAACCGCTAAACTTCTTTGAATGGTTCAAAGAAGCCTCGCACGGGGAAGAATATGACGAGCTCATACTTAACCTGCGGATTGCCTTTGCGTCCATGCATGGCCTCTGCGACCATCTGGTTAAGATCCTCCTGCGCCTTTCTGAGGATCCTCAGCTCGTCAGCGACCTTCGTAAAGAGGTCATCCAAGTCTACGAGACTCATGGGTGGAGCAAAACGGCGCTGTACCACTTGAAACTCATGGACAGTGCCTTTAAGGAAGTTCAACGGGTAGATCCAATCCTGTTTGGTATGCCAAATCCCTTCTCCTGGTTCGGACACACCCTAACTATCAGACAGCAGTTGGCAGGGTCGCCGTCGCTGACGTAACGTTGAAAGACGGCCTCATCATTCAGAAAGGCCAGTCTATCCGCATATCTGGACACACAATGTGGGATGAGGACAAGTATCCTGACGCCGCGCACTTTGACCCGTATCGGTTTTACAGACTCCGACAGGCTCCAGGGCAGGAGAATACAGCACAGTTTACATCACCTACCTCCGATCACCTGGGATTCGGCTATGGAGGCCGCGCCTGTCCAGGACGGTTCTTCGCCGCAGCGGTGCTGAAGATATCTCTTTGCCACGTGTTGATGAAGTATGATATTAAACCGGCCAATGGGGAGACTGGGCAGCACGTGTGGGAGTTTGCGGCAGCAATCAACGCAAACATGACCGCAAAGGTGCTAGTAAGACGGCGACAGCCGGAGATCCAGATCTAATTCCTGGCCTTTGAGAATGAGACCATTACACGGAAGCGGCCAGCGCCATGTTAATTCACGCAGTAATTATGTTCGCCGGACACATGAACCAGGCACTAGCGGTCGTTTTATCAAGTGCTGGTGATTGGTGCGAACTAGAAAGGTACAGCTGACGCTTGACGCCATCCGCTAATTCAAACTTATTTTCCAGCACACTCACCGCAGACATATACGGCAAATATATATAATATTGCTTGCCTGAATACGTGGCGGCAAAATGAACGCTCTCGGCCATGAATAAACTATCAAGCTTAAAGCTTGATAATTACTTCTTATATCATCTATAGTAGAGCTTACTATGTGTTGTAACCCTTTCACAAGTCCTTATGGCGAGGAATGTGTACTATGGCGCGTATACTAGCCATCGTGATAGCTGCATATCAAAATGTCAAGCGCAGTGACCAGTTAGGGCTAGGTGACTCGAATTGATACGGATACGTTTATTTTACCATTTATAGGGTTAATACATAACTAGCGGTAATAATATGTCACGTTAACCTGACAGAATTAAAACCCCAGCACAGCCGCGCGCCAAATCAATCAACCCGGCGCAGTTGCAAAATGCCTCAATAATCGGTAAAAATAGGATCTGTCTGGCGTCTAAATACATGTCATCTGCTGGAAGCCGGTCTCACAGTATCAACAACGGTCGGTATAGCGGTCGTCGAGTCTCTTCATGTGCTCTAGCGAAATCAATTTAGCACTGATATAAAACGTCGCGGCAGCGAGGCCAAAACAATTTTAGCCAGGATAATCTTCATCCTCTCGAAGTCTTCGAAAACCTGGAAATAGCTAAATCCGACGGGATGATCCTCGGTAAAGCCCAGTCCCCGAGTCTTATCGAGGCAGAGTTCCCGATTCTGGTAGAACAACGTATGACCTATTTTCACCAACGACCAAGCTGTTGGTGAAACCAACTGCTTCTGCAGTCCGTACTCGGTGTACATTCTTTCGTAAGCCACTTGGTTCGCGTGCCACCTGCTGTCTATATTTGTCCACTGATCGTCAACAGTTTCGCTGGCTTCAAGCCCAAAGTATCTGCAGATAGAGGGCCACTTGGCACTCCACGACCCAGGCATGTCTGTGTCTGCTATATTGAATACTTCGCCGTGTGACTCGTCCGACTTGACAAGGGAAAGGTATAGCTTAACCCTTCAGTGGCTCGCGAATCGAACACTTTACGATGTAGCCTCGAAGATATTGTGATGGGCTCAAGTTAAATGGAACGAATTTGCCATCTCAAGCCCCTTTTGCGCTGTAAGGGACAAAATGCCGGAAGAGCAAGGGGCTAGAGAAACCCAAGGAGGTAGGATTCTGCACTTTTACGGATATACCTACAGAGACAGCACGCACATGTCCACTGTTAGGTTTTGATCGGCCAGAAATCAATCGACTATTGTCAGGTTAACATTTCAGTCTAAAAAAGCATCATCAGTCCACCAGCAGTTAATTTTACATTAGAGCCATGTCAATCCGAGAAAGACTGCTTGCAACTGTTTCGAAATACATTGCCGCGTACAACGAGTTCGATCCAAGTGCTATGAAGACCGTTCGCACACCAACCTGCCTTACTCATGGAGTTGCACCGACCTGCAAGTTTACTCAGAGTATGGAGGAACACACGAGACATATGATGTTATCGCGAGGAGTGTTTCGATCAGTCAATGCCAGCATTGTGGACGACAACATTACGGTTGTTGATGAGGTGTCAAGACAAGTTGTCGTGAAGGTGAAAATCAGGTGTGAAACGACGGTTGGACCCTACGAGAACGAAGCAATGTTTATAATGGCTATGAATGAGGAGGGAGCTCTGGTGGATGAGATCTTTCAGTTCTTGGACACAGCCCGTTTTCGCCAGTTCCAGGGACGCCTCGAGGAGGCTCAATAATCTAGGAATTGATGATAAATGGGCAATTATGAAATGTATTGTGCTCGGAGAGAAACACTGATATTGTCTGCACGCCTTTCCAAAATAAGTCTTAGCAAGATTCCAAAGTCTATGATCAAATCATTCCAATTACAGACAGCTGCTATGAGGGAAGGGTGTTTAGTCCCAGATAGTCAAGTTGTCTTGCCTTCGCCTGACTGAGATCCTCAAAGTTGAGTCGGGAAATAGAAAGTTTCCCGAAGAAATCACTGTAGAAATTTCCTCATCAGGGATTTTCACATCATACTTTAACAGAATATGACATAGTATGATTTTGATTTTCGTGGCTGCAAAGAATCGGCCTGGGCATGAATGCTTTCCCAGTCCGAACCCCATGTGATCTGGTGTGGGCGAAACGAGATGTGCTGCGTGATCGCCCGAGTCGCGACGACGTACAAATCTATAGGGGTCCCATTCTAGCGGGTTGGGATAGACAGCTGGGTCCCATATTCGTGTATTGACGACGTTAATTGTCTCGCCCTTTGAGATCACAGTTCCGTCATGTAATGTTATCTGTTCAGTAACGTAGCGACCCATACCGACTGTGTTGCGGTGACATTAGGGTTAGCTCAACATGATTCATAAATGAAGCAACGACACCTACAAACAACGACAGGTTTGACACGCTGTGTTTCCTTCAGGACGCTGTCCAAAAGTTTAAGGTTGTACATGGCAGACTTCTCCCATCCATCTGCCCGCAGAACCCTGACCATCTCCTCCCGAAGATCTTCTTGGAGTTTCTGCGAATCGCGGAAACGACAGATATCAGTCAGAGTCTTAATTATGAGGTCGGATGTAGTATCAATTGCCGCTGCAGCGAGGGAAAGCTGTGCCAGCACGGGGTTGTATTTCCGATCACCTGCAATTTCTTCAAGCCAATCTAGAAAGTTCTGCTTGTTTTGATGCGCAGAGTATCCCTCTGAAAGTATGGGGTAGAGCATTAGTGCCGCTTCTCGGATATGGCGTCGTAGTTTACCGCAAGAAGGCAGGAAATACGTAGCAATGGGACGCAGAGCCTCTGGCCACTTGCAAAGATCTAGATCCGCCACGAACATATCAGAGCTGTAGTTGGTGACAATGCTAAGCCATTTCTGATCACGGCCGAGTTCCTCGCCGACGAACATGACTGCCGACACTCGAGAGACAAGCGAGGCTATGGTGAAATTTAGATCTAACTCATGCCAACCTGGGAACACCAGATTAGTGTGGCACCTTGCAAGACTGCATGGTCACGTACAATTACTATTCCCCCATTGTGATTCGAGAATCAGTGCAGTTTCAGCAGAGATGGGTTTCATCAAGGCCCCTTGAAGGCCAAAAAACGTAAGCTAGTAACCCTTATAGACAGCTGGCTCTTACCGATGGACCTGGTCAGTCTAAGCCGGATAGCATCTTTCATTACTTGCTGTGGCCGCAAGACCTCAAAGCCTGATACGTGAGCGTGGAACTCCTTTGCTATAAAGACATCCGCATTGCAGGCCGGATGGCTTTTAACCTCATTGGCATATTCGGGCCCAAGGATTATCTTGGGCCCTTTTTGAGAAACCACGCGAAATACACGCGCCTGCGGTTTATTTTAGTCTCCAACCCAGAATCAAACAATTACACACGTAACAACTGACCATCTGAAGCCCATTCAAGATAATGCCCCGTCCATCGACAGAAAAGCGCCGCCTTGCCTGGTACTGTCCTATCTCAAACCGCCTGCGTCCGTTCACGGTTGGGATATCGCATTTAGCTGGTGCCAGCAGCTTAAATATCACAAAGACAGCAGACATCATCCACATGATATAGAGGCCGAGTTCATGGTTAGGTAGAGTTGAGAAGGGGTGCATTGCGCTATCGATGGGAAGTCGCAACATGGTCGCGCGTGATGTTTCAACAAGCTCTCGTCCGACGAACTAAGATGTGTCGAGTATGTTCTATACAGACTCGCCAAGTAACAAGGCGATTTTCTGTCCAAGCTGGCCTTTACCACTCGTGCTACGTGGACCGCTGCCCCTACATACTTGAAGCATGGGCTTGGGAGGACCGAGGGCAGAGATGTTGAAAATAATCATTCCTCAACTTTCGTGTTTTGCAACTCATTGGGCATAGCTGCAGCTACGGAGGAATGTGTGAAAGTTGGACAGGAACTCTTCCTTGAACTAGGTTCGGGACGAGGTTCTCTTACATAGTCTGTCTATCAGTCAACCCGACCAACTTGGACACCCATCCTCCGACCATCAAGATTTGTTGAAAATAAATCCCTATTTGATCGCCCATCAAATGCCACCCTCCCCTGATTTCGAAGCCTTCTCATTGACCCCTATCGATCAGGCGAATGGCCAAGTTTTTTTCTTCTATAACATATCGTATCGGGTGCGGAATGAAGCTTCTGCCCTTCAAACCATCCATAACGCTATCGATGTCCTTCTTGAAAAGGTGCCGTTTTTGAACGGGGAGATCGCGTTTCCTGCCCCAGTTCCTGACGCGAACAATGTCCTTATAGTCCGACCACCCAGGGCCAAGTCTGAAGATCAAGTTCCACTGGTCCAGGTAAAGCGCCATTCCAATTGTGCCCTGCCGGTCAAGAAACTAGAACAGTCTCCATTTAACGTACCATCGAGTCTTCCGCTTAATGGTCTCTTCAATCCACTCGCCGCATACCCAACTCCTAATCGACCAACACCTGTCATTCGTTTCCAGATTAACTTGGTCAATGACGGCCTTATCCTGACGCTGGCGTTCAATCATGCAGTATTCGATGCTCTCGGAGCCGCGGTGATAGTAAAACTTCTGGCCGAATCGTGTCGCAACCAGGACAAAATAGGAATGGACGGGAGATTGGGAATCCCTTCCACGCAGGCACGAGTGCGAAGCCCATTGTTGGCTCTGAGTTCGCGGCTGAAAAAAAATAACCGTGCTCGTGTAGATGCGCCTTCGCCATCTGAATTCTCTGAAAATATCTCTCACAGACCGGTTGCAGCACCCCCACCATTGAAGGATGAATGCTTTGTCTTTTGCGCTGAAAAACTCCAACAGCTGAGGATTGCTTGTACCTCTATACTTGAAAAGTTACATGAGAATCAGAAATCGGTCACAGGTCAAGGAGATGTAAGGTTTCTTTCGATCAACGATGTACTCACGGCGCTCATCTGCGAATCGATAGCTCAGGCACGGCATGCCGCCAAGCACCCGTACAGAGATGAGAAGCTCCATGCGAAGCCAAGTGTCTCTGAGTGCCTTATGGCTGTAGACCTGCGCAAGTTCGTTGAACCTCCTCTCCCCCATGACTACATGGGGAACGCTGCTATCCCGCTACGTTTCGAGGTCAGTTCTCAACGACACGCCTCTCCAGACTTCCATCGGGCAGTCCGAGAAGTACCCACCGGTTTGAACACGTCATTCTTCCTCGCCATCGCAAAGACGGCTTATACAATCCGGGCCAAACTAGCGAGATTCGGCGAATCCTACATCGACTCGCTAAGTTCCTTTCTGAACGCCCACGAGGAACAGAAGGCTGTGAACATCCTCCCGGCTTGCGCTATCGTCTCAAGCTTGAGACACATCAAGACATACGAGCTACAATTTGGAGCGGAGCTAGGGGAAATCCAGGCCTTCGAAACCGGAATACCGTGGGTAAATGGGTCCTGTATAATTCTCCCCTTGTGCGCAAATAGCTCGGATGTGGCAGGTTCCGCGCCCTGGAATGTGCGGATAACGCTGGACGAGAGTACGATGTATTGCTTCAAGAATGAGCCGGCTCTACGTTGGGCACTATTGGAGCAAGGAAAAAGCAAGGTTCTAGGCCCATGCGACTGCAAGGCTGACGTGTAGCAGCACACCTGTCGGAGCTTGAGCAATTCTTGTGAGATGTTGATTCCAGGATTTCACCGGCGAGGTGTATGTATGCCTCATTATCGTGAAGTATAATTGTATTGAATTTTGTCGACCGGAGATAGCCTCTCCTTACTAATCAACATACAGCACCTCGCTCGTCCGCTCATTTGATACATCATATTGCCTATATGACAGGCACATCTGCCTATACAACCTGAACTATCTACCGATATCGAGAACATTCTTTTGAAGCCTTTGAAAAGACATAAATAGCCTATACAGATTGTAGTTAGGAAATTAAGACCTTCAATACAGTTGCTCATTACAGATATCAATCACATGATTAAAAATCGACGCTAGCAACCACCTCAATAGCCGACAAATTTTTATAAGGAAATGTCATGTGACTCATCGTGTACGCCCGGTGAAGGACCATTGACATTATTGGATGGCCTACGTGGCCGCCGATCTATAAATCTAGCTTACTAAATAATGACTAAACGGGCACCACCCGAAGGGCAGGCGGCATCGGATACTGCTATGCCCCGACACCTGGCTTATGCCACATTATGCGGCCTGTCAACCAGAGAAAGTCCCTCCTTACTTTCAATCAGATCCGCTGGGACTAGATTGGATTATGTATTTCGAACAGGATAGGTATACTAAAAACACCACTCTCATAGAATGCTTCTCTATCAAAACTCACGCGTTTCAACTCAATTACGCTGATCTTGTCGACCATGTCGGTTAGACTCAAAATCAACGGATTGCTCGTAGTGCATGGGATTTCCTTTAGAGTTTTCTATCCGCAAGTCTGGAGTTTCTGGCTATGAAAGTGCACGCACAAGTATGTATCTTGCCAGCGGCGTACTTGGGGTCATACGAGCCCTTACAGTGGCCTTAATGCCAGCACAATGGTCATGGTATGTTTGTTTATTCCACCGAGCAGAAAAGCTGCGCATAATTGAACTGCGGGCAAACAGACAAATATCCTTTGTCAAATTTTGTCAGACGACCTTCCCGAACTTCCTCCTTGCCGGGAACCAAGCAAGGGCATGATCGTCGGCAATCTTGGGATGACCTCTAATACAATGACAACAGAAGGCCCAGTAAGTTTGTATGGGGCAGCAGTTGTTAAATAAGCGGTTGCACAACTATTTCCACCGTACTGACCAACCCATCTGTCTTTGCTCTACCCTACTCGATCCATCACCTCAACTCATCACCGAAAGAATGCCTCCTACACGCGATGAGCTCTTATGCACGGCTTTAAACTTTGTGGGTCAGTTCGCCAAACTCGACGTCGAATCAGTCCTATCGTTCATGTCACCCAGTTGCACCCTCCGCTCTTTTCCATCCAGCCTCGGCAAACCAGCTTTGCAAACCAAAGAAGAAAGCAAGGCGGACTTCCAAGGGCTAAAGGATTTTTTCTACAATTTCCAGCTACGCGTCAAGGACGGTGCGGAGCCAGTCATCGACGAGCCTGCGAGGAAGGTTGTACTGCATATTGAGGGGAAGGGGGACTCCCTGGTTGGTCGATTTGAGACCGAGTACGTCTACATTCTGCAGATTAATGAGGAAGGAACAATGGTGGAGGACTTTTTCCAGTTTGCAGATTCGGCGACGAGGGATGCATGGGGGAAGAAAATTGAGGCGCATTTCTCGGCGAGGAATTAGATCGGTTGTGTTTGGGAATGGCTCACAGATGATGGAACCCAGTACAATGAGAAATACCTCGGGCTGCGGTCTGCCGCCTCGGTTGGATAAGGCAAGAAGAGTGTAGGCTGATGTACGGTGATACGAAGGCAACTATGTTCTGATCCCTCCGTATAGGTTGACCAACCACACCGTATTTAGTGATTAATATTAGCCCCTGCTTCGCTGCACAAAAGTGATCAGCATTGAGGCATGGATGGGAAGCCACACCTCATTGGGAAGAATCAATGCCATGAGAGGCACGCTACGACGTGAGCATATGTTGTTTTTCCTGGTAGTGCAATCCCTGCATTTCACAGTCATGCTTGTAATACTGAAGTATGTGATTCCTAGGAGGGCCAGAGATATATTCCTAGTAATGGAATTGTCGTAACTAAAAAGGTACGGCTCGTAACTTAATTCATACACAGCGGGAATGCGAACAAGACATATTCAATCACTGTTTACACGAGTTTCAAGTGCAAGACTATATTAATATCTGCACTGAATTTGTGATCGTCTATCTAACAATCCTTTCTTCGTCCCCCGTCAAAATTCTAGAGCTACAATGGCAATGGGAAATCCAGAGTTGCGGACACATTTCTTTCGTTCATCTCATGAGCCTGGGATTCCAAACAGCCTTAGATTTCCTAACGGCTTTCTGGTTACTTGCGGGCTCCCCTGGCTCCTACTACTCTTCTCGGTTACAATCATTCTTTTTCATCCTCTTCGGAAAAAATCTGATTTGCCATTGATCAATCCCGGAAAGGGGCGCATCGGTATACTACGAGGGTATCGCTCACGGAAGACATTTACCACAGAGCTACCGAGATTAGTTGCAGATGGGCTTTCCAAGGTACTCATCTATCCTCCAAATAGTAGTAACCGCTGAGCCCAGAGATAGGCGAGTGCCTTTCGGATCGCAGCCCCAGATGGAGTCAACATCGTACTTGCTCCATCGTATGCACATGAGATCGCGGAGCATCCTGACTTGAACCCCGGCCCAATCGCTGGAGACGAGTTCAATTCCCATATTAATGGATTCGAGGTGTTTGCACAACTGGGAACCAGTGATGTCATCTCTGAGTCTGTGAGGACGAGACTGACCCGGCAGCTGAGTAAGTGTTCGTCCTAGAATAGCGTCACCTCATTGCTTCTCGCCTTCGGATGAACCATATTGATATACCAAATCTCTTAGCAAAATTGACGCCGCTTCTCACTAGCGAGACTCCCCTTCTTCTACAATCCCAATGGAAAGATGCACCAGGTATCTAGTCCATCAGTAGTCCGCCCGCTTTTGTCACACAACCTCTACTGATACCTCGCACTAGACTGGGTGGAGGTGAGCCCGCATGAGACGGCTCTGTTTATTCTGTCGCGGCTCTCTTCTCTCGTCTTCGTTGGCGATGACCTCGGGCGCAACCCGGATTGGATACGCATCCTAACATCATACAACACCGAGGCTTTTGCAGCAGCCGAAGAGCTCAACCTCTGGCCTCAGATACTTCGACCCCTCATCGCCCGTCTAAAACCATCGTGCCGCCAGCTTCGTCGATATATCCGTGATGCACGTGCGCTTCTTGTCCCAGTCCTTGAGCAACGGCGCCATGCCCAGAGCCAGGGTGATCGAAGGGAGTATAACGACGCGATAGAATGGCTCGACGAGACGTCTCGCAGTACAGGTCAACCCTATGATCCTATATTATCCCAAATGCTCCTTGCCATCGGCTCTTTCCATACCTCCAGTGACCTCCTGGGGCAGGTCCTCCTTGACCTCTGCATGAGACCAGATTGGAAAGTTCTGGTCAGGGAGCTTCGGAAAGAAATCATATCCTCGCTACAGGGAGAGGGGTGGGATAAGATCGCTTTGAACAACCTTAAACTGATGGACAGTGTGCTGAAAGAGTCTCAACGTTTAAAGCCAGCCTCAACTGGTAAGCTTCCTCTATCACCCTCTTTTCACAAGTTGATCCCCTCCTTTTCTAACCTGGCCATGCATACAGTAACGATGGGGCGATACGCCTCGCGCGAGATCACACTCTCAGACGGAACAATAATCCCCAAAGGCTCAACAGTCTTTATCGCCAACGTGGCCATGCGAGACTCCAATATCTACCCCGACCCTGATGATTTCGTTCCTGACCGTTTTACCACTCGGCGTGAAAAGGGCGATAGTTCCGCCTACCTGGTTTCGGCTTCCCCAGAACATCTAGGCTTTGGCCTTGGTCGACACGCGTGCCCTGGAAGATTCTTTGCCGCCAACGAGCTGAAGATTGTCTTGTCCCATATGCTTATGAAATACGACATTAAACTTCCTGATAATGGCGCGGTTGCACCCAGCAAGTCGGGGATCTTCTTAGCCACGAATCCCGATGCTAGGATCTGTGTCCGCCGAAGGAAGGAGGAGATAGTGATCTGAAATTGACCTCTAGTCGTTTCTTTTATTATTCTTAGCTGTCTTCTGTCCGCTATTGGGTTGTTGGAAAATTATTGGGGTGCTTCGCAGGACGCTTGTTGACGCGAACAAATAATGATTATAATAATAAAATACGATGCTTTCACCATAGTGGAGACGATCGCGGCTTTTTGAGTACTGTGTCAAATAGATCTTCTGGTAAGATACCTATGCGCATCACGCTATCCATGCCGTTGCTGATCAGTTGTAGGTTTGCGTGGACGCGGACGTGGCGTGCGCTCAACTCGCTCCATGCAGCAATAATTGCAGGCTGCTGCCTTCATGATTCTGGTCTTGAAGTCTGGCCCGATATTGTCCTGGGATGGGCATACAACTCTTAGCCACGCGCTCGCTGTGGATCAGAGTCAAAAAGACGCGAACACGCAAGGAGCCGTCGCCGAATCTAGAGGCATGCAGCACGGATTCTTCCATCTTCAGTCCTCCAGAATTCCAAACACCGAGGCATAAGTGGCGGTCTGTGTTCGTCCATAGCATTTGAACTCCTTGCGGAAGTATCATCCCAATTCAATCCTGTTTGCTTGCTCTCCTCTCTCTAGTATTCTTTGCCTACAATTACAGGGGAATGAAGCGACATCTATAAGTCAAGATTCAAGAAAGAGATTTATCCCGCCGTGTCGGCCAGATTATCATAGCGCGGTGACCTTTCTCGATACCGCGCATTCATTCCCGCGATCTATGTACGCGACCTCAACAGATAATTGGTGCACCCTGTTATTTTGCTCAAAGTAAGCCAGTCGAGCTAGGAGGGTAAGAGGATGAGTACAGTGGTCATCGCGCAGTAGGAATGAAGTCATCCTGCCAAATGCATCCAACATAAGGTTCTGATGTTCGCTTTACCTATCCATCTCTCCAAGAACTTCGTAAAGTAACCCTAATCTGACCATCTGCCGGTGATTATGAGCCCCTTTCCAGATAATGGGCTCTCTCATAACTGAGTATCCCTCGTTTTAAAGGGCGCAGCATCCCCGTAAGAGATATGCTTCGCTTCTAACCGGTATTGGAGATCCTTCAGCCTTATGGTATCGTAGAACTCGTAGATCTCCTCGATAAACCTACAGTCGTCCGTCATCTTCAGAATAAAGATGTACTCATTCTCATAGGCTCCAACAATGCTTTCTGCGGAAGCCTTAGCGCGGATCATCACTCTCCTAGCAGCCTCATCGACAAGGGTATGGTCTGGCTCGATGATGGAAAAGTCAAATCGTTTGAAAGTAGCGATGAACTGCGGGAAGTTCGCACGGGTTTCCTCGTTCGTTACGACATTTTTGTTGAAGCTGGGGCAGCACTGGTGGTAAAGGCATGTTGGCGTGCGAATGGAGAGAATTTCCTCTATGTCAAAGGACCCGAACGTTGAGACAAATCTGGAGGTTGTTCTGAGGAGCTTTTCTCGTGTGGTGGACATGGTTTTGGGCCTTGTCCTGTCAGTAGGGCAATCATGTGGCTCTTAGGACTTAATGAAAACTTACAGCTTATTATCAGTGACGAGGATAACAGAGATTGGGGTCATAGTGATGCTGGGCCTTTGGTACACTGATATATCTGCTGGCATTAGTGATTACGTAGGCTGCCGGTTGGTGTCGTGGACAATTCCTTACTTGCTATGTGCTGAGCTCTGATATTGCTCACCATAAATCCTGTGCTACATTGCTTAGCCCTTCCCTAGCTTCTTCTCGTTCTTGTTATACTTGGAAGGTAGGGGCTGTTACCCTTGCATATCGGACACCGAAGCCGCTTTTCAATCTTTGTGCATACTTTTATGCCTCCCAGTGATTCTTAAATCATCCTTCGCCTTCTACCACTAAAATCTCCATCCCGCGCTTTCTTGATCCTCATTTCGAGTATAAAACGGAAATAAGTAACACTGAAAATGGGCTCAGCTACTCCATCCCGTCTCCAGAAATTTCCTGCCACAGCCCCCGCCGACGAGATTTACGCGGCCTTCAAGGAAGATGGTTGCGTTATCATCGAGGGGTTCGTCCCGCCGGATCAAATGGCCCGCTTCAGCCAGGAGATCCAGCCCGCTATGGAGAAGATCCAAGTCCAGGTTACAAACGACGGCAACAGCAACGACCGCGTGAAGCGGTTCAGTAAGCTCGTCACCACAAGCCCGACATTTCGCCACGAGATCCTTGAGAATGACCTCATGCACGAACTCCTCCAGCGCGTCTTTAGCAAGCCCGGCGAGGGCATGGGCTACCACTTCAACGACACAATGGTCATCGAAGTGCAACCGGGCGCCCCCGCGCAGCGCCTCCACCGCGACCAGGAGCTCTACCCGTGGTGGAACTCCATGGGCCCAGATG
The DNA here is from genome assembly GCF_000011425.1 of Aspergillus nidulans FGSC A4. Lineage (NCBI taxonomy): Eukaryota > Fungi > Ascomycota > Eurotiomycetes > Eurotiales > Aspergillaceae > Aspergillus > Aspergillus nidulans. The sequence continues at coordinate 53,885 of NC_066264.1, read as the reverse complement.
CTCCCGAGTGCCTCGTCAACTTCTTCTGCGCCGTAACTCCTTTCACCGTAGAGAACGGCGCCACCCGTCTCGTCCCGGGCAGCAACCGTTGGCCGGAGCTCACGCTGATCAACGCGACCGATTGTCCGCAGTACGGCAAGATCGATTCTGTGCCTGCCATAATGCAACCTGGTGATTGCTATATGATGAGTGGCAAGGTGATTCACGGAGCCGGCCACAATGCGACGCTTTCGGACCAGCGCCGCGCGCTGGCGTTTTCCACGATCCGCCGAGAACTACGCCCTGTGCAGGCGTTTCCGTTGTGGATTCCGATGCAAATTGCTACAGAGTTGTCGCCGCGCACGCAGGCGATGTTTGGGTTCCGCAGTTCAACCCAGCATTGTGATGTTGATACGGTGCACTTTTGGGGTAACGATGGGAAGGATATTGGGGAGCATCTTGGCTTGATCTCCAGCGCTTAGTGTATTTTGGAGGGCGAATGTCGTTTTTGAAGAATCATACTTGACGGTCACATGTACACATGTCCTCGATCATGCTCGTATACGCAGACTTGATTCTTGCTGCCGTTATGAGGAATGCCGCTGTGGAGCTGTTAGGCATCGGCCCTTCCGGGTCAAGGTATCCGATCTGTAGCTCTCAATACCATAACTCGAGTTATCGCGTCGTCTCTTAAGCAATATCAACAAACTTAAGTATTAGGAAAGCGAGCCGTCGGGTCAAGATATGTCGCCGTCTCGTTTGTTAATTCCCAGGGTAGCGCAGCTTTAGCCGAGTTCCCGTTCATCCCCTCATAGGAATACATATCGGCTTCTTCTGACGGACATAACACCGATCCGTGTAAGCCTGGAAGTCTTCTTCAGCCAAAGTAGCGAACAGATACCGCGGGTGAACCACGATAGCCTGCGCCCCTTCTTCCCAAACCCGAACGAAGTCAAACAAACGGCCTGCAAATCGCCAACGCGAATAGGTCGTTGGATATACGCAATATTGTCGGCATTTCTGTTCCCTTGGACCAGGCCAGATTCAAGCATCTGCAGCGCGCCGTTGAGCATCCACGCCCCCGCCGCGCCCTTGGAATGGCCTGTTAGGTACATTTGAAACACACACAGCAGGAGATTTCCCGACCGCCGACCGAGGGAGCGGAGTTGCGTTTGGATGACGCTAGACTCATTCTTGTCGTTTAGTACTGTTGATGTGTCGTGGAATGAGGCTGCCGTCAGGTCGTTTATTGTTAGGCCCCAGGTCGCCAGGGCGCCAGATAGGGGAGCAATATGGGGGTCATTACACCAGAAATTGTCGCCTATTTTGAAGCGGGCTTCGCTTTCTTCACGGGTGAAGTCAGTGAGGAGTTGCTGACGGCGTTCGTGGACGTAGGCGTCGACATTGACTGTTGGATCCTGGGCGGCCACTGCTGAAACCTCAACGTCGAGGTTTTGCAATGCCATCTCTCTAGCTTCAGTGATTTGACGGAGTCGAAATTCTAATCGCTTTGGGCGATTCCGGGATACTCAAGTGAGGCGATGGGACTCTGAATGAGACTTGTTGGCGTTCGATGAGGACGCCCCTACCAGGTGCCGGAACTGAGCGGCCGGCTTTATCGCTGGAGGTATTGACAAATGCCACAATGCCACGGATAGGCAACCCCATCTGCAATGCTAACGCTGCAGTAGTCAGAACCTGTATGCCTGCCCCTCCGACTCGACAAAACCCTTACGGGTGCTGGTTGTCGGACGAGACATCTCGTGGGGGGTCGGCCCCTGGCCAGTTCCTCCTCGGTGTTGACAGTCGCCTTCATATTCGCGAACTCGCGCGAGGTCTCGGGGATAAGAACGTCGCAGCTGCCGACAAGGCAGAACTGGGCTTTGCCGGTTGCATTAGTCTCGTAGCCTAGTTCCAAGGACTCGATTGCTGTTGCGCATGCACCCACCGGAGTGCGGAGGGGCCCGGCTGCTGAGAGGAGAAGCATGTTGACCCAGGCACCAGTTGTGTTGATGAATGTCTCTTGGAGGACGTCCTTTAAGATGTCCGGGTTTGTTTGGCGTCCGCTAAACATTTTTGGAGAGAGGATACCCCACCTAGCCCTGAACCGATGCATGCTCCTACCTCTGAGACGTGGATATATTGATAGAGCTCATATGGATCTGTGATGCCGGACGAGAGAAGTGCCTCGACCGTACTGACGAGCGTGTATAGAGTTACGGGATCAACCTGCGTCACGACGTCCTCGGGATCGCCGTATGTTCGCGGGTCCCAGCCTGATGGAATGAGACCTGCCACCGTGCGGTTGCTGTTCATGGCGCGAGGTATGTAAAGTCTTGCGCCCTTGAGAAGCCGGACCTGGAAGAGATCTGGTGTTGTTGATTACGATATATCTGCGAACTGTCCATGCTCCGCTTTCATCTGCTCCGCGAGCGCCTGGGGTACATGCAGCGGTTTCAAGTCTTCCTGCAGTATAATCTCGTACAGAAACCTTGGATCTTCGAATTGATCCGGCTGGACCAGCTGGATACCACTATGGGTCAAAATCCTCTTTTCATATACTGTTTTGATATCCACATCAGCCACTGGCTTCTTGGTCTTCGAGTCCACCCACCCCGAGTATGGAGTCCCGTCTATTGTTCCGCCAAAGTGGCGGATATAACCCATGAGCCAGGCCATTTCAATGGCTCCTTCGAGCGAGAACTGGCCGTATGCCTCCACATGTCAAGATGCAGATCTCCCCGCCATGAATGGTACCCGGCATACAAGTTGGTGATCTTTGCCAACCGCGGTCCGGGGTACTTTGCTAACGGGTGAAAGAACACCCCATGCTAGCAGAACACTGCTACCTGTTGTGCGACATAAGCAACGCTACGGCACCAAAGGTGGATATAAAGACACGTACAGTACAACTGATCGTAACAAGCCCCAGTAAGAGCCATTTGAAAGTGAATATTGAAACCAAGTGAGCGTGAATCATCTTGTTGACGTTCTCTCTACCTCTGGAAACGCGGAGGATAGACAAGGCAACACTTGGAGATAGAATGAAAAGAATTCATCTCTGTAAGCCCGCCTGCGGCAACTTATGCTAAACAGCTTAACCAACCAAGGACACCTGCGCCTGCAGTAAGCCTCCAAGGATGGGTGAGCATCGTACAATTCCACCCGCGTTTGACCGATGAGAAAAAAAGTCACCCTAAGCGAGCTGAGTCTGCCACGGCTCCATACCGATGCCTATTTTTTTTTTCTAGATATTTGCCGCTAAGAAAATGACCCCTGCGTGCATCCAGCGCTCGCACACCCTATACCCAAACGAGAGTGAATCCCGGCTCAGCCATGCAGAATCGGTGACGAAAACGTGTTGACAACGTGTTCAATGGCCGGATGTACCTGAAAGAGTAGGCGGACTCTGTCCGCAGCGGCCTAAAACCAACGCAGCCTAACAGTTGAGCACATCTACAGTTAGATTAGGTTGGCAGCATCTGTATGTGCGGTTGCGGATGAAGGAAACCGCTCCACCAGCTTTAGCCGGGTTCGCCCAGCTTGCAGTGATCAGGCGGCTCCAAATGATACTTGAAAAGCCACGGACCCTATTAATAGTAAGGCAGGGCGCCTGGATTCGTAATTTCTAGGGAAGGATCATTGGGCTAGATATGAACTCGCACGGGACATATCATTCTCCTTTCAGCCCTGTTACATTCCGGAGACCTTGGCCCGGGTCAACAGCCCGCCTGGGGCTCACAGGGTCTGCGGCTGAGACTACGAGTAGCCGGTAGACCAACAATGCAGCCGCAAAGAGACATCGGTACGTAATGGAGGGCCAGGGATGGGGACTGTATAGCCTATGGCTCCTTGCATGGTAGTATCGCTACGACGTGTGGGAAAACATGATGTGGGTCTCATGTACTGCATATTACTGTTTTGCAAAAGAGAGTATTCGTATCAGTTGGCGTACGGTATTATACTTTTCAATACAAGCAGGACGAAAAGCAAAATACGCACCCACACAGTATTCGATCTGGACCAGAAATATTACTGAACTTGCTACACATTGCCAGCCCACTTGGGATACTAGCGGCGTGGCCGAGCACTATTGAGCTGAACAAAGAGGGTCCCAGAAGTGACAAAATTACATGTAAATCGGTACCTGTGGACTGCCACAGAGCTCTGCGAGCGCATGGATCGGTGTCGCGTAGAAGCTAGTGAGTCTGGTCGAGTGGGTAGGAGGAACGTCTCCGGTAGATTTTGCTGGTGAGTTCCTTAGCCTGCAGCGGCTGAGCAGGAGCGCCTGACAGAATATTCTTATGGTTTCGATCCCGGGGTGTGAGAACGAAGGGAGAATTATAAACTCGGTAGTGGTCCGTACGTTAGCATCGGCTGCTACACTTGAATACTTTTTTATACCGTACTATTATACACAAGTCTGTTGTCCTAATCTTACAGTCAACATGGCCGTGAGCGTTGAGATGGGACAACCGCTAAAAACTGCTTGCAGGTTTCCAGTTCTCCGCTACAAGGAGGATGATGCCTTTGAAAAGCTCACGCATGAACGGACAAACATTCAAGTTCTATCAAAGGGCCGGGTACAGGATCTGCTCTCCCAAGAAGAAACTTCCCTTCAAGGTATATTTCAGACGATCTGGGCAATCACATTGAAAATATTCACCGGCGATGAGAGCATCTGTGCGGCGTCGCTGCGTCGAAGGGGGACAGCATGGCAATACTATCTGTTCAGCGCAGAAATCGGTGACGAAATGCCCTTTTCTCAGCTGTCAGGCGCGATTCACGGTGAGAATTGGAGGATAGGGCCACTAAACCTGGAGCATGAGCTGCCGTGCGATTCAGGCCTCTGTATGCTCGAAGAAAACGAGAGCGTCGAGGACGAGATCCTAAAACATGCAAGTCGCATTGCTCCATGTGACAGGTTACCGCAGCGCAACTAATCAGTTTCGGTAGTTCAATGTTCTCCTCCTCGTTTCGGAAGGGGAGGCTCAATTGTTGCTAGACCTACTCTATAATCCCAGCCATATGGCCCCAGCATATGCCTCTATTGTGGCTGCTACCATCAGCCATATTTTCAGCCAGGTGCAGACAGAACCCTGTCTCACCCTAGGTGAGATGCATCTGCTCCATCCCGAGGTCGAAGAGGACCTACGGTCATGGAGCAGTATCCCACCCCCGTCTGTGGACGACTGCGTCGGCCCCATGTTTGAAAGAAAAGTCCGGGAGCGACCACTAGATACAGCGGTAAACACATCCGAACTAACGCTGAGCTACCGTGACCTCGATCTCCTGAGTGTGAGGCTTGCCGTCAACCTGCAAGCCAAGGGGGTCAAGCCGGAATCGATTATCGTGTTATGTTTCCCCAAGTCCGCGTGGGCGGTCGTGGCCATGATGGCCGTTATTCGCGCAGGCGGTGCCATTCTGTTCCTGAACCCTTCCCATCCAACAGTCCGCCATCAGGAGATTATCGGCCAGGTTGATGCAGACTTGATCCTGACTGCACCAGAATATGGCCCGTTGTGGGAGTGGTTTACCGGGGAAGTGCTGCTTGTTAACCGTGAGTTTGCGGACTTGCTGCCACCAGCATCGAAAGAAAAGAAGAAGTACAACATGTAACTTGCGGCGTGTCCCCTTCAAGCGCGCTGTATGTTATCTTCACCTCAGGAAGCACCAGCAAGCCAAAAGGCTGCGTCGTGGAGCACCGACAGTTCCTGACGGGAGCCTTGGCCCAGCAGAAAGTGTCCAAGATGACGCACGCAGATCGCGTGCTGCAACTGGCATCTTTCACCTTCGATGTCAGTATTCTGGAGATCTTCACTCCCCTGATATCTGGTGCGTGCGTTTGCATCCCGAACGACCAGGAGCGCGCCCGGGGACCGGCAGCATGTATCCAGCAGTTCAGCATAACATGGGCCTTCCTGACACCGTCACTCGTCAGCCTCATGAGTCCAGACATGGTGCCAACGCTGCGATTTCTGTTTTTGGGAGGCGAGGCAGTCCAGAAGGAGAATATCCAGGTCTGGGCTTCTCACGTCCGGCTCGCGAACGGATATGGTCCCACTGAATGCTCAATCGCGGCAACGGCGAATCCCCAGCTATCTCCTACCACAAGTCCTGCCAATATCGGGTATCCGCTTGGTGGGTGTTGCTGGATTGTCAGCATAGACGACCACAACCGCTTGATGCCTATTGGGGCGCCTGGAGAGCTGGTGATTCAGGGCCCCATTGTGGCGAGGGGGTACCTGAATGAACCGGAAAAAACACAGGCAGTCTTTTTGGAGACAATGAGGTGGATGGAGAGCGAGCCGACGAGTACTTCTAGGTTATACAAGACAGGCGATATAGCTCGCTTCAATGCAGACGGTAGTCTACATTTCATTGGCCGCAAAGACAGTCAAGTCAAACTGCGTGGACTGCAAAACGAACTGGGAGAGATTGAACATCGCATCGTCGCCCATCCATTAGTAGAACAGGCAGTTGTCGTGTTGGCGCAGCAAGGACCCTGTAAGGGGAAACTGACAGCTGTTGTCTCGCTGAAGAATCTCCGCAAGGCTATAGATTCCGTGGAACTGGTTGATGAGGAGAGCTTTGAGGCTGCAACAGACGAGTTAAAGGCTGTCGCAGAAGCACTATCGCAGCAGCTTCCCGGGTACATGCAGCCGACTGTTTGGGTCCCGGTGGGATGCATCCCACTTACCTCCCCAGGGAAGCAGAACAGAGTCATAGCCAACCGGTGGGTGGCAGCGCTATCCTCTGATATGTTCCACCTGCTCACTGGGCGACAAGAGAGAGCCGGCGAGGAACGAGTTCAGCCCTCAACGGCTAAGCAGCGCCAACTGCAGAGCCTCTGCAGCGCAGTTTTGGGCTTGGATAGTCAGGAAGAGATCTGGTTGAGTAAGTCCTTCATTCAGAACGGGGGAAACTCTATCCAGGCCATGCAACTGCTGGATCACTTGCGACGAAGGGGTCTGGGAGTCAAGATCGAGGATATCTTCACGAGTCCCACTTTGATAGAACTGGCACTGCATTTGACGGAGAGCGAGGAGACTCCATTGCCCCATGAGGAGTCAGCCCCAGTTGCACTAGATAAGAAGCGAATTTCGGAGCTTGGATTCGATTTTGAGCAGGTCGAAGACTTATATCCTATCTCGCCCGTCCAAAGGGGTATCCTACTTACCCAGCAGCAGTCGCCAGAGCAATATCAACTACGGATCACTTGCCGGGTCATTCCCGTCCCAGGCGAGCAGGTCGATCGATCCCGGCTCCATATGGCGTGGCAGCAAGTGGCAGCTCGCCATCCAGCCCTACGCACCATATTTGTCAAGTCCGCCGCTGAAGACGGGCTGTACGATCAACTGGTGTATAAACCAGCCGAGGCAGCATTCCTACTGTGGGAACGGCAGGATGAGGATGCCGTTTGGAAGGCACTCAAAGACTTCACTCGACAAGACAATCCCGACCAGCCGCCAGTTACTTCCATTATTTCGACCACGGTGGATGGCAAAACCTTCTGCACTGTCGATATTAGCCGTGCCCTCATCGATGGGGTCTCTATTCTAATCATGTTCCGTGATCTTAGTCGGGCATATGCAGGGTTGTTAGAGATCGGGGAGGTTGTACGATACAGTCCATATATCCGCTACGTGCAGACTCTCCCTGCGGGGATGTCAATAGATTATTGGGGGAGCTACCTAGAGGCTGCCTCTCCATGCCACTTTCCCGTGCTCAACGACGACATACAAGGGGAGAACAAGTTACATGCATTGACCGTGGACCTGAAAGACGCAAAGGGCATCCATGCCTTCTGCGCCAGACATAATGTCACGCCGGCGATTGTTTTCCAAATGGCATGGGCCCTCGTCCTCAAGGCTTACACTGGTCAAGACGACATCTGTTTTGGCTATCTGACCGCCGGTCGAGACGTTCCGGTGTTGAACATCAGCGACGCGGTTGGCGTCTTCGACCCCGAACATCCCTTGAACCGTCGAGAAGAGATGATTCGGCAGTGCAAAGCCGGGGTTGCGGTGGTAGGGGAGGGTAAGGAAGCCCTGTTTCAGGGCTTGGTCGAACATGTCGTCATCCTTACCCAGGACTTAATCGACGACTTGCTCGTCAGCGAAGTCTCCAATATTCAGGCCGCTCATGTTGACACGGACCAGAGTTTCCTCGCTCTTGGAGGAGACTCCATTACAACCATGCAGGTGTCCTCCGGCTCTCGCTCGCGCGGCCTCCAGCTCGCAGTCAAGCACATTCTGAGGAGCAAGATTATCCGTGGGGCTGCTACACAAGCGTCGCACAAGACTAAGTGCATTTGTATGGGCACGAGCACGAGTCAACGATTTTCTCTTCTATCAGCCGGCGAATTGGAGGAAGAAATAGATGCCCTGGTCATGAAGCTGGGCTACTCTGGCGCCGATGCCGTGGAAGACGCCTACCCTTGTTCTCCCATGCAGGAGGACATTCTGATCAGTCAAGCCACAGCGCCAGAGATGTACAAGTTCTTTGCTGTATGCTCTCTTCGGGCAAGGAATTCTGCAGACCCCGTCAATATCGACCGTGTTCAGCTAGCTTGGCGTCGCCTAGTTGCCAGACACCCAGCGTTGAGAACATTCTTCGTAGAGGGTCTGTCCCAAGATGGGCTTTACACGCAAATCGTGCTTATAGATCATGAGCCCCAGATCCAGCATGCGGCGGATCTGGACAGCCTCTTCAAGTACCCCGAGGACCACCCCCTTGACTACCGGGACGGCGCGCCGCCTCACCGTCTCACCATCTCGCAAGGCGGGGACGGCGTAGTCTTCATCAATCTCGAAATCAGTCATACATTAATTGACGGAAGCTCGATGGCGATCATCCTAGGTGACCTCGTCAAGGCGTATGACGACGACCTTCCCACGGGACCGCTATACCGCCACTATATCGCGGCAATACAGGCGCGATCAACGGAGAAAACGCTAGCATTCTGGACAGCCTACCTCCAAGATGTGAAGCCCGTGTTTTTCCCGGCCCTACTCGAAGAGCACACAGCAATTGCAGCATCCGGCGAGCGTAAGCTGCAGTTCGTCAATGTCCACGTTGGCCCCGCGACTGTTCTAGACCTGCAGTCCTTCACCAAGAAGAACGAAGTCACACTGGCGAATATTTTCCAGGCTGTTTGGGCATTGGCTCTCCGCGTATACACAAGAGGGTCGGATGTTGTCTTCGGATACCTCTCTTCCGGACGCGATGTTGACGGTCTCGATATGGATATGGACAGCGCGGTGGGCGCGTTCATTACCATGCTGCCTTGCCGAGTGCAGGTCGATGACGACTGCACACTCCTCGATCTGACGCGCAAATTGTACGAGGACTATGTCAACTCGCTTCCGCACCAGCAGACGTCGCTGGCGCAGGTACAGCATGCGCTAGAGCTCTCCGGTGAGAGACTGTTTAACAGCGTCTTGTCTCTGCAGCAGCCGATGGTGGAGGCTGCTGATAGGCATAGCATCGAGATCGAGTACCTGGGCGGTAGTGATCCCACAGAGTACGACCTAGGAATTAGTATCACCGCTGGTGAGACTGATATTGATGTCGCTATTAACTACTGGAGCACATTTATGAGCAAGGAGCAGGCTCAAATGCTGGCCTCAACCTTCTCGACGATACTTTCAAGGCTTGTGGAGGAACCGACTTCAGATATAAGGGACATCGATTTTCTGGGCGACAAGCACATGCAGTATATCCTTGACGTGACTCACCAGGGCCAAGTCCCTGAGGCCATGAGTGACTGCATCCACACCAAGTTCCAGAAGCGAGCTATCATGCATCCTGATGCCCTGGCGATCGATTCGTGCGATGCAACCATGACCTACAGGGAGCTGGACCAGTTGTCCACCCGGTTAGCGACGTACCTCATCAGTCTCGGCGTGCGCCTTGAGGACGCTGTCCCACTGTGCTTCGACAAGTCTTCGTGGGCCGTGGTCTCCATGCTGGCCGTGTTGAAGGCAGGTGGCGCCTATGTCTCCATGAGCCCGTCTCATCCGGTCCAGCACCTAGCCAATATTATCGTCCAGACCAAAGCCCGTATTGTCCTCGCAGGTTCCACTACATACGGCGACATGATCCGACTGTTCGTGGACCGGACGATCGTGGTCGATTCCTCTTTACTGGCAAGCTTACTCCCCTTGCCCGACGGTCTAGTGCTCCCCCATGTTTCCCCAGCCAACGCCGCCATGATCAACTTCACTTCGGGCAGTACCGGCGAGCCAAAAGGCATCGTCGTTCTACACAAAGGAATCTGCACAATGATGGAATACCACGATCTACGCATTGGGCCAGCTTCCCGCACCCTCCAGTTCTCTGCCTACACGTTCGACACCAGCAATGGCGAGATCTTCATCACCCTCTGTAGGGGCGGCTGCCTGTGCATCCCGTCCGAGCATGACCGGATGAACGACCTGCCCGGATTGATAAACCGCCTGGCCGTCACCCACGCGCTCCTCACACCGTCAGTCGCGCTTTTCCTGTCTCCCGAGTCCGTGCCAATGCTTCAGATGCTTGGTTTTGTGGGCGAAGCCGTCCCGGCCGAGCTCGTCCGCCGGTGGCATAAAAAGGTGGTCTTGATTAACAGCTACGGTCCTGCGGAATGCTCTATCATGGCCTCGCTAGCTGTTCTGCACGAGGATGTAGCTGCTGCCAATATCGGCCGGGGCAATGGCTGCCTGCTCTGGGTGACAGACCCGGAAAATAGCGAGCGACTGGTGCCGGTGGGTTGCGTGGGCGAGCTCCTGATCGAAGGACCGCTAGTAACAAGAGGCTACCTCGATGCCGAATTAACCGCGCGGTCATTTATTATGCCCCCGAGATGGCGCGGAGAGACTGTTATTCCTGGAACAAAATTGTATAAGACTAGGGATCTAGTCCGGTATGCGGACGACGGCAGTCTTGTGTATATGGGACGCAAAGACAGCCAGGTCAAGCTGAATGGTCAGCGTGTGGAGATGGGTGCTATAGAAATGACAATCAATAATGATGCACTGGTGAAGCAGTGCGTCCTTTGCTTACCGAAAGTCGGGCCTTGCAAGAAGAAGCTGGTTGCCGTTGTTGTGCTGGAGGAAACGGCGTCTAAAGACATTACTGCGGAAATCGGACCGCTAACCAATCTGGAAGAGAAGGAGAGAGCCACTGATCTGGTCGAACAAATCAAAGACCGATTGGCTAGTACTTTGCCGCGGTATATGATCCCATCTGTCTGGCTCGTTACCCCAAACCTCCCTTTTACCCCGTCGCGAAAGGTCGATCGTCCGATGATTTCACGTTGGGTCGACACCATGGACCATGAGACCTATACCCAAGCTCTTGCAGAATTCCCTCTTGAGCTTGCTGATACTTCCTTCTTTTGAAGCTCAAGTTCCAACCCGCTTGATAGAGATCATTGTCCGCGTACTGAACCTTCCGCTCGCCCAAGTGTCTCTCAACCGCTCTTTTCTGAACCTGGGCGGAGACTCTATTACAGCCATGCAGTTAGTCGTGCAGTGCCGTAACGAGGGAATTCATTTCTATTCAAGGATGTGATGCGCAGCCCTACCACAAGGCATTGGCGCAATGTGTTGAGAAAGTGGACCCAATCACGTCGTCGAGTACATATGCTGAAAAGCTCGACACCCCATTGGGATTGTCGCCTATCCAGCAGCTTTACTTCAATAAGTCTCTAAGGGTAGCACGGACACGCCCGGCAACCAGTTCAACCAGAGCGTCTTGCTCCGTACCACCCGCGATTTCTCTGTCGAGCAGCTACAGTCCGCCGTGGAGCAGCTAGTCCGGCGCCATTCTATGCTTCTTGCTCGGTTCCGACAGTCGCACGGGGGCAAATGGACCCAGATAATCCAGAGCCAAATCGAAGGGTTGTATCGATTAAGAGAACATGCTTTTCAGTCCGACACCGAGGCGAAACGGGTTGCTTTAATAGCTCAGGAACAGCTGGACTTCCACAACGGCCCGGTCTTCGCCCTGGAGCTGTTCACCATGAACAGAAACCAGCCATGGTATTCCTCGTGGCGCACCATCTGGTCATTGATCTGGTCTCCTGGCGCATCATCTTCCAGGAACTGCAAAATTGCTTAAATGGTAAGGCAATGGCGTCCGACTCTTCTGCACCTTTCTTCTTCCAGCGGTGGCAGCAACTGCAAGCCGACTATGCCTCGAAACATCTACATCCAGCCCGAGCGGCGCCATATGATATTCCCGCAGCGGACTATGCATTCTGGGGAATGCAGGGCGTGCCAAACTACCAGGGGATACTGTGCAGCTCTCTGCCACACTTGGAAGCAAGGAAACTGAACTCCTCTTGACGCCTGCCGGAACGCCATGAGGACGGAGCCGTTGGACGTCCTCCTTGCCGCGCTGATATATCCTATGCGCGCACATTCAATCGTAAGCCACCAGCTATTTTCAACGAAGGCCATGGTCGACAACCAGCCGTAGATGGCACACTTTCTGAGGTGGACCTATCCAACTCTATCGGTTGGTTCACGACCATCTTCCCCATCTTCGTCCCAACTGAGCCCGGCGGCAGAGCCCTAGACACTGTCCGGCAGGTGAAAAATCAGCGGAAGCAGCTTTCAGCCAACGGATTGTCGTATTTTACGTCCAAGTACCATAATCACAATGGGGCGCAAGCCTTTGCGGACCACATGCCCGTGGAAACTCTGTTCAACTACCTCGGTCTTTATCAAGGCCTCGAACGCGCAGATGGCGGTTTCCAGCGGGTTCCATTTAATGAGGGCGATGTCGGACTGGCTGTGCGACGGTACGCGTTGTTCGAGATAAATGTCTATGTGGTGAATGGATCAGCCCATATCACCGTTGCTTTTAACCAAAAGATGAATCATCGTGAGCGGATTGAGGCCTGGCTCGCGCTCTACACCGATGAGCTGGTCGAGCTAAGCCAACAGCTGGCCAAGGCTGACTATACTCTGACTCGGAGTGACTATCCCCTCCTCCCAATTGCCTATCCTCGGCTGGATAAATTCCAAAGCGAAGAACTGCCGCAGTTAGGCTATCCTATTGACGCCATTGAAGACATATACCCCTGCTCGCCGCTTCAAGAATGTGTTCTCCTCAGCCAGGCCCGTCTCGACGGCGCTGGTGCTTACCTTTACCACGCCATACTGCCACTAGATTCTGCTGGTGGAGACCCTAGCCGACTCCAATTCGCGTGGCAGCAGGTCGGCGACCGGCACAGCATCCTCCGGACGGTATTCCTGCGACGCATCACTGACCAACCCTTCGATCAAATGGTTCTGGGTAGCCACACGGCAAGGACTCTCTTGCTGGAAGAGGCCGTCTCTGGCATGGACGCCGTGGTAATGCTCCGCCAGCTGGATCCGCCTCGGCCGTCTCGGACGAGCCGCCCCCCCATCGCCTCGCCTTGGTACAAACGTCAGATGGAACTGTCTTCTTCCAACTCGACCTCAGCCACGCGCTGATCGACGAAACAGCTGTGGCGGTCCTTATAAATGAACTGGTTACGGCGTACGTTGGCAAGCTTTCGCCCATGCCGGCAATGAACTACAGTAAATATATATCATACATCCAATCGCAGGATACAGCCGAGGCCCTTGACTTCTGGGCCAGCCACCTCAGAGGTGTTCAATCCTGCCATTTTCCAAACTCGGCTGCCGTCGATGATGCCCTGAGTGGACTCCAGAAGGCTTTGCGAGACATCGAAGTCAAGGTTCCTGACACAGCACGTGTGCGCCGTGGGCCCGTTCATCAATGTGCTCGTCTGCGTTGTGAATCTGAGTCAGTCGGGACGCAAGACGACCATGAGCAACTCAAGGAGCTGCAGGAAGAGCATCTCAAGATCCTGCGGTATTAGCACATCGGTCTGGCAAAAATTCAACACCATCTCGGCTTGTCGGGGCAAGCCCTATTCAACACCGTTGTCAGTATCCAACGCCTTGACGTGGACAACATCAAGGTCGGCGACGTGGCTCTCCGCTATGTCGAGGGCGAGGATCCCACCGGGTATAATATCACCGTCAATGTCGCCGACAATGACCACGGCTTCACCGTTCATCTCGGCTATCTGGCGTCGAGGCTGTCGCCAGAGCACGCAGCGAATATCAGCGACGCGCTCTCGGCCGCGATCTCGTCGATCGTGTCTGACCCCCAATCTACCGTCAGCTCCACCGATCTCTTCGGACCCCATCATTGCAGACAAGTTTTGAAATGGAACGAGACCTTCCCCCCACCGTCAATGAATGCATCCATGTCCTGGTCGAGCGCAGTGCTGCCGCCGCCCCCGATGCGCCTGCAGTCGCTTCTTGGGACGGCGAGTTCTCCTACGCGGAGCTCAACAGACATGCCAACCAGCTTGCGCGCGTGCTCGCAGAGATGGGCTTCAGCCGAAAAAATTTGATCCTTATTTGTTTTGAGAAGTCCAGCTGTGCTGCTGTCGCCATGCTCGGCATCCTCAAAGCCGGGGCTGGCTTTGTGCCGCTGGACCCAGCCCTTCCGCCGGAACGAATATCGGCAATTATTGCTCAGACGGGCTCTTCTCTAGCCCTGGTCTCTGCGTCAACATCCAAGAGGATTGTGAACTTGGTGTCGAGAACCCTTGTCGTCTGGGTGGCTTCGAACATGTGGCTTGGTAGTGATGATATGGTTATAGGCTCTGCCTCCCCGCGCAATATCGCATACACAATTTTCACATCAGGCAGCACAGGCGTCGCTAAGGGCGTGGTGATAGAGCATTCTGCCGTGAGTACAAGTGTGATATATCGTGGTAGAGAGATTTGATGTAGTGCCGTCACACGCAGGTACCAGTTCGCCGCTTATACATTTGCGCGTGCATCCTCGAGATATTCACTACGCTCGTCTACGGAGGTTGCATCTGCATCCCGTCCGAAGAGGAGCGCATGAGCGATATTGCTGGCTCTATAAGTCGTCTGCAGGCCAACACAACCTTCCTGACGCCCTCTGTCGTCCGCATTCTCTGGCCCAACCAGGTCCCAAGCTTGACCACCATTATCCTCGGCGGAGAGGCCCTGGATGCCGAAAACATTGCCACCTGGGTTGGTGCGAGAAACGACATTTGTTTGATAAACGGATATGGTCCTACGGAGACCTGCGTCTTCTGCGTAATGCACACATTTACCAGCAAGACGCAACGCCACGACGTCCTCGGCCGCACGGTAAGCTCACGGTCCTGGATTGGGCGCCCTGAGAACCATAACCATCTAGCACCTGTTGGATCTATTGGTGAACTTCTTGTGGAGGGCGGCACTGTGGCCCGTGGATATGTGGGCGACGAGGAAAAATCCTCCCAAAGCTTCCTCAGCAACCACGAGGCGGCTTCCCGGATAACCAGAGGCGAGAGACAGGCGGATCCACGCTTCCACAAGACCAGTGATCTAGTCCGGTACAATACTGACGGCACAATCAGCTACATTGGGAGAAAGGATAGGCAGATTAAACTGCGAGGACAACGAATTGAGCTTTCCGAAATCGAGCATCAGAACAGAGACAGCTTCCACCCAACACGCAGATTGCGGCGGAGGTCGTGCTTCCACACGGGGAGAAGGAGCAGGCCTTTCTCGCTGCTTTTATATGTCAGGCCGACTCGAATGATGAACAGAGGGGGCTCCTTGCCGAATAGACCCCTGAGGTCGCAAGCCAGCTCGGTCAACTGAAGCGCTTGCTTGCTGGCGCGCTTCCACCGTACATGCAGCCGTCAATCTTCCTGCCGACGAACTGGATGCCAATCACGTCAGCAAAGAAGCTTAACCGGGCGTTCGTACAAAATAAGTGCTTAATGCCGTGTGTTCCGCATGCCCTAGTCTCCAAGTCTCACTTTTCCTGTGGTTAACTACGCTGTATTCAAAACTCAAAACACTTTGATTGCACTGTGGATAGTTGGGTGCTTGAGATATAAATTACAATTGTAATGGTCAGCAATGAGCCAGTATAAGATGAATGTTTTGTCCGATTGTTTATTGTGTAGGAACACAAATATTCGCTACTGTAACAGAACGGCCGATACGCTGCTACGGCATACTGTTCGAACAAAAGGGCAAAAATGTATTTAACACGTAACGAGTTTGTACCAGCTCAGATTCTGCCAGCAGAAATTTGATTACATATGCAGGATAGCTTGCTTAGTTTCACCAACTGGTTACTCATCCTAAGCACCACGTAAAGGTGCAAGCTATGCTTAGGTGAGGTACACAGCCTGTACCCCTAGGCAGTGCTGGTGTTTGTACAGGAAAATCAAGAAAGCTCGTATGGACCTTATAAGACAATCGGATTGTCCTCATCCCCTTCAGGGAAATTGAGGTAGATAGGATTTTCAGCCTCACCTTCCACTGGATCAAGATTGATAACTAGCTGGTTTGCAGCCCCCTGGGGTAGACCAAGCCCATTACCAAGCATACCCTGCCAGTGCTCGTCTCATACAGAGCAGCAATGCCCATGGTCACGCCATTTATAATTGGCGCAGCATCCATTGAATGCCCCAGGCACATGGCGGCATTCAGGGAAGACTGGTCTTCCTTGTACAGAGCAGCATCCTTTACAAGGCTGGGTCAGACAAGTCCCCCAAGACTGTATAAGCATGGCATTGATGTACGAGGGCCAGTGTTGCCATAATTAATGCCAATTTATTCTGTCGCGAATAAACTCAACATCCTGCCCAGGAAGGGCCAGCAAATACCTCTGTATATCTGTATAAATATACCCAGATAGCTCTTGACCCCCAAGTAGAAGCATAGCAGTTGGTGCTCATCTAGCTCGTCTATTAACAAAGGCAAAGAGGCTCAGGCACTCTTCTCGACTGAGAGGCTGGTTGGCAGGGAAGGAGGGGGCGCGGTTGGGTGTATGAGGAGCTTGGAGGCTATTTTGTCTGCTTCAGACAAGATACAAGCTACAGAGGCAGCAGTATACTTGTACAGAGCAAGTAAAATAGTCAGCAGATAATTTTAATGATAGGGGATAGAGAACAGGAGTCTTATACACCATGGTAATGGTTGTTATAGAAAGAAAGATATGGAAGGAAGGAAGAGAAGAGGAAGAAGCAAAACAGTAGAGATTTCAAACTTTGAGCTGTGTTACTAAATGCCTTTGTACAA
This sequence comes from Aspergillus nidulans FGSC A4, assembly GCF_000011425.1. Classification (NCBI taxonomy): domain Eukaryota; kingdom Fungi; phylum Ascomycota; class Eurotiomycetes; order Eurotiales; family Aspergillaceae; genus Aspergillus; species Aspergillus nidulans. The sequence continues at coordinate 36,795 of NC_066264.1, read as the reverse complement.
ATTGCATGGATGGCCATGTTAAATGCCTTCCTCATTACCAGCTGTTAAAATATCATATCTCTATATCTAAATTGGAATGCTAAACTCTGCAGAGCACTTAATATCCTCCTGCTAGAGGATATGGTGCTTTCTTGTATAATAAGCCACTCTATCTTTCTTCCCAGGAACAAACAGTAACTCTGATAGTTCCTGCTCTAGATCCTTCTCTTAAGTATCTCTCTCTGGCTCCTTCTCCTTTAATGCAATTAAAAATAAGTATTTCTTCCATATAGCAGGCCCAGGAACAACTTCAAGATTATTATCTTATACAGTTATATCCTGTTTAAGCTCCTGCTTCACCTCAGGTTCTTGCTTGACCTCAGGCTCCTGTTTAACCTTAGATACTTGTACAGAAGATTAATACTTGGTTGTTCTTTTTATCTGTTTTGCCTTTAGTTCTGTATCAGGTGCAGCAGAGGGTTCAGAGACAGTTCTGGTAATAATAACAAAGATTCCCTTGCTATTTTTCCCTTCAAAGTACTATAGGATATTGTTGGTTGACTGTGGCCTGTTGTACAAGTCAGGAAGATAGACTAGGTTTATTCCCTGTACTTGGAAGGCAAGTTAAAGGGTATCTGACTCCTGGGGCTCATACAAACTTAGCTCTTTTAGAAGGTATACTTCTATAAAGTACTTGTACAATTGAACTGCTGCAGGATAAATATAGGCACATATACTCTCTAGATAAGGTTAGAGATTAGATTAATAAAGATTAAGTATAAGGGTTGATTATACTTAACAGGTGGCAGGATAATGTCTGTGGTATACTATCTATCTGCTTCTGCTTCAATAAATAGAAGTACAGAGGCATCTATATAGCCTTGCCTGTCTAGAGACTCCTTATATAAGTAATAGAAGACTGTCAGTATTCCTCTGCTTTCCCACTATAATAGCTAAATTGTCCCTTGGGCGGAGTAATGAAGACATGGGTAGCTTTTAGAGGGCTTGGTGTAGACTTGTTAAACCACGGGTTGGGGCGGGTTTTCAGGCCTAGCTGATCCGCCCACGCGGGTTTTGGGGTGGGTTACCTTCACAGTAAATCGCCCATGGGTTTGGCAGATAATTCTAACCCAACCTAAATAACCCAAAATAACCCAGTTATGCATATCATTACTCTAATAAGCAGTGATCTACATAGTTAATAAAATACTGTATTTAAATACTGTATTATAACTATCTAAGTAAGAAAATATAATCTAAATACAGTAATATACCTATTCAGATATCTTGGCAACCCAGCGGGTTGCTCCGCCGGGCTTTGGGGCAGCCAAAAATATCCAAAACCCAATAGATAATTAGAAGGTCTAACCCAACCCATTTCTTGGCGGGTCGGGGCGGGTTGGGGCGGGTTTCGTGGGTTGGGTTTAACAAGTCTAGTTAGGAACTCACCCTAGTCTTGGACATCTTCTTGCAAGTACTTGAATATTTCTATATTAAACTTGATTCCCTGGTTCTCAATACTAGTAGCTAGGAAGTTATAATTCATATAAGGCTTGCCAGGTACCAGATATGGATGATTTGGCTGGTTCTGAATTTAATGATGGTTCCATGTTTGTATGAATGATGGAATTTGGACCCGGAGAAGAGGTATATAGATTATATATAAAGCAATCCGATCACTTAACTGATCTATAGAGAATATACCTTCCTCTTAAAGGCTATGAAAGTACTCCTGACTCTTAATTAGCTGTTTGTACAAAGTAGTATATAGTATATAAGCACTTACTCTATATCAAAACACTATACCACGGGTTAATTGAAGCCACCACGCCTCAATTCTTTAGTTAGAAGTGCTTGTTCTATATAAGTAGCAGTCCCTAATATCAATCTCTGGATGAAGAGACTGCTGAAGCTTATATTAAGCTTCAGCCAGTAAGACTGTCTCTGTACCACAGTCTAATCATACAAAGCAAGGCTACTGTTGAGCAATATTAACAGTGTCAAGAAACTGTCAAAGGACACTAACAGCTATACAGGAGCTGATACCAACATAAATCTAAATAATATATCAAGAATATATATCAATTGCTGCATATATTTCGATGCTGTACAGAGCTAGCTTAAGATAGCTATCTATTAACCAGATAAAATTAGGTCCTGGAGTAATATAAGCTCCTTAATAGTGTTAAAGATCTTGCCAGTGTTGATGTACAGCAGCTGGAGTAAGCTCTTTATACATAGAGAACAAGCAGTCCCTTGTACAAAGTCAGCCAGTTTGCTTAAAAGAAGAAATATTCCTGTATAGCATACCTGCCAATTTAAAATCCTTGGTTCTTAAAGTACTGATAAAGCATTCCTATACCATATCCTTCAATTTGACCAGTAGCAAGGTCTGTACAAAGTTGATTCAGGACCCTTTCAACTTCAGCTTAATCAGCAATTAGATTTACTATACATTGCAAGAGCCCTTTTTGATGCCGAACATATTTCAATGTTCTAGGCTGAATATTCCAGCCTTCAAGCTGAAGAACATGTAGGATCTTGTTCTCTGAGAGGCCAACTTGATATAGAAGAACTTTGATTCAAGCATGAAGAACTGTGTCTTTTGAGGCTGTATAATTTGTCTTATGAATCCCCCATATACTAAGGCGGGTCTTAATCATATGCTCACTAACCTGAATATCATATTGATTCCCTAGTAGCATAGCAATAGTAGGAGGAGATTTGCCTGATTTATACAGGGTAGAAATTTCATCCTTGTATGGCTCAAGATTTATTGACGGCCGAGGCATTCTGAAAGCTTTGTATGAAGGTAAGAAGTTAAAAGAAATAAGAAATACAAGGAGAAATCTCCTGACCTTTTTTAAAGCAAGCGGTTGAATAAGCAGTGTACAAACTCGTTACATGGTTAAATACGTTTTTGCCCTTTTGTTCGAACAGTATGCCGTACGCTGCTGTTTCAAGTGGGGAGCTGTAATACACTTTTTTCAGTATATGTATTGTGAGTATGTATCAATTGCTCCTCTAGAATACATGGTGATCTTCGGGCCCATCTTGCAGTAGCTGCCCTAGCGCCCGCCATAGCGCCCGCTAGTACCATGCACAAGAGCACGTTACGTTTGGTACTATATATGTAGACTAACCAATGTAGGATGATGAGATTTTCGGCCGCCCGTCGTCTGCGCTAATAGGCTCGGCTCCGTTCTGTCCACTTGGCAACCAGTTCTAGATTACAGACCTATAGCCAGCACGCCCGTTCGTTGTGTGTTGTCCGCTCTTCGTCCCAACGGCATTTCCTCTGGGGCGAAGAGGCGCAGTAGTCTCTATAGTGGAGTTATAATTTCGCAGAACTCGGTAAGTGTGACATCGTTCACATGAAGGGTTTTTTTTCCCCCACAGCATGACGTGGCACGGCGCTGAGAGATTCCAGTGTAGCGATCCGTACAGACATGAATACACGGGAGGTGGGATCAGTCTCAGTGCGCCGGTCAATTCGCTTACCTTGCAAACTTCACTCAGCTCAGCTCAGCTTAGTCCCTTTTAATCCTTCGCTAAAGACGTATATATGTAGAAGTAGGCAACGCAGGCACACTGTCAGAACATTACTACAGTCACCAAAGCAACCCCTCTGGAATCTCGACGTGGCGCATCGCATTCTATAATACTATTGACTTCGCAGTCATTAATAAGGACTTCAGGACCTAAACGCTTGATCGGTATTCAATGAACGTGACGGACTTCTTAATTCTGGTTTCTAGAGGTCTGCAAGTCGTCAAAGTCCATAAGAAGTTTTTGGATTCCACAGAGTTAATTTGAATCCTTGCTTTTAGGATTGGCTACTTCAGTGATCTCCATGTGCTTTTGTTTGTCGGCACCCGATCTAATATAGCGTGTGCTGTGCGGGGGTGGGCATTTATACCGCGGGCAATTAATAACCATATAGAACCTGAAAGCGAAGCCTCGCAACCTGTCAAGCTTGGAGTCTGTCGACTGAGTTTTATATACTTAAGACCCGTTTAGTTCTATTTCGTCTTTATGTCTTGAAAGATATGATCAGGTTTCAAACCAGGCTAAGCTGTCCAGCTCAACCCTGACTCTCCCTCTTCATTTTGATTCCCGTATAGGATCGTTGCTGCCACAAAGCAAAGTCAATGCGATTGAAATCCGCTCAAGGTATTCCTTATCAAAAATTGGCCATGAAGCATGGTAGTAGTCAATATTGCGTTCCACACCAAGCTGACTGACGGCTTCGCTCATATATTGCAATTTTTGCTCCCGAAAGGACATGAACAACGGGATAGCGTAGAGAAGTTCTACATGTCTCCTCCCCTGCATTTAAATGGCTTGGAGCTTATGTCTTCGCCGCAAGGTCTCTGTCCCATAATATCCGATGGCCGTCTGCGTGTGTTGGAATACTGCTGGGTGTCCTTGAACAGAGCCACCAGAAATCGTAACACTAAGGAGTAGGTCTTTTGGCTCAAGCCGTTAGATTGTGAGCACTTGGATGTCCTGTTATGACGGTTTCCCTATGTACTCAATTATTTTCAAAGTCAGTAAGGGGTGTTTCGGGCCTATCTCTTGACCTGCTGGTATCAGTACCCCTGTAGCCTCACTGCCTGCATCACATTAGAAGGCTCTGAGCCTAAAACTGATCCTAGCAATTACCAGACAATTTCGCAGGTGTTTCTCCCGGCACTCTGGTCACTCCTAAGAAGGCCTATCTTATTCCCAAAATGTAGGGTCCTTACCACGAGAGATTTCTATCTCCTCCTTAGTCTACGAATGCTTCGGGTTCTATCCTATCTCATGAATACTCAAACAACTTGTGGCTTCAGCTAATCAGTCATCTTGAAATTGAACCAAACTCTGCAAGTGTGCAAATGGATTTCGAGGTATGGGGTGCCTGCTATGGTGCTCCTACTAAAGTCCCAGTTCTGTCTTTTTGATATCCTAAACTGCATGCTTTGGACCGAAAGTGGTTCGCCATCATAATATTTCTGGCTGGACTTGCTTGGGCAGGTCCGTCACGATCGCCCAGGGCATATTACGACACTTTAGGGGCTTTGAATTGCCTTGCTTATTTCGTATGACATACAGATTTAACTTCCTCTCATGCGTGATTCTGTTACCTCTTTCTGTATGGTAGCTCTGGATCATGGTCACTTTATCCTTACTAGACGTCTGCATTACTATTCCAAGCGTCCATCTGCCAACGATAGATTACTCCCAACCTATTCTCCATGCGCTTGTATTGATTCTGAAAGTCCCATTTAGGCTTGCTTCAAGGGCGTCCATGCCTGGGGAGCTATTACATTAGTATGAGTCTTCTGACTTCCCGGATACATATCTTACATTATTTAACTACTTCATCTCTCCTGGTTGCCCCAAGCCTCATTCGCTGGATTATGGCAAACCTGTCTTGCCTGGATGTCCTAGTAGTTGGTGTATTGTGTCACTGGTTCGGTCCGAGCGCGGGATCGAACCCAGAACCAGACGGTTACCGACCACATCATCAATCTGTCAGAAGAGAATGATGTCATGACTCCTGATATCGTGTATATAATATACCAGCCAACCTCGTAAGAGGATGGCTAAGAGTTAGTCTAGTCAATAGGAGACAGATAGCTTCAGACTATTGACAACCTTCGATTCCCTGGTGATTCTCTACCGTACCTAATCGACCATCCATCCTCCGTGCCCGTCACATATTGACTCCCATTGTATATCCTCGGCGATTTGGACTGCTTCTCACTTTCTTTCCCTTGCATTGGTGCTTAACATCTCCTTTTGTATGAACCTGACATATAGCTTGTCCTCCAGTATTACGTCCCAAGAGGGACTCTATTTCTTTCCCCACATGTTTAATTCACACCACAGCACCCTGTACCACGCATATGAGTAGTAGGCTCTGCTTCATCCAAGGCACAGCGCAATGGAATTGTGTGCTCTTGTATCCTCCTCTAGAATGGCTCATATTATCCACACATGCGTTATTCAACATGCACCTGGTATATACATGGCTTCTCATGCTCGTGCTTGCCTATGGCGTTATCTGCGGGTATCACCATCTTCATCTGGTCACGACCGTTGCGGCTCTCCCACCGTTTTGACACTGGAGTCTCTTGGCTTGGCCTCCTCTGGCTCGCGTGGCCGGACGTTACCACGCTATGTAATCGTGTGGGCCAGCTACTTCCTTCTAGCGGGTGTCTGCCAATTGGGAACCAAGGGCAGTATGGTTCAGAGGTTGAAGCATTGCCCTAGTCAAGTTACTAGAATAATAAGCTTAACAGGTTCCCCTGCGCACGTGGTGTGCATATGACATAGATATGTACGGATAGAATGAACCATAAGTCACGAGGACTGAACGGGCAATACAGGATTAATCTATAGCTCAGGCGGCTTCAATGTAAGTTCGAGACATGATTTCTTGATGCCATGAACGTCTAGTTTTCCCTTGGTTCCCTGAGCCCCCTTCGTATTTCGATCTACTTACTTCGACAACGCTTATGTCCCCCGCAAAGTGTTCGATGACTTCACAGGAGAGATTATACACGATATTCCCGAGAGGAAGGAGTCTAGTTTAGCTGTTGTGGCCCTCCATCTGGCCGGCCCTTATTTCCACACGTGATCTGCTGTGGTCTAGGGTTGACATTGCAAAGCATGTATATCTGACGAGCCTGGGAATCCAAAGGCATGCTTGAAACAATTGCTGGATGTACCAAAGTCTGTGGGATGCCCCGCCTTTGTGGACGTAGGCTAAATCAAGTCTCGGATAGCAGGCCAAGAGCCTATAAGCCGGAGGCAGAGTGTCTTCCCCACTGTTTCTGGCAGTGTTATGATCAGGGTTACCACTGGGGATTGGAGGTATAATCCCATAATATACTCGCCGGGAACTCATTCTGGGGTAATCATCAGTCAGCACGACAAAGACCGAATTCGAGATCTGTCAGCATATATACACATAAGATCTGTCTTTCGCAGCTCTTTGGGCAATATCCATTCAGTCCTTGCAATTTCTAGCTCGCCGTACTCTTCCCCACGATTATGATTGCCTCGGCCATGCATATTGCGCGCATATTGGTTTCCGCGCTACTCCTTGCAGCACTCGCCCTCAGCAACGCATATACTTGCACCCGTGTGATGATGTAAGTCACGGTTGGCCGGCGGCAAAGGCGGGATAATCGTTACAGACAAGAAACTGGACGACTTGCTACAGGGTGGGCTAGCCGAGCCCCTGATCATCCATGATTATCCATCCACATTGATGGAAACATAAAGGCCAGTACAGTTGACTTCGACATACTCGTGAAAAGTCGCAAGACGATTATTGGGTGGTGCCAATATGAGCTTCAACTAGACGGTATCATCAAACTCAGATCTTACTCTCGACTTTCCCCAAATCGCACGGACGCTGTCGAAAGCTAAGTTTTCGTGCCATGTCCACCATTTGATACAAGACTAAAGCCCGCGGCCCAGCTAATACATAGGTCTTTGTTCTAAAAAACTCAAATCAGGGCGCATATCAAGATGGGTGTTGCTAGCCACACCGGATGAGACCCTGCCTGGACGTTGAGCATCTTTTGCTGCTACGCGTAAATTGCTTCTGCAGTTGTTCTCTGAGACATGTTTATTGTGTGCGCTGTAGTTGGCTTTGCCGCGTGTCTAGGTTCGAGTCAGTATCTTGAAGTCTTTGTGGAGATGTCATTTGGGCCCACACGAGATAAAACTATCCCTGGTTAAGACGAATTGTCGGGCTCAGTCCGCATCTGAACCACCCTAGGACGAATACTCAAGTGGGTTCAATTGTTCCGTATCTACCGCCACCCTAGCGACTTAGGGTTCTCTAGGACTATTCACGATAACGCTACTCATCTTCGAGCTGTTGAGGTATAAAAGCCATTCATCCTCTGGAAATATGACTGAAGAGAAATGTTTGTTTTTTCTTCCTAATCGTCAGCTACATTCTTTCGTTCTTCATTACTCCTCCCTTATCATGCCTATTATATTTCCGCCATTGGCGGTGCTCCCGCAACTAACGCTCCACCCATCCGTGAATGCCGACCACCTCGACGTGGCCAAGATCGTCAACGATTGGCTGTTTTCCTTTACAGAGAAATTGTCCAGCGGCCAGCAAAGCAACATCTCAAGCCTCTTCCTCGAAAAAGAGTCGTGGTTTCGAGATTTCGTCTCTTTCTCGTGGGATTTCGCATCCCATAATGGCGCAGCGGCTATATGTGAGTACCTAGCCGGTTCGACGAGTGGATTTGCAGAGCCCAAAGCGGATCAGCCCGGCGCATTGCGACCGCAACTTGTGGAGATCGGTGGGTTGCAGTTCGTCCAGGCTGGGTTCAGCTTCAGAAATACTTTTGGTACCGGGAGGGGCGTTCTGAGATTGGCTAATGTGGAACCGGAGGAGTGGAAGGCTTGGACGGTGTTTACTGTGCTGGAGCGGTTAAACGGCCAAGATGAGCTGGAAGCAACGAGGGCAGAGAAAGCGGAAGCGCAGGCTGGTGCTTCTGGTTATGGAACTGAGCCGTCCAGCGTCCAAAGCGATGACGGTGGCCTGCAGGTTTTGGTTGTTGGTGCAGGTGAGCCATTTGAAACCAATTTCAAGTGGGTCGGAAGCAAAGCACTAACACCCCTCACAGGTCAGTGTGGACTCGCACTTGCCGCGCATTTGCAAAACCTAGGCCTCAACTATCTGGTCGTGGACAAATTTTCGCGTCCTGGGGACTCGTGGCGAGCCAGATATGACACCGTAAGATTACATACTCCCATCTATACGGACCACTATCCATTCCTGAAGTACCCAGCCAGCTGGCCGCGATATCTTGACCGGGCCCATGTTACAAAATGGATGGAGCACTATGAAGAGATCATGGGCCTCAACGTCAGGCACAGCACCCTTGCAAGTAATTTTCGTTACAATGAGACGTCACGGGTGTGGACAGTCGACCTCCAAAGCAAGGACTGTATACAGACTGTTCATGCTAAGCATGTCGTGCTTGCTACAGGGTTGCTGGGCGCAATCCCGAATCGCCCCACGTTCCCTGGGGAGGCTTCATTTAAAGGCCAGATCCTGCACACCTCGGCGCATAAATCGGCGGCGCTGATGCCGGAGGCCCTGAAGAAGAAGATCACAATCATTGGGTCTGGAACGAGTGCGCATGATATTGCTCAGGATTTCGTCAACCATGGGGCGGAGAATGTAACGATGGTGCAACGAGGCGCCATGTATGTTGTATCTCGGGATTCGATGGAGAGGATTCAATTACCGCTGTGGAACACTCCGGGGGTAAGCCTTGAGGATGCGGATCTTTTGAGCCACTCACTGCCAATAGCCGTTGCCCGGACTCTTAGTGTCGGAGAGTCGCAGATGATGTCGGCAAAAGACAAAGACATGTTAGATGCCCTGGAAAAAGCCGGAATGGCAGTTAAGAGGGGGGATGGAGACAGCCTTTTAGATTATCAGCTCATCAAGGGCGGACATTTCTACGCTGACCAGGGTGCATGCCAGATGATCATCGACGGGAGGATCAAGGTCCGGCAATGTGAGCAAGGCGTCCAGGGGTACTACGAAGACGGGGTAATCTTGGCCAATGGCACCAAGATCGAATCTGAGGTTGTTATACTGGCGACTGGTTTTGAGCTCAGTACTAAACTGATTGAACGCCTCATGGGCGAGGATGTTATGAACAAGGTGGCAAGAATATGCACCTTACACAACAGCCAGGAACGGATTGGGGTGCGTTTTATTGATTAAACTCTTATAAATCTTATGGTTGCAGCCGGCTAACGTTGCTTGTAGGTATGGAAACCGACTGGTGTACCGGGATTCTGGTACATGACCGGCAGCTTTATATGGTCGAGACAGTTCTCTGGCATCCTCGCGTTACAGATTGCTGCCATAGAACGGGGGATGAACACCGAGTACTACGAGTCGCGGTAGAGCGTATGATAGAAGTGATAGAAACTATGTATATGCAGATATTGCAGGCAATAGTGATTATCTGTCCTGCCTGTGCTAGACTAAAAAGGCTTCACGACTTGATTATCCCACGACACCGATATTAAAGTCCTAACGCTGTTTCCCTTCCGTAAAGTCATCGAAGTTTTCTTGAATCATTCCCTGCCGTGAAGGACAACCGGCTGAATGATAACTTTGACACAGTCAGCTGTAGACTTGTTAAACCCAACCCGCGAAATCCGCCCCGACCCTGCTATATGGTAACTCACATAGACCGTTCAGCGCACTCGAATCATCGAGCTCTGGGAGGTCGCCGGCCACCTCGCGATCAAGACGGAATACGTCAGGCCGAAGATTCTCAGGGATGATATCCAGTGCATCTTGCCATCCGCGTCTGCTGTTAACAGCAGGTGATTGTAGGAAGGTATGGATAGCTCGCTCGACAAATCCCCCGCTCCAGAACCCTCTCCGGGTTTTAGCATTGTTAGCGGGCTGTTCATGAGCGTAACCTGTCCGTCCCGATGCTAATGACGAGGTCTGGCCGTGTGCATCCGGGCCAGATGATCTCGCCCTCGCGAATAGCGGCCTGAGCGGACAATTGGCGCTGATACCCCCATCTTGAAATGTCCCAATATTTGGAAGATGCTTGGTTGTGAAATACCTGTGAGTTTGTTTTGCATCAATGAATGGTCTACTGGCTAGGCAGAATACTGAGTTCATACCATAGCGCGGCCACGCAGCATCATGCACTGTCTCATTATCAGCAATGTATATCTTGAGAGCTATCCAGGGCAAGAGCAGGAGGAGGAAGCAGCTGCTCTGTCTCTGTACATGATAAGTGTATTCTAACATATCTGCTCTTGCCTTCGCATCTCAGATAAAGAAACAGTCGCTGCGGGCTTGTCATGAGTACTTATACATCCCAAAGCTGTGGTTCTTCACCTGGTATCAATACTTTGTATGCTGATTGAGCATGTATGCGCCCTACTCCACGGTAATTCGAGAAGAGGCAGAGTGATCCATCCTCATCAACCTGACTAGCTGTTAGCGCCACGCGAATACCTGACAAGAGTGGCGGCGTGGTATCAAACAGCCGGCGCAGGGTACTGAAAGCCTCTTGGAGAGCGTCGTCAAGGACTTCCGAGTCATGGCGGCTGTCAGTCAGCCAACTTCTCAGAAAGTCCCATGACTGCCCGACAAGAGTGTGTACAAGTGGCCGAGTTCGGAATATCCGCCGCGCCAAGGTGATGAACCTTGCCCGGGCCTCGTCTACGCTCTCTCCACAGACAACCACGTCCGATAATATCAGCCCACCTTCAAGACGTCCGACGTTAAGCCAGCTGTCCAAACCTCTACATTGGAGCAATAGTCATTACGGGAGCACCTACCTGCACTGGTCCCTACATTGAGATCAAACGCCTCCCGCAAGCCTCCCACGCCGACAACCTGACTCTCTAGGGCTTTGAGGAAGCCTAGGGTAATGATCCCGCGGATACCGCCGCCGTCGAGAACAAGAATAGTGGGCCGTTTCGTTGGTGGGAGGAGTCGGACTGTCAATGAAAAGCACTTCAGACATAAAGGACAGCTGGTCATTTCAAAATGGTACTCTGCTCCCTGAGCGCGACCGCCAAATATGCAGGTACATGTGTCACAGATGGCGTGTCCACACGGCAAGACATGTTCAGGCGGGCGACAGAGGCAGAGTAGACAGATATGCATTGTCTTGACATCCGCCCACACCGACATGTCCTGGCGCAGGGAGTCTCGGCGAATTTGACCTGAAGGGACGGCTGATGACATCATACTTGAGACGAATATATCATGTTGAGCTGTCGGAGCATGGGTTCCTCCCCTGTCCTTGGGGTGCCCGGTCTGCACAGTCTTAGTCAGCATCTCATTAGTATTTAGCCTAGCTTCCTTGTGCATCCGCACCCCTGAATACCAGACTCCTTCATGCTTCCACATGAGCCTCATGTCACGTGCCACGTGATCTGTATGGCATGATGTTTGGTTTGGTTTGGTTTGGTTTTATTATTTGGGTTCACAGGTCGGCGTGGGTCAGGATTCTGCCATCAAATTCAGCCAGTTTCTGAACCACGCTGGCATCTGCAGTAAACCTGATTTCTGAACCACGTTCACCTCGCCCAGGTATAAGGCGCCATGCTTTTATTTGATTGGTTACCCACCAGTTGTATCCTCTCGTACCCAATATTCAGTCCAGTGTCTAGTAACTATACTGTCCAAGATGACAGACTCCGAGCCCCAAGACCGGATTATTCGCCTGGTTAATGACTTACCTATTATCAAGGTAAAGTTTACCTACTGTTCAGCTACTGTTCAGCTACTGTTTAGTATATATGTTGCATATACTAAACTTTTTACAGGATACAGAACCTACACCCTCTGATGCAGACTCTGATGTCTCTGATACCAAATCTCCAGCTTCTGAGCGCAGTCAAACCTCCGACTCTGAACTTCCAGACATCCCTCTACTTATGGGTCTTACATATAAGGAAATCAAGGCATACGGGCTGATAATATCAGCTAATAATAAGGCAAAAATCACTGTAGATGAGATTCAAGAGTATTTGATTATGCCTTCATATCCAGCTACAAAGGACTCTGGTAGTCTGAGGACCCGGGAATACTTTATTTTA